>NC_056515.1:6160335-6169023 GCF_014905685.2 Nematolebias whitei
CATAGCACACCCATGTTTCTGCCTATAATATTGCTCCCTATATGTGAAGTAGGTTGACTGCAGGCACAGTTTCAAGAGTTGACACAGTTGTTCTGTGGAAAGCGTGGTCCTGCTGCTCAGAGTGGTGTCTGATTTTAATTTTAAACTGACCACCTCTACTGCATCATCAACAGGAATGCACGTAAAGAGTGATGTGACATCAAAAGAGAATTTTTTTTTAATGTCCGGAGGACCAGATTTAACTTTTTTAGATTTTTCTACCTGGATTATTGAGCATGCATCAGGATATGCATCAGGATATTTTGAACCACTTTGGCCAGGATTGCCTCAAACTAGTTAGAGAGTTTGAGAAAACAGCAAGGAAAAGGGCAGACTACAGGAACCATTTGCGATTCAACCTCAGATGTCGACAAAGTGGAATCATTCCCAAGAGCCTGGAACTAAAATCTTCGGTCAGCGGTCACCGGGCAAGCAAGATCCTTCAGAAAGCACAGACCCAGCTGCTGAATGAACGGGTGAGACAGACCAATTTTACTATTGAGGCCTTGAAGGCCAAAGAAGAGCACATTAAACAAAAACTAACTATGTGCCTAGATCAGACCACACTTCAGCAAGTGATGGACTGTACAGATCAGGCATGCTTAGCACAGCATGTCAAGTCCAAGACTCGACAACAAAACAAGTTTAACGTACTAATAGCTCATCAACACCATCACTATTCCAATAACAACACATTCAGTGTAGGACAACACTCCAGTAGCCAATTACATGCCAGGGAGACAGAAAAGTGGGTGAAGAATTTATCTGACAGACAGCTCACCCAGCCAGAGACAGAGATTCTTGCCAGGGGACTGAACTTTGTAGTTGCACCAAGTAGAATTCCTCTGGTGGAGATGATCACAGCTACTGAGTCAGCCATCCGCAACAACAAAATTAAAGAGGCTGAAGCAGAACAGCTCAGAATCAAAGTTTCAGCCTGCCTCAGCAATGCCAAACCACCACCTTCCAACATCAGTAGAGAGGAGAGGGATGCACTCACCACTCTTAGCAAGGACAAAAACATCATCATTCTCCCAGCAGACAAAGGAAGGTGCACAGTGATTTTGAACCAGAAAGAATATCATGAGAAAGTTATGACACTCTTTAGTGACAAACACTTATGAACCTCTGAAAAGAGATCCAGGAACTGGTTACAAGAAAAAGTTAATAGATTGCCTGAAAATTTTGGAGCAGGACAAGGCTATTGACCGTTTTCTGTACCACAGACTGTACCCAGGGGAGGCCACACCTAGTCTGTATGGTTTACCTAAAATCCACAAACAGGGTGTACCTTTAAGACCAGTTGTTAGTATGATTAACTCTGTCACTTACAATGTTTCCAAATATCTGGCGTCTGTACTCATCCCTTTAGTTGGCAGCTCAGAACACCACATACGGAATACCATGGACTTTGTGGATAAGGTGAGGGATGTCATCATGGAGACTGATGAAACAATGGTCTCTTTTGATGTCACATCACTCTTTACGTGCATTCCTGTTGATGATGCAGTAGATGTGGTCAATTTAAAATTAAAATCAGACACCACTCTGAGCAGCAGGACCACGCTTTCCACGGAGCAACTGTGTCAACTCTTGAAGCTGTGCCTGCAGTCAACCTACTTCACATATGGGGAGCAATATTATAGGCAGAAACATGGGTGTGCTATGGGGTCTCCAGTTTCTCCTATTGTTGCCAACCTGTACATGGAGGAGGTTGAAAAGAGAGCCTTGACGTCCTTTTCAGGGACACCACCAAGTCATTGGTTCAGGTATGTTGACGACACCTGGGTTAAAATCAAATCTCAGGAAGTCCCAACATTTTACTGACCACATCAACTCTGTGGATAAATACATCAAGTTCACACGAGAAGATGTAAAAAATGGCAGGTTGGCTTTCTTGGACTGTGAGGTCTCAGTCTCTGATAGAGGACATTTGCAAACTGAGGTGTACCGCAAACCCACCCACACAGACCAGTATTTGCAGTTTGACTCCCATCACCCTTTGGCGCACAAGTTAGGAGTCATCAGGACTCTGTATCACAGAGCAGACAGCATCCCCACTAGCTCAGGAGCCAGGCAGAAGGAGAAATCCCACACAAGACAGGCTCTAGAGCAATGTGAATATCCTAACTGGGCCTTCCTGAAAGCAGAGAAGAAACCCAAACAGGACTCCAGTCAGCCAACAGGTGAAAAGGAGGAACCCAGACCCAGACCAGTGGTCATTCCATATGTTGAGGGAGTATCAGAGAAACTGAGACTTTTTTTTCTAAACATAACATCCCAGTGGCTTTTAAACCCCAAAATACATTACGGCAAAGACTGGTTCATCCCAAAGATCCAGTCCCCCGGCACAAACAGAGTAATGTTGTGTATGCTGTTCAGTGTCAGGAGGGCTGTGATCAGTCTTACATCGGGGAAACAAAACAGCCACTGGCTAAAAGGATGGCCCAGCACAGAAGATCAACATCATCAGGTCAGGACTCTGCGGTGTACAGTCATCTCCAGGCCAGCGGTCACTCTTTCAGGGATGAAGATGTTCACATCCTGGACAGAGAGGAACGATGGTTTGAGAGAGGAGTAAAGGAGGCCATCTTTGTGAAAAGAAATCGTCCATCGTTAAACAGGGGTGGAGGCCTCCGGGTTCAACTGTCCCCTCTTACAATGCTGTGATTGCTAGTATCACTCAGCCCTCTTTGAACAGTAAACAGCCATCAGTGTGCTAATGATCCATTGTTAGGCTGATGGTCCTTCTTGAGCATGTGATCAGCTGGTTTTGGTTGTCAGCAGCAAAACTGGTTGATCCACTCTGAGACGGTGCTATTTAAGAGACTGAGCTGAATACAGCTCCTCAGACTGAGGAAGTCTCTCGGCTGAGAGACGAAACTTTTCTACATTTTTTTGTTGATTTGCTTTTTTTTTTTTTTTTTTTTAATGTCCAGAGGACCAGATTTAACTTTTTTAGATTTTTCTACCTGGATTATTGAGCATGCATCAGGAAATAATGAATGTAGTAAAAAATCTTACAGATAAGAGATCAAAAGACTGGGTGGACATGGATATGATGTTTGTAAAGGACATCATGAGTCATGTTATCGAGCCGTTTACATATATTTGTAATTTATCATTTTCAAAAGGAATATTTCCAGACAATATGAAAGTAGCTAAGGTAGTTCCTCTCTTTAAAAATGGTGAGAAATGTGTGTTCAATAATTATAGATCAATATCCTTATTACCACAGTTCTCAAAAATTCCATTAAAACTATTTGTGATTAAATTTTTGGGTGTAATCATTGATGAACAGATAACATGGAAAAACCACATAAATTTTGTAAGAATAAAAATAGCTAAATCTATTGCAGTACTATACAAAGTCAGGGAATTATTAAATGATAAAACTCTGTACATGTTGTATAACACAATCATTGTTCCACATTTAATCTATTGCATTGATGTTTGGGGGAAAGCGTGTAAAACATTTACAAAGCCTATTTTTATTTTACAGAAAAGAGCTGTAAGAATTATCACTAGAAAGTATTACAGTCACCCATCAAGCACATTATTTTATCAACTGAAGTTATTGAAGTTCCATGATTTGGTAGATTACTGTATTTTATCAGTTATGTATAGGGCTCAAAATAACACATTACCATTAAATATCCAAAGAAATTTTGTTAAAAGGCAAAGTTGTTATAATCTTAAGGGGATAGAGATATTTGTCAAAACAAAATTCAGAACTAGTCTGAAGGGAGGTCTACCTCAATCCAAGGAATTGGATTGATTGGATTGTGGAATGGTCTAGAGAGTGATGTTAAAAATGCCAAGTCAATGTGTACATTTAAGAAAAAGATCAAAGCTTAATTGTTAAAAATATATATATGAAGTAGCTTAGTGTGTTTTTGTATTAGAATTAGAAAAATTAGAAAGAGTTATTCATTTTGTTCTGTTACTTGAATATTATTATGATTGAACTAATTGTTTGAAAAAAGGGGCAGATATAATAAGATTTTTTCTTCTTTCTGCTGCCTTTCATTTTAAATCCCGTTTTTTTATATATATATATATAGTTATGAAACTGTTTTGTATTTTTAAAATGAATAAACTTTATACCATACCATACCATTATGGGGACCAATTGCCACAATATTAACTCCAGTAACTACACATCTGCCACAAAAAATACAAGGAAATGTTTAATATTAATGTTGTTACTGCTGTCTGGGATCCAGCCTAACCCTGGACCTCAAACACCTTACAGGACACCAAATGATTTAAAAAACATGTCAGAACTACACTTTTTGCACATTAATATACACAACCTCCTTTGTAAAATGGGGGCCGAGATGGTGTAGAGGCAGGGCAGCCGGCTTGGGACCCGAAAGTCCCAGGTTCGATCCCCAGTCACTGCACATCACGTGGCGTCTCTGGGCAGCACGTCTCATCCCCAAAATGTCCCCCGGGCGCTTTCAATAGCTGCCCACTGCACCACCTGGTGGTGGATGGGTTAAATGCAGAGACTAATTTCGCCATTGTATGGAAACATACAGTGCTGACATTGTGATGACATTATTATTATTATTATTATTATTTGGTTCAGTTCATCTGGTGCTGATGTAATTCTTATCTTTGAAACTTGGTTATCCAAATCAGTTTTGGATAAAGATGTGTCAATTAACAGATTTAATATCTACCATTCTGATCGTCAGAGAAAGGGAGGTGGGGCTGCAATTTACACAAGATCAAGCCTGGATTCTCACCTGGTGTCTGTTTAAACAATCCCAAATCAGTTTGAAATCCTGGCAATAAATATTAAGCCCAGACCTCTTCTGTGGTGGGCTGTTATCTCCCCCCCCCCCCCCCCCCGCCCCAAGCAACCCCTGAGGCTCTGTCCTCTTTGACGGACTTCCTAACTCATTTCCAATTCAATGAAATTCTCCTTGCCCGTGACTTTAACCTGGACTAGCCCTCCACTTGGAATTACAGAACAGTTTCATCCTCAGAGGTCCTCAGGTCTCTCTTGTAAATGAGTCCTCGAGGCTCAATGGGATTTACCTGTCTAAATAAAGGTTGAATGAATCCACTTCGTAATAAGCATGCTCCTTTTCACCAGTTCAAAATACAAGGACGAGACTGTGATGGCTGGGGATCGCCCGAGGCTTCCCTTTGCTTCTCTCTCTGTGGGGTGCGGGTGTCCCTGTTGGGGGACTCCTGGCGTTCCGGGCTTGGGGGCCGCTGTGTGTCTGTGGTTCTGGTCTTCCCTGTGTTACCATCATGTCCTGTGGGGATGGGTCTGTGGGTCCCCACATCCACTATTGAACATTTTTAGGGAGAAACCTTATAGTGACAAGTGTAGTGAGTCACGTGAGGTACGTGTCACTTGTTGTATGACAAACATATGGATATATATTTATGCATACTTTTCACGAGTTCTTCATTTTTCTGACTGTGTAATGCCGTGCATTGAATTTAAAGGAATGCGAACGAGAGACGTTATTACCTTTGACCCATCAAATGAATGGAATCATTTATTTTCAGAATCAAAGTTTAACATCAAACATTTACATTAATTTGGCAAAATATGAAAATAATAACAGACAGTTTCACAGAAAATGAACTTCAAATCACTCGGCGGTGATTTGAGGACTTTGCTTCAGATATTTCTAAAATATCTGTACTGATTTTGTGAGAGAGAAGAGTTTAAGATGAAAGGAGATTATCTTACAGAGAACTATGTGAGGGAATTTAATCTGTTTGACCAGAAGTTGCACGCTCCGTCAGATCCTCAGCCCGTCCACGGTACACTTTAGTCGAAGAAGAAGTCTTTACCTGGTTTGACGATAGATCAGCTCAGTAAGCATCCTTCAGACTGTTTCCAGCGCCTCCGTTAAGAACAGCTAAAATCCTGGGAGAGTCGTGCGTGGTTAGTTCAAAACAGAATTATAATCCCAAACGTCTCTGGATTCTCGGCAACTCCAAAACTCTTCATAACTCTAGTTCTCTTCTGAACTCCTTCAGAACTTTTCCATTCTCCATGGAATCTTTTTCATTCTCTTTCTCTGTTGGACTCTCACTCTCCCATGAACTCTCACTCTCAATCTAACATGAACTGGGAAGTTGCCACATTTTATTTGGGTCGACTTCCTGTTCAATTTAGAGCTTTCTGATTCGTGGAAGGACCAGAAAGAGGAGTGGTTTTGACGTAAGGTGTTTATCAACAGTCGAGGTCAGAGACTGAAATTTGTTTTCACATACAGAAAAGATTATTGCAGCAACAGCAGACTTCGTGGAGTCAACTCTTGGTAATCTTCTGAAAAAGTTTAAACATGACATTTTTCTCGGTAAACATTTTAGTTGACCGAAAACCAACCTTTCACATACTTACGACTTGACTCATTTCAGACAGAAAATCAAGGAATGCTTATTCAGGTGATTTCTTCTTGGAATGAGGAATAAAAATCATTACTTACTGTTTATGTAAAATAAAGATGAGTAGTTCTTTTCAACCTATAAGCATTGAGTGAACTAACACAATTTGATTATCAAAACATTTATAAGACAGTAATGATTATAAAGAATTGTCTTTTCTGCTTGATTAATTCAAGAAAGAAAGTCATCAGATGGCCCAGACTTATTCAGATCAATGGAAATAACAGTCTCTGTCCATCTGGTAGATTTGAGGTCATCTGGTTCACTACAGTCCCCCCTTTGGAAATCATCACCTGTCCATGGGGATGAATTCCAACCGTGAACTTAGACCTTCAAATGTCCTTGAGCTTGATGTAATCCCGCAAGGAAGACCAAAGTCAGAAGTAATCCTTCAAGGAAGACCAAAGTCAGAAGTAATCCAGCAAGGAAACAAAGTCAAGGTAATTCCACAATGTTCTTGGTATTCCATTGTGTTTATTATAATCCCATATCGTCTCGATGATCCCATTGTAGCAATGCTTTAACCCCTTGGAAACAGAGTCTGTAATCCATTGGAAAAAGTCATATAATCCACAACGGTAAATCCACAGCGATTGGAAGTGTTGATTAATCAGCATACAGAGGGGTACCCTTGGATTGAACTGAAGAAGCGGCCACTGGATGAAGAGTTGAGACCACCGTCAGGATTGCAGGTCGCCTCCAGCGAAGGTTGTCTCCAGCGACGTCCAGCCTGTGCCGTTCTGGTTCAATGTGTCATGCAATTATGTGGTTTAAGGTGGGCTTATGAAGGGGATTTTACATAAGGCCTTAAACTATATGCATCTGGTGTGTAAGCTATTATGGTTGGGAACAGCTACAACTACCAGTTAAGGGGTGGAGAATGCTGAAAAGGGGTACTACAGGGGTTTATGCCTATAGAAAAGGGTTCCAAACTATTTTTCCATTTCTAACTTGGTTTAAGTTAGCTTTACATGGTAAAATATAGTTTGGTGTAATTGTCTGTTGTCTTTTAGACGAACGACTTGAGATTGGGTGTTTGGTTTTCCCATAAATGTTTTGGAAGTCTATGGCGAGACTTATCAAAAAGAATTAGCTATCCCCCCGAATAGAATTGTTCGAGTAGGTTTGGCTTAAGCGTTGTGAGATCAATGTAGATTATGGTACTCAAGGTAGCAATAATATACATTGACTCCGCAAAGATTGCAATTTAGTGAATGAACTGCATGTTGGCATGGTTAAAGGTTTCTTAGTCTCTAACTTACTACACAACAAAATTCATTCTTACCTCAGAAACAACCAAAATCAACTAAACAACGTTCCAACACCGACAAGAGTAGTGACTAAGCATCTAGAAACATCGTTTCACTGCTTCTCCTCACCCTGGTTGCCAGATTTCAGTCACGCTGTCCCGTTTTATCAAGGGTAGGTCCTGCGAGTTTAAACTATGGTTAAGTTTATTATCCATTAGTTATCTTCTGCTTGGATGACCCTTGTTCCCACGAGGTCTGATTTTGTGATGTCTTTGTCTCTTAAGGAGTTATTGCACGCCTTGTGTTGTTTAACCTGGTTACGGTGTACCCATTTAACAGTTGGCTCTTTTTGGCCTTTACTGATTTTTATCTGGTAGATAATTGGAGACACTTTGTCGGTTATCAGATGGGGTCCAGTCCATCTGGGCATCAGCTTACGGGCGAGAGTTCCGGTCCCGGACTCTACTCTCCCAGTTTTGGGTGCAAACGTGTAGTACCAGACCCTGTCTCCCACTTGGAGTTCCTCGTGAGAGGCCTTTTGGTCGTAGTACGCTTTGCGTCCTTCAGCTGATTTTTCCAGGTTTTTCTGTGCGAAAGCAAAAGTGTTTTTAAGGTGTCTTTCCAAGTCTTTCATGTATTGTTGTGTGGTGTAGGCTGTTGCCATGGCAGCATCGCCTGGTTGGTACAACAGGTGCAGAGGGAGAGTCATTTGTCGACCCGTCATCATCTCGAAAGGAGCGATGCCAGTCGACGTGTGTGGAGTGGCCCTTATGGCCATGAGGACCAGAGGGAGTTTCACGTCCCAGTCCTTGTGGTTTGCGGCTACGTATTTTTTCAAAATACTCACCACCGTCCTGTTTGCTCTCTCAACCTGGCCTGAAGCCTGTGGGTGGTAGCCAATATGGAAGTTGGCTTTGACGCCTAGCGTCTTCCACAGTTCCTTCATTACTTCACCTGTGAAGTGTGTACCTTGGTC
>NC_056515.1:6169123-6181601 GCF_014905685.2 Nematolebias whitei
AAGCGATTTATAAAATCCTGGCCAACCAAAAATGGGAATGAGTCAACATGGGTCACGTGTACCGGGTGGTACAGTGTCATATTGCCAATCTGCATGTGAACCATTGCTATAGCTGTCAGGGTTGTTTTCATTTCTGAGAGACCCTGCATTTCTATAGCACATTCAGAGAGAGGTATTATCCTGTTAACACTGGCAGCGGCCGTCCTCAGCTCCTCGAACAGTTTAGCTGACATAATTGTTATGTCTGCCCCACCGTCCAAGAGTGCTTCGTGTGTGAGGACACCTTCGAGTGTTACTGACAGGTACGCCTTTTTGGCGGCCCCCTTTCTGATAAAGTTACACAGAAACCTTTTGGTTTTTTTCTGACGCTTTTTCACGCGTTCAGATTTATCTGTGTAATCTTGATTTGTCTGAACCGTCAGCACAGCAGAAGCTGTTTCTGAGTGTTCAGCTTGCGATGACTCGTCATCGTTTGTGTGTGTGTTTACCTCCCCTTCTTCTGATGAGGGGTTGTTTGAGTGAACAACAGTTATGTCTTGGTGTGTTTCACCGACATCTGTTATGTTGTCATTCGCGCCATTAGATGTAATGGGAATTACATCACTGCAAAGTGCTCCTGGTTGGGTTCCCGTGTCAGTGTGTTTCAAAGTTTCTAACAACCTGCGTATTTTCTCTGTCTCTTCCGAGTTCAGAGGTGTAGGGCCTTGTTTCTGGAAGTTTTGTGATTTTTTCGCCTCGGTTCGTTTCGTCCGAGGTGGGGGACGGTCAGGTACGTCTTTCGGGGGTTCCTTTACGTACTGCCCCTGATGATATGGTTTCCCATATCGTTGCGTCCTACGCTCACCCCATTTACGATAATCACGTTCATCCTCTGAAAGAGGAGCATTTTTGTCCCAACGTGCACCTTCATTACGTGGTTTGTTATTTTGAACAGACTGTTTTCTCTCTTTCTTAGGAGGAGGTGGCGAAGCACGTCGTCCTTCTAGTTCAAGAGAGTGGGGTTTAACCTTTACACTAGGAAACACTTCAATGGGCGTCTTATCATGAGAACATGCTTCAAACACATTCACAGCACACTGTTTAATCTCACTGATGGATTTTTCTCTGAAATTTGCCATCATTTGTACTGATTTTTTAAAATCAGAGTGGAGGTTTTTGGTGAAAACAAACTTAAAACCATCATCTTCTTCCATTCCGGTCTCATTTCTGTTACCAAAATAAGCTTGGAAGATTCTTTTGTAATAAACTTTTGGATGTTCATTCTTGCCCTGCGTGACCTTGTCAGCGGCTGGGAAACCAGCAGGTCCCGTGCAAGAGTCATACTCTTTGATCAGAGCTTCACACAGAAGTTTGTAATCCTTTCTCGTTGCATCTGGTAGACGCTCGATGAAGGTGAACACCTCTCTGTCCGAAGTGAGTCGTATCAGACTGATTTTATCTTCTGCCGTAGCATTAGGATAAGCTCTCAATCTGAAATCCAGATCTCTGAGGTACGCTTTTGTTCCTGCCGACCCCATAGGGCCGGGAACGAAACGTTGTACATATTTTGAGACTTTCTGCAAATCATCCATTGAAGGAGACTGTATCAACGGTCTCACATGCGTGATTGGTGCAGATTGGTCAGGGCCTGCCCCTACCGCCCATGGTGGGGGTGGGGGTGGCTGGTAAGGAGGAAGAGGTACATATCGGTGCAGTTCTGTCCCTACCGCCCATGATGGTGGTGGGGGTGGGGGCATGGTGTCAGGAGGAAGAGGTACATATTGGTGCAGTTCTGTCCCTACCGCCCATGGTGGGGGTGGGGGTAACGGCGTGTTGTCAGGAGGAAGAGGTGCAACAGCATCTGACTGGAGAGTTCGTGGCTGTCTCGGATCCTGATACTGTTCGTCTTTGAGTCTTAGACCAGGCCGCCCCATATCAGAAATCTGGTTTGTAGCTGTAGCTAATTTCTCCTCACAAGCTTTCAGGTCCTCCTGTGATGTCTGATATTTTTTTATTAAAATCAGCCATCGTTGGAGTGATTCCGTCTTGTCTGCCTTGCAAGCGTCCAGCTCCTTCAATGCGATCTGTAACTGTGCTTTTAGCACGTCGTTATCTAAACGCGAGGCTTGGTACGCTTGTTCTCTATCCTCTGCTTCCGATAGTGATGCTTCAAGTACTTGTAGTTTGCTGTTCAGCAAAGCAATTTCTGCACTTGTATCTTGCTGTAACTGAGACATCTGTTCATAATGTTTCGTCATGAGGACCTCGTGTTCGCTTCTAAATTGACGGACGTGTTCTTCAATTCTCTGAACCACCTCTTTTTCGCTGTATAACCTTAATGCAAGGTAATCAGCTTTCTCAACAACCGTATAGAATGATTCTTTCAACAAAATTGCAATTTTAGCCAGCTTTTCATAACTTGACTTTATGATTTCTGCAGAGGTCACACTTTCTGCAACCCCCTTCAGATTGTCCAATAACTCTTTTGGGTTCATGCGCTCTGTCTGAGTCATATATGGATGTAGGGACGGTGCCAGTAGTGCGAACGCATTCTCCAGGCAGTCCGCCACTCCTTTTGGGTCAAAATCTTTTTCTAACACACCTGTCATGTTTTCACTGTGTAGCAATTTATCTGTTTGAACAGTTGCAAGCTTTAGATATTTTACAGGTAAATATTTGTATTCAAGTCAATGAGTTTTCACACTTATTTTAGCTTTGGGTTTACGCAGAAGTACTGTTATAAGTCACTTATTCAAATGTGGGTACCTTTCTCAGGTTTTACCCCAATTGATGAATATTTAAGTAAATGCTCTCCTGGCAGTGTTACTTTTTGTGCTTATTTTTTTAACAGATATCAGTTACCAAGCTGTTTTTTAGTGTTTTTACTCTAAAACACTGAATTTTTCATAAACCTGCAAATTTTTCTTTAGTCTCACAGCAATATTAGTTTAAAACGTTTTTTAAACCGTTCTGTTCCAGAAATTTGCTATTTTAAACAGTTACTCATCAACCCAGGTGGGTGAAAAGAGAAAAGAAATTGATGATGAGGAATAATCAGTCTTTCTTCAGAAAAACTGTACTCCTTTCTCCTGCCAATAAGTGGAGTTGTTAAAATATGTAAGGCCCCCAAATGATGTCATCATTTGTTGGTTTTGGAGAGGTGTCTTCTTCTTCGTCGCTTGCCATTTTTCTTCTATTTAAAGTTTAAACAGGAGAATTTTAATGTTTTAGGTTTTTCAAAATAAATAAAATCAGCAAAGTCTCTTCGTCTGATATATTTACTTTTATTTAGTGATTTATTAATTAAACGTGCACTATCCTTTTAGCAAATGAGTAAACTTTTTCCAACTTTGTGAAAATCTGTAACTGTTTCTATTTTTAAAAAGTTAATGTTTATTTTTGTACCTTAGCTTTAAGGGATTACCAGTGAAATAAAACTTTTTGGTGAATGCTCGTTTGCATGAATACCTTCTAACTTTTAAAATGCAAGATAACAGTAATTTTCAGCTTTAAGGAACGTTTATTGACTCGAAAATGCTTTTAGAAAGATTAAAACGTTTAATTTCACTATTTAGACCTAATAAGCGAGTGAAACCTGTCTTCTCAAGGTTCGCCAGAAGATGTCAGTATTACCTCCACAATTTTAACTCCGACAATGTTTGTGTTATCCACTAGGGGAGCTATAACTTCCTGTGGCGTTCGGTTGACATCCTGTTGTTAGCCGCTTAGCTTGAAGTTAGCTTCGGCTAAACTCGGTTAAAATCAACATTTCTGAACGGATTTTTTACACAAACGTGGCAAAAGTTTTGCAATCAGACTTTATAGCTTCAAACATGAGTTTTTGGGTCTGTTGGTAGCTTCATTTAGTGATTTTAAGCGTAGTTTAAGCTCCGGTCGTTAGCTTGTTAGCTTAAAATTAGCATCGCTAGCGTTGTTTAAAAACATCATTTTTTGACGAATTTTAAACTGTAACGTGGCAGAATTTCAGCGAGCAGGCTTCGAAGCACTTAACAGCGTTTCAGAATCACTTTAAAAGGCGCTTTTTAGCTTTAAAAAGCAGATTTTATTTCCCTATGAAAACGAATTTCATATCCGGGTCACGTGACTGAAATCACCAATGGCAAAGCAGCGCAGGGTGAGAGGGAGTGACGTAGCCACGCCAGTCAGCTTTCTCAACCAATCAAAGCGCTCCACAACAGCGAATTCAACCAATCAGGAAGCGTATTCTCCAACTAGCAAGTTAGATTAGCGTAAAATAGTTCGTCACTTTTTCGTCTTTTAAACCATCAAAATGCACTTTTTCTGTTAAGATTTGTAACGAATAAACCCCCTGAGCTGCACAGAGAACGGCGCTCCGTGACAAAACGTCTTTCTAGCTATTTAACGACTCGTTCGAACTGTTCCAGAACCGAGTCGGAACCACAGAACCGAACTGGACCAGAACAGCGAATTCAACACAGTTTAAACAGAATAAAGCGTTTCCACAGCTCAAAGCCAGCTTATGTTACACATACAGACGTACAATTCAGCTTTATAAAGACTCAATGACACAATTTCAGCTTTTAAAACATTGCCAGCGCAACGCTTAGAACATGCAGCGTTAAGTTGCAGAGCCGAGCTCCAAGCGCGCAGCTCCAATTGCGCTGCGTAAAGACGCACGGTTTCAGCACAGCTGATAAACTGTTACTTTTTCGACATGCCAACATTTAAATCATCAATCTTACACGTATTAACAGTCATTCATGAACACGTTAACGGGCCACCAGTTTGTAGTGAGTCACGTGAGGTACGTGTCACTTGTTGTATGACAAACATATGGATATATATTTATGCATACTTTTCACGAGTTCTTCATTTTTCTGACTGTGTAATGCCGTGCATTGAATTTAAAGGAATGCGAACGAGAGACGTTATTACCTTTGACCCATCAAATGAATGGAATCATTTATTTTCAGAATCAAAGTTTAACATCAAACATTTACATTAATTTGGCAAAATATGAAAATAATAACAGACAGTTTCACAGAAAATGAACTTCAAATCACTCGGCGGTGATTTGAGGACTTTGCTTCAGATATTTCTAAAATATCTGTACTGATTTTGTGAGAGAGAAGAGTTTAAGATGAAAGGAGATTATCTTACAGAGAACTATGTGAGGGAATTTAATCTGTTTGACCAGAAGTTGCACGCTCCGTCAGATCCTCAGCCCGTCCACGGTACACTTTAGTCGAAGAAGAAGTCTTTACCTGGTTTGACGATAGATCAGCTCAGTAAGCATCCTTCAGACTGTTTCCAGCGCCTCCGTTAAGAACAGCTAAAATCCTGGGAGAGTCGTGCGTGGTTAGTTCAAAACAGAATTATAATCCCAAACGTCTCTGGATTCTCGGCAACTCCAAAACTCTTCATAACTCTAGTTCTCTTCTGAACTCCTTCAGAACTTTTCCATTCTCCATGGAATCTTTTTCATTCTCTTTCTCTGTTGGACTCTCACTCTCCCATGAACTCTCACTCTCAATCTAACATGAACTGGGAAGTTGCCACATTTTATTTGGGTCGACTTCCTGTTCAATTTAGAGCTTTCTGATTCGTGGAAGGACCAGAAAGAGGAGTGGTTTTGACGTAAGGTGTTTATCAACAGTCGAGGTCAGAGACTGAAATTTGTTTTCACATACAGAAAAGATTATTGCAGCAACAGCAGACTTCGTGGAGTCAACTCTTGGTAATCTTCTGAAAAAGTTTAAACATGACATTTTTCTCGGTAAACATTTTAGTTGACCGAAAACCAACCTTTCACATACTTACGACTTGACTCATTTCAGACAGAAAATCAAGGAATGCTTATTCAGGTGATTTCTTCTTGGAATGAGGAATAAAAATCATTACTTACTGTTTATGTAAAATAAAGATGAGTAGTTCTTTTCAACCTATAAGCATTGAGTGAACTAACACAATTTGATTATCAAAACATTTATAAGACAGTAATGATTATAAAGAATTGTCTTTTCTGCTTGATTAATTCAAGAAAGAAAGTCATCAGATGGCCCAGACTTATTCAGATCAATGGAAATAACAGTCTCTGTCCATCTGGTAGATTTGAGGTCATCTGGTTCACTACACAAGCATGCTCACACAGGTAGTTAGATTCAGGTGTTTATCAGATACACACTCGGGTTGTGGTGGCCATCAAATATATCTTGTATTACCATATTCTGTATAAACTACTTTCTAATGATGTTACAAGTATCATTATTGGGGGCTGCCATTGCATTTGTAGTAAAAATGTGGGGGACAGCTTTGCTGTGGACACACTACTAATTAATTATTAACAACGGGTTCTTTCTTTTTCGAGTTAAATTAATGCCGTGTGATCGAGCTAACTGTGTTCATTGTTTAATCAGTGACATGAGACGTTATTTTTCTTTGACCCATCAGAATAAATGCGGTCATTTATTTAACAGAATCAAAATTTAACATCAAAACATTGTACACTTGATTCGCTGATCTGGTTCTGATTAATAAAAACTTGTCACGCTTTACTAACAAGACAACAGAACATTTCTGAAGGCATTTAGATTGATTTACTGGCGGAAAGATTTACAAGAGGAGAGATTTAGAGGTTTAAAGAAGAGACGGATGGAGGAAGATGTATGTTGTTGACCAGAATTAGCACGCTTCTTTCAACACCAGCTCAAACCTCTGGTACACTTAGTGCGCGACACTCGTGACGTCTCTTTACCTTGGCAGATGAGGATCAGCTCTGGTATAAGTGTCCCGATGCACGCTACCTTTCCAGCGTCTCCGGTTAAAGCGGCTGGTCATTGTCAGAAGTCGTGTCGATTTACTCCGTTCAACAAACAGGCTTCCTTCGAAGTTGTAGGCGTTACGCCCGGGTGAGTTCACAGCGAGGCGCTGTGACTCCGTCAGACATCCCACTCAGAAGTGGAATACTCCCAGAAGACTCCATCAAAGACTGAGTTCGACTCAGATCAAAGACTGAAGAGTCGAGAAGACTCCGCTTCTTCCAAGACTGGTCCAAGACTGAATAGTTCCAGGAAGTGTTGACTTTAAAGAGTCCTCACTTCTGGTCACTTAGTACTTCCTGATTGGTCGAAACAACCAACAGGAGGTGGTTCTAGTAATGTCAGAGGGTTATTAAAAGTCAAGAGAGGGTGCAAGAATGTTTAGGAACGTTTAGTACAGACAGAGAAATGTTATGGCGACGTGAAAGGAAGCAGGTTTCTGCTAGGTTTAAAAACAATACAGTTCATTCTAATAACTTGTTTTCTGACTCTCTCTGACTTTCGACCGACATCACTGACTTCTCATTCAGACAGAAGATCAAAATGCATAATTATTTTGTAAATAGACTTTTAACTTGATTTCTAATTTAAATGAGGTTTAAAAATCATTAATACTGTTCCACAGTTGATTTAAATGAGTGGTTTACTTTCAACATTAGAAATGATATGAACTAAACACACTTTTTATTATCAAGATATTGTAAAATAGTAATGATAATATAAAAAGAAGAGTGTTCTTTCAATTGATTAATTCAGGATACAATTAGACAGTCTCTGGATGAGTTCATTTGTATTTCTGGATTCAAATCAATGAAATAACAGTTCCTGTCCCATGAAGGTCTTCAGAGACAGGTTTTGGTTGGAGGCCTAGTTCACTACACATTGCATAGGAAATGCAAATGCATGGAAGCCACCTATTATTCTACACCCAATAAGGGTTTCTTTTTTTTCTTTATTTATTATTCTTCCATCTCCGTTAATGCGGCCCGAACCGCAACGTGAACCCCCACAAAAGTTAAATCAAAACGACCGGCCCGGCAACGGGAAGTGTGCTATTACTTTTATTGGCATTCGGAGTTACCATGCAACATATTTTGCTAACAAAGATGACAAATTTCCCATAGGAAATGAATGGGAGAAAACTTTTTATAGAGACTGAAGAACGCTGGGAGCCATTTTGGTTCAACAAGCAAGGCAGAGCATTACCTTGCAAAGCCGTTTTAGTTAAACATGCAACGTAAGTTAAGCAGCCATTTTGATTCAACATGCAAGTTAGGTGAAGTTGCCATTTTGATTCAACATGCAAGTTAGGTGAAGCCGCCATTTTGATTCAAGATGGCTGCCATAGCTTCCTCAGCAAACACAAAATTGTCTATAACTCGATCATTCTGAGTTATTGAACTGCAAAACAGAAACTCGTTTTTCCATTTGTTTGAAACTCGCAGAAAGTAATCATCAGACGTATCTCTAGCTCTGATTAACGTTTGGAGCCATTTTGATTCAAGATGGTTGCCATAGCTACCTCAGCAAACACAAAATTGACTATAACTCAGTCATTCTTTGAGTTATTGAACTAGAAAACATAAACTCGTTGTTGGATTTGTTTGAAACTTGCAGAGAGTAATCATGAGACATATCTCTAGAGCTGATTAACGTTTGGAGCCATTTTGATTCAAGATGGCTGCCACAGCAAACTCAGCAAACACAAAATTGATTATAACTCTGTGATTTTTTAATATATTTAGCTGAAACTTGGTATAGTGGTAGCTTAGGATAATTCCAAACAAATATTACTGTCAAATAAAAAAATTTAATCGGCACCAGCCTGGCAGCCCCCGTCAAAGTTTCTCCAGGAACTTTCTAGTATACGTTTGTTGTTGTGCTATTTAACTTTAATTTAGGTGCTATTTAAGAGACTGAGCTGAAAACAGCACCTCAGACTGAGGAAGTCTCTTGGATGAGAGACGAAACGTTTCTATATTTTTTTGCTTTGTTTTGATTTTTGTTTTTTTGAATGTCCAGAGGACCAGATTGAACTTTTTTGGATTTTTCTACCTGGATTATTGAGCATGCATCAGGATGTTTGTTGTTGTGGTTTCTCGGTTTTGTCTTGTCTTTTTTTTTCCGCAGGTCTAGAGGCAGACTTCAATGATGTTGATTTGTGTTCTCTTTATACCTCTCTCTCTCCTCTATTCCTATCTCCTTCTTTACCTTTTAACCCTTCTCTCACTTTTTAGCTTTGTCATCTTCTTTGTTTTTCATCCCCATGTCCATTACATCTGAAACAAGCCCATAGCAAATTCTAATAAAACTTAATTTATATATCAAGTGGAGCATTAAGGCAAGCCATAATGCTCTTCTTGTGAAAGTAAATCTTTGGGGCATCACTTTGACACTCAGACAATAATTCTAAGTGTCACAATGCCAGACAGGACAAGGGAAAAACAAAAAAACAAAAAACATGCTCCTTTTCACCAGTTCAGAATACAAGGACGAGACTGCCCCTGGTTTACACCTGAGCTAGCTGACCTCATACATAGGAGAGATCAGCTCTGGGCTACAACCAGACATTCTGGCTCAGACACCGATTGGTTGCATTTTCAACAGCTGCAAAATCAATGTACAACTTACGTCCAAGACGCAAAATGTGAGTACTTCTTATCTCAGACCTCCAAAGATCTAAATAATCCTAAAAGATTCTGGAAAACCATAAAATCTCTCTCCGGCAGCTCTCATTAGTCTAACCTGCCACCACAACTTCTTGTTAACTCTGTTCCTGTGTCAAATAGGCATGGGATCCTTAACTGTCCTGTGATGGACTTGCAACATGTCCAGGGTGTACCCCGCCTCTCACACAGTGATAGCTGGACATGGGCACCAGTGTTCCCTGCGACCCAAAAAGGAAGAAGTGGGCAAAGATAATGAATGGATGGATATTAAGCTGTTTCAACAGACATTTTGTCACCTAGTTCCTCGTTTGCCACAGTTACTAATGGAAAACCAGCTACATCTCCTTTAAGCCAATTATATAGCACCTTTCTATCTCAATGAGATACTCAAAGCTCTTTACACTACAATCTGTGCCCTCATTTACTCATTCATACAACACTTTGCTATATCTGTACAACGAATAAACAGTGTTCTTCATCACATTAATACACCGATGGGACACATATCGGAAATAATGAGGGGTTCATTGTCTTGCCCAGGGACACTTCGGCATGTGACTGCTGGTAAAATCGAACACCCAACTCTTGCATTGGAGGACGAATGCTCTAACCACTCAGCCACAGTTGTCTCCTACAAGTCAATCCTCAGTAAACCACACCTTTTCATTGTCACTGTTTTCTTTTAGTGAGGTTAACAAATTGTTAAAAATGTCTAGATTCTAAAAAAAATATGCAGGTCCTGATGATCTTCCTCCTTATTTCTTAAAGCTGGTTGCACACATCATTGCAGAACTGGGGTCTCACATCTTTAATATGTCCATATGCCAAAACACTGTTCCAAATGCTTGGAAAATAGCTTTTGTTCAACCTTTACTGAAGGGAGGAGACCCCACTATAATGAACAACTATCGACAAGTCTCTAAACTCTGTATTCTTGCTAAGGTTTTGGAAAAACTGATAAACTCTCAAATCAAGAAGTTTTTGGATTATTTTAACATCTTACCTCCCCATCAGTCTGGCTTCAGGAAACAACACAGCACAACAACAACTTTGCTGAAAATTTTTAATGATGTTGTTGAAGCTTTGGATACTAAGGATTATTGTGCTGCACTTTATTTAGACCAGTCTAAAGCTTTTGACACTGTAGACCATGGCGTCTTATGTCATAAGCTCTAAGAAACTGATTTCTCAGATCACACTATTGGTTGGTTCTCTAATTATCTTTCAGATTGGAGGCAATGTGTTCAACATAATGGTACTTCTTCCAATTATCTAACTGTTAACAACAGTGTACCACAAGGTTCAGTCTTAGGACCCACTCTCTTTACAATATCCATAAGTAATGTAGGTCAAAGCATCCCTGACACATCCTTACATTTCTATGCTGATGACAAAGTTTTTTATTGTCGAGCTAGAACAGTTGCTAATGTTTTCCAGCTTTTACTGTCTGTATTCCACATCATCCAGTCTGATTTGTTCCATCTCAAACTTGTGCTAAATGCTGACAAAACCAAAGGGATGTTTTTTTTTCAAACAGGAAATTAGTTACAGCAGTCCTTTCTTGTATTTTATCTTCGACTGGTAATCCTTTTGAGTTTGTCGATTCTTACAAATACTTGGGTATCTTGGTCACTTTGCATCTCTCTTTTAAGCTCTACATCGATAACTTGGTCAAGATACTAACAGTAAAACTGGGTTTCTTTTTTTAGAAATAGATACTAACTCTGAACGCTAGGAAACACCTTGTAACTACTATCCTGATGCATGCTCAATAATCCAGTGTTGGATTTCATATTTTTATACCTTTTTATATTTCCTATCAAGCATTCAAATGTCATGTTATACAAAGTGTGTGTGTGTCTTTCTTACAGGGTTGCACTATATTTATAGAAAAGGTTTATTAATTCTAACTAGTTTACCTTTACATATAATCTTATATTAGCTAATGATATTTTACAAGGGGCAGCACGGTGGTGCAACTGGTAGATCTGCTGCCTCTCAGTGAACAGGTCCCTGGTTCAAACCCCGGTCCAGGTGCCTTCTGGGTGGAGTTTGCATGTTCTCTCCGTGCATGCGTGGGTTTTCTCCGGGTACTCCGGTTTCCTCCCACAGACCAAAAACATGCATGTTAGGCTGATTGGTAACTCTAAATTGTCCCTAGGTGTGAATGAGAGAGTGAATGGTTGTTTGTCTCGTTTGTCTCTATGTGGCCCTGTGATGGACTTGCGACCTGTCCAGGGTGTACCCCGCCCCTCGCACAGTGATTGCTGGACATGGGCACCAGCGACTCCCGTGACCCAAAATGGAATAAACGGGTAAAGATAATGGATGGATGGATGGATATTTTACAAGTTCATATTTGATATATTCAAGCAATCAAACCATGCCAGATAGCAGACTGATTAACATACATAAAGCTAGAACACATTTCTTTAATGTAGACTTAATATAGTTTGACTAAATAAAATCTCTCAGGTTCTCTCTTAATAATAACAATTAGCATTTTATCGTTTAATCATTGTTGAATACAGGGTCGGTTTAGCTGAGAGGACACAGGGTTAATCGTCACAGTAAGCTACAACAGCAACTAAACTAAAACAAAAGTATAAAAAAGGGATCAAGTAAGAACACGCAAACATGAGTTAGATAATAATTAATAGTTATTAATTATTCCTAGAAATAAACAACTTTAACTCAAATCATTTGGTATCACTAAGGTATAATCACGTTAAACAAACAGAGCTAAAACAAAGAACCGATTTCAGTGTGCCATAAACTTTTTATTAACTAACGTCCTTCAGGGGGCGGGCTAGACCAGTAACCATGGCAACGGAAGGGCTAAACCAATCAGAGGAGCTAGCTTTCTCAAGCTTTTATAAAAGCCGGAAATAACACACGCTCAGAGAGCATTTTCCGGGGAAGACCAGACCGAGACGGTTCGTTCTTTAATGCTCCAAATATATGCATATATTTTACAAATGTAATTGTTTGTCTCTGAATATCTGTAACCCCTGCTTGTTTTTTTTTTTT
>NC_056515.1:6181701-6183721 GCF_014905685.2 Nematolebias whitei
CCATTATTATTAAATATTTATTATAGTGACATTCTAGTGTAGGTTTTTTTTTTTTTTTTTTTTTTTTTTTTTTTTTTTTTTTTTTTTTTTTAATAGGATAGGAAAAAAGAAAAGACAAAGTAAGACTCCAAAATATAAGAAATATATACAAATAGAGCACACGTCAAAACACCCGGCCACTGTCTGTTCACCTGCAAAGAACATGACAAAACACAGCAACAAAATACATATGTATAAAGAACTTAAAATATTCATGGCTTTGCAGTAAGTTTCAATAAATATATATACCCATACCTACGCCTATATACATACATACATACATACATACACATGAATATACACTCACATACATATCTATATATCTACATATAAAGCCTACATAAACATCCCTGCTTCTATTTGTGTGTGGTTGTGAGCATGCATAAGTGTATAAGGCTTCTCTAATAGAACATTTATTAGTAATTGTGAAGCAGCAGAGACCCGACCCCCAAGACCAGAGGCAGACGAAAAAGTGGGGACCAGAGCCCAAGACCCCAGGAGGGACCCCGACCGCGGAGCCCCCAGAGCCACCCACACAGGGCGAACCACCCACCCACCCCCCAGAAGGGACCACAGGGGAGAACCGGAAGATCCCCACCAGCAACCACATACAGTGACCCCCCGGGGCCAACAGCGACAAACTCATAGGCCTCCGTCGGCACCCGCCACACCGATGTAGGTCCAGGTCCAGGCACCGAGGCCCGGGCACCGAGGACTCACACCACCCAGGCCAAGGCCCGACAGGGCCAGAGGACCCGAGCCCCACCAGGCAGACACCAGGCCGAGCCGACACACGCCCAAGCGCCCAGCCCCCGATACCAAGGGCCCCAAGCGCGCCGGCAGGCAAGGGCACACCCCACCAGGGGGCCGCGCGATAGGGGCGCGATGCCAAGCACCCCCAGTTGTATCAAAGAGGGGGCAGTCCGAGTCTCGGCCTAACAAATACCCATTCATACACATACACAATCACACTATCCCAACCTCAATCTCACATTCATTCACTCAAAGACATACAATAACGATACATTTCATTCTTATTCCCGATACACACTCTATACCCCCCAGGTCCAAGACATGTACCCGCCCTCTACAGGGGGCAGCCCATGCCCAAACCCAGGAGGTAAACCCATTCATTCCTGAGTGGAGAAGAGCCAATACCCCAGACCCGGCCCAGGCCATGCCCCGCCGACAGGTTACCCCCCCACCATGAAGAGGACACACCACCGACCACCCCCACACACCGCCAACAACCAAGCACGCACCCCCAGCCGACCGCCCGCCAGGCCCCGGCAGCCACCCCGGCCAGCGGGCCAACCATGGCACCCAAGAGCCAAGCTCAGGGGGTCCAAACAACCCCAGGGAGAGCACAGCGCCAGCACCGCCCATGGCAACCCCCAGACCCTGAACCCCCACATAGTCCTGGTCAACACCCGACGGCCTGCCCTTCTCCCGGACCCCACCCCCGGAATGGCAGTCAGGGAACTAGGTGGGTAGGAAGAGGAGAAAAAAATAAAATAAAATAAATAAATAACTAAAAATAAGACCCCGACACATACACCCCCACCCCTAGATGTGCTGTTGATGTGTGTTGTTGTATAGTGCCATTAAAAAGGAAAGAAGAAGGAGCAAAGGCTGGCATGGTGCCAGTTTCCCCTCCACCCCAACTCTATCCAAACCCTAGTGTCTAAATGCAACCGTTGTGAGCACAGGCACAGGGGGTGAGAGTAAGGTCATCCCACCACCCATAGCCATGTGCCCACCTCAAATTCCTATATATGAATGTCATGAGGATGTTATGAATGAATGTCTAAGGTGTACAATAAAATTGAGTCCCAGGTGGCTATGGTCAACAAAGATGTAAAATTGTTGCAGCACACCCGAGCCCAAACAACCCTAAATGTATGGAATTGAAATGAAGAGGGTGGAGGTGCATGGTGAGGGATGGGGAGAAATAACTGTGAGAGCAAATGCTCCCACAGGG
>NC_056515.1:6183821-6206488 GCF_014905685.2 Nematolebias whitei
TCCACCCTGGGATTGAGGCCAAGACACCTCTCCATCTGGACCGACCGTCAGGCCCGCTGAGCTCCAGACCAGAGAGGGACAGAGCCCCGAGGGCCGCCAGAAGCTGCACCAGCAGCCTACACACCCGAGGGCCACCAGGACCCCCACAGATCGCAGTCAGCCCGCTACCAGATGGAGCCAAACCCCACCAGGACGACCCGGCCAAGAGCGCCCGCCCAACCGCCGACAGTGCCAGGAAGCACCGGGATCGAGCCCCCACCACAGGAAAGGGGCCAGCCAGCCGGCCATGCACAGTCCCGGGCCGCCCCCAAGGACATCCACCCCATCCCCACTCCAGAAGAAATACTACACCCACCCCTCATTCGGACATCTCTCAAAACACATAGCACACTAGACACCTAGGCTGGGTCAAACTACCCCCTCCTAGGGGCTACTGGTCACGCCCCCAAACACCCAACCCCCCAGCCCATGACCCACAACCCACCAGCGAGCCGAAGGCCCCCGCCCAGAACCGGGCACCAGAACGCAAGCCGGCCCAGAGCCCGGCAACCCGCCCGCCAGAGCCCAAGATCCCCGAACCCCACAGGCCCAAGCCCGGGGGCGACAAGCCCCCAGAACCCCAAGCCCCCGCGCCCACCCCGAACCCACATCAGCACAGCCAGGCTACCAGACCGGTGACCCACGACCGCCGCCATAGACCACCTGAGGGCCTGCATGCAGCCACCAGCAGACATCCCCCAGAACCACCCAGGCCCTCCCCAGAGGGAAAGCAGTGCCCCCCTGCCCAGGTACCCCCAAGAGCCCAGCCCCCGGCAACCCCCCCGGGGCCCCAAACCCATACACCCACCTCCACATCAACCCCAAGGCCCCACAAGGTCAGATCCCAGACTACCCACCCTCACTATGTAACGGAGCCGATCAAACTCATCAACACATCAACTCTGTGGATAAATACATCACGTTCACACGAGAAGATATAAAAATGGCAGGTTGGCTTTCTTGGATTGTGAGGTCTCAGTCTCTGATAGAGGACATTTGCAAACTGAGGTGTACCGCAAACCCACCCACACAGACCAGTATTTGCAGTTTGACTCCCATCACCCTTTGGAACACAAGTTAGGAGTCATCAGGACTCTGTATCACAGAGCAGACAGCGTCCCCACTAGCTCAGGAGCCAGGCAGAAGGAGAAATCCCACACAAGACAGGCTCTAGAGCAATGTGGATATCCTAACTGGGCCTTCCTGAAAGCAGAGAAGAAACCCAAACAGGACTCAAGTCAGCCAACAGGTGAAAAGGAGGAACCCAGACCCAGACCAGTGGTCATTCCATATGTTGAGGGAGTATCAGAGAAACTGAGGCGTTTATTTTCTAAACATAACTTCCCAGTGGCTTTTAAACCCCAAAATACATTACGGCAAAGACTGGTTCATCCTAAAGATCCAGTCCCCGGCACAAACAGAGTAATGTTGTGTATGCTGTTCAGTGTCAGGAGGGCTGTGATCAGTCTTACATCGGGGAAACAAAACAGCCACTGGCCAAAAGGATGGCCCAGCACAGAAGATCAACATCATCAGGCCAGGACTCTGCGGTCTACACTCATCTCAAGGCCAGCGGTCACTCTTTCAGGGATGAAGATGTTCACATCCTGGATAGAGAGGAACGATGGTTTGAGAGAGGAGTAAAGGAGGCCATCTTTGTGAAAAAGAAATCGTCCATCATTAAACAGGGGTGGAGGCCTCCAGGTTCTACTGTCCCCCTCTTACAATGCTGTGATTGCTAGTATCACTCAGCCCTCTGTGAATAGTAAACAGCCATCAGTGTGCTAATGATCCATTGTTAGGCTGATGGTCCTTCTTGAGCATGTGATCAGCTGGTTTTGGTTGTCAGCAGCAAAACTGGTTGATCCACTCTGAGAAGGTGCTATTTAAGAGACAGAGCTGAAAACAGCACCTCAGACTGAGGAAGTCTCTCGGATGAGAGACGAAACGTTTCTATATTTTTTTGCTTTGTTTTTTGTTTTTTTGAATGTCCAGAGGACCATATTGAACTTTTTTGGATTTGTAACTACTACTTTCCTTCCCTCCATCGACTATGGTGACATTATTTACATGACTGCTCCTGCAATCACCTTCCAGATGTTGGATGCTGTCTATCACATTGCGCTAAAATTCATAACTGACTATAACTACCATACCCAACACTGCACCCTGTATTCATGTAAGGATGGTGCACTCTGGTGGGCACCTCCTTGTCTGTACTCCCTAATGTTTCTCCCTAATTACCTCTGATCTGTTTCACCCTTGTCTCATGTCTAGCTTTGTACAATTATGCCCTGTCCTATCTGTGTATTTAAGTCCATCTGTGAATCCTGTCTATTGTCGGTTTGTCATTGGGTACAGTCTCATCTAGTCCTGTCCTGATCTGTTCTGGTCCTTGCCTGTCCAAAGTTATCCTGTAATGTAAGTTTGCTCCCACGTCAAGAATTTTCCTTTGTTATTAAAAAGTATTTTATTTTACGTTCTGCCTCCCGAGTCCTGCCTGCATCACTGGGTTATTTCCTGCTCAGCCAGAAACCCTGAACTAACCACACCAGAACCAAGCAGGCAGGTTCTCTCAAGCTCCACTCACCTGTTTTTTGCCGAGCTTGTACAGATGGAGGGATCTGTGATCCGGTGCAGTGCCTTCTGGACCGAATCCATTCTGGGTCTGGGATATCACAGCCAGGTGGTGGAAGTCCTACCTTCACCTCTTCTGCTAGTGGAAAAGAGACAATAAAGGTTGCAGTTCTGAGGAAACCACATGGCGCCCAGGTCCAATTTCCCCTCCTCTCCAGTTCTTCACTCACCACTTTACTCTGGGTGGACGTCAGGGGAAGATGCTGAGTTGGAGGACAAACTCTGGCTTGCCCCCATACCCCACTCACATTGCTGCCATAAGAATGGCAGCAGACATAACTGGGACAGGTCCGCTTCTCTTCCGCCATCACCACCTGCATTCCCAGCTCTTTACACTTGGTCCGGCAAGGCTGATTCTCTTGGAACCTGTCCCGGTGCTTCAGTGAGGGCTGATCTGGATGCCTCCGCTTCCATGGTCCCGGTGAGGGTTGGATCTGACACCTCACCCCCACTCAGAGCTCCTAAAGAGACTAGTTCCACCTTCTCCTGGTCCCAACCTCCACCTTGTTCTCCTCAGGCAAAATCTGATAAACTGGGAAGAATTTTGCAGGGGGAGGGGCAGTCATCCCCCCATTCGTCTACAGAACAGAAGGGAGGCCAACCCAGAGAGCACCTTGAGCATCTGTTTCCTGTTCCAGTGGAGTGTAACGTAATCCCAGAGCTGCCTCCATTAGAGGACCAGGTAAACCATTATCATATCCATGGTCTGATCATGATTCTTCAAGTAATGCCTAGAGACTGTAGAACATTTATTGTTGACAAACTCTTAAAGACCTTCACTTCCCAGCCTGCTCTGCTCTGCTTGGTACACCTACCCATCAGGTGATCTTTGACTTTGCCCTGAAACTAAAAGCAGAGCATGATCCCCTTGATGTTCCAGTGCACGTTGACTTTGGCTCTCACGCTGCAGTAGAGTCTGGGAGACTCTTGCAATGGGAGGTGTGTGTGTGTGTGGGGGGGGGGGGTACCTAAGCCCCCACACACCTGTGGGATTAATGGGCTCGGCGCATGTAGGATGTTCAGAGCCTGCAGGGTGTCCTGAGCCTGTAGGATGTCCTGAGCCTGCAGAGTGCCCAGAACCTGCAGGGTGTTTACAACCTACAGGAGGTCCTGAGCCTGCAGGGTGTCCCAAGTCTGCAGAAGGTCCCATGCCTCAGCCTGAGGGTCCCAAGTCTGCAGAAGGTCCCACCCCTCAGCCTGAGGGTCTTGAGTCTGCTGAGGGTTCCACACCTCAGCCTGTGGGTCCCATGTCAGCTGAGGGTTCCACATCTCTTCAGTGTTCCATGTCTCCTGAGAGTTCCACATCTCCGAGTTCCACGTCTCCTGAGAGTTCCATGTTCCTGAGTTCTACATCTCCTGAGAGTTCCGTGTTCCCGAGTCCCACGTCTCCGGAAGGTCCCATGTTCCTTGAGGGTCCCTCGTCTGCTCCTGAGGGTCCCATATTCCTTGAAGGTCCCGCGTCTGCTCCTGAGAGTCCTACATTCCTCGAGGGTGCCATGTCTGGTCCTGAGGATCCCACATTCCTTGAGGGTCCTGCCTCTGCTCCTGATCCTGCTGCACAAGACCCTGCCACAGAAGACCCTGCCGCTGAAGATCCTGCCACAGAAGATCCTGCTGCAAAAGATCCTGCTGCAGAAGATCCTGTCACAGTAGAACCTGAGTGTGCTGCAGAGGTCCCTAAGTTCACTGCAGTAGCCAAAGTGCTGACATCCTCTGCTGCAGCAGAGTTTCTTCCATAATCTGCAGATTCCTTGGTCTCGCTGGTTGATGGCTGCAGTTTCCATGGGCTCATCATCAGCTACAGCCACACTTGACTTTGCATCTGCTGCAGAGACCATGGTTATTCCACTCCTCACTCCCTGTGCTGGGTGCTCATGGGTCCTTAGGGTGTCCGTCACCATTGGCCAGCCATCTGAACTTTGGCCCAATGTCGGACGACCTCTCCGTTGCTCACCTGACCTGCTCTGGTCCGTTGGACGACCTCTCGACCACCCACCTAACTTTGGCCTAGTGCTGGACAGTCTCCTGGCTGCCCACCCTGACACCTGACCAGCCTTGGGATGGTCTCCTGGCCATCTGAACATTTCTGTGTTTCATGTGTGTTCAGTTTAGATCTCAGGCTTCGATCTTGCCGAGTTTTGTTTTGGTCCTTGTGGTTTCCTTGTGCCCTCCACGCTTGCAGTTCCTCCCTCTGCCTGCCCTAGTCTTTTGGGGTGGGTTTCTTGGGGACACCAGGGGGCATCCTTAGGCAAAGAGTACTGTAAGGATGGTACCCTCTGGTGGGCCCTCCTTGTCTTTACTCCCTAGTGTTTCTCCTTAATTACCTCTGATCTGTTTCACCCTTGTCTTGTGTCCAGCTGTGTGCAAGTATACCCTGTCCTGTACATGTATTTAAGTCCATCTTTGAGTCCCGTCTATTGTTGGTTTGTCGTTGGGTACAGTCTCGTCTTGTCCTGATCTGTCCTGATCCTTGCCTGTCCAAAGTTATTCTGTAACGTAAGTTTTTATCTTTACCCATTTCTTCCTTTTTGGGTCGTGGGGGTCGCTGGTGCCCATGTCTAGCAGTCACTGTGCGAAAGGTGGGGTCCATCCTGGACAGATCGCAAGTCCATTTGAACCGGCGGGTCAGCGGACGTGCATGGTCGGTGACAGGTGTCAGTCTGAGCACAACGCGACTTTTTAAAAATTCTTTAAACCGGCCGGTCGGACCAACCTGCCTCCTCTTCAACAAGTAGATTAACACAATTTTATATTGTGCATTTAGTTTTCTTTGTGCTGTATGATTTGTAAAACCATAGAAACCTTAGCCCACGTGTGCAATTATTGCACAATGTGCCAGTGATCTCTTCCACAGTCTGATTAACTGCTGCACTGTTCTTTCTTTCTTCATCCTCTCAACATAGAAACTTACTGCCTCCTCCTGTACAAGTAGATTAACATAATTTTACATTGTGCATTCTTAGTTTTATTTGTTCTCTATGAGTCGTAAAACTGCATAAAAGCCCGAGACCGACCCGGCCCACACACTGATCACATTATAACAGCCTGGGCTGACTCAGATTAGGGCCGGTCCAGGCCAGGTTTAGGGTTCTGGTTAGAAATTACAGCTCTACTGACAATTCACTGGTTAACTGGACATCATTAACTTCACGCAGACTCTCTCAATGGTACATCATTAACTTCACGCAGACTCTCTCAATGGTACATTTTCATCTTTAAATCACTTCTTGGTCTGCTGCTTTCATACATCTCCTCTTACATGTCACTACGTGAGTGAAGCTACAGCATGTGCTCTCAGGACATTATTATATGCAGTGTTCCCTCAGTGCGGACTGAACTAGGCAAAAAGGCCTTTTCTTACTTCACTCCTGTTTCCTGGAACACTTTGCAAAAAGATCTATAGTTGTCAACTTTGACTTCTCTAAGTGGCTTCAAACATCTGCTAAGTTCATGACAAAAACCAATGCAGACATGTTCCTGTTTTTAGTATTTTACATCACTTTAAAATGTATATGTTTTTGTTTTGTTTGGTTAATATCATTTTCTTACATTTATTTTTCAATTTATATGCTTTTTAATGATCGTCTACTTATGATTGTCTACTGTTGTCATTTGTGTTCTTTGTTTAAATCAGGTCTCTTTTGTAAACAAGTCCACGAGGTTCAATGAGACTAACCTGTATAAATAAAGGTTGAATGAATTAATAACTTTCACAATAACAGTAAAAGAGCAGTGAAAATTATGGAGCATTTTTCATTTCATTTACCCTTTATTTATACAGGTAGTTTCATTGAGCCACGAGAACTCATTTTCAAGAGAGACCTGTTTAGGGAGCAGATGGTTAAGTGCAAATATTACACATTATCTTGAAACTAGTAAAGAAAGAAGTTATCCAACAAAGTTTAGTTTACAATTTTTTCTTAACCCCCCCCCCCCCACACACACACAAACACACCACCACCACTTGAGACTGTTTTTAATAGGCAGTTTTAAGAAACCCAGGGCGCAGCGCACAGTCATGTGCTACGGGGGGCAGCAATGCTCCATCCAAAACTACCAAAATGAACTCTACATGAAGTTTCCAAAAGGACACATTGTTCTACCTGAGAGCGGTCTAAAAAATAAATTTTTTGATTCAGCAATGAGCCACAAATAAAATATGATAGAAAAGAAAAGCATTGATCTGAACTGTTAAGGCCAAAATCCCAGAGAGTAAGCTGAACTGTAAGGAAAAAAGTCAGTTTTACTTTTCATCATGTTAGAGTCACAGATAAACATAAAATACAAACTATGAAACAACATAGAAAATGTGCATGATCTTTTTTCCCAAGGCTCATTAGTCCCAGTTGGCCCAAACAAGTATGAGTTCACATCCTCCTCCAGCACACTCAGAGAGCCAACTTGACCTTTGACACAAGCTGAAGTAGCTTCAGTGACTCCTGCAGGGGAGGATAATTTCCCTCCTCAACAGGAATCAAAGATAGTTCAGCTTGGTTCTCCTAATTGGTTCATTTGGCTGGAGTGTCCTGCTCATCAGTTTACATCATGGAGCTGGCCAATGTTTGCTTTTCCTCTCAAGACCTGGGTCATTAAAAGCTTTATATAAACTGTTTTAATTTTTATGAAGACATTTGCAGCCCTGCACATTATTTTAAAAGAGTTCAAATAAACACATTTAGGACAAACAGACACATGCAGACTTTTTATGTTTTATTTTCTATGAAACAAGCCTCGTGAAGGAGTGCCAAACACTAGAGAGAGACCGATCATTAGATGTCTGCAGAGCGTGTAGTCAGAACAGTGAGGCTGGCTCAGGTTTCTCTTTAAGCACACAGGTCAGCAGAGAGGCCAAAGGATCAACTAAAAAAAAGTCCATCAAACAACACATATATTTCCGTTAACATCAAGCAGCTTCAGCCATCAGTAAACACAAACTCCAAATATAAGGCCTAGCAATCAAAGGAACACACATTGACCGCCACTAAAAGTTTTAAATTAATATGAGAAATGATGGAGTTCCAGCTGTTTTGGCAAAATCCCATGTAAGAGTCTTTGAAAATTTAGCTCTCAGAATGTGGGTTGAGGATGACTCAACTACAACCACACATTTTATCTCAATATCTGTAAAATTAATGCAGTAAAGACATTTACATGTTTACTAAGATCATTTAGCAGTGGTTGCCATCTTGAATCAGGTTGAATCCAAAAGTTAATGTTTTAGTTGTACATCCAATGATTACATCTGAGAATATCATTAATATCTGTCAAGTAGTTCAAAGGATATTTAGCTATAAAAATCAAACAAACAAACAAACAAACACATACACAGAAATTCCTGAACACATCTATAACACGTGGTACTAATGATTTATTTACCTGCAGTTTTTTATTGTCAGAAGATCCTGACAGGTCTCTGAATGGTTCTTTGAGATTATTTTAAAGCACAGAAACAACACAGGTGTGTCCACAGTCTGTGTAATAATCAAATCAAACTTGAAATATGTCACAAACCTTCAACAGGACTCAGCCAAACACATGTTGAATTGTTTTATAGGGTGTTAGAAGAGTGAGAGAACGATCTTTAATTCGTTCAGCTAACTCTCATCACCTGGGCAGATGGTGGACTTTGCCTTACACTAATAGCTTTTCTTTTTAGGAACAAGCATGACTGCAGCTGTAATTAAAGTCCATAAATTGGGCCAGACCAACAGAGTGGAGAATCAATAAAAGTGAGAAAAGTTTGGTGAATAAAGCGAACACTAATGCATTTATATGAAATTCTCTCAGCAGACCTGGTCTGAGGTGAGATTCTCCAGACTTTGCAGTTTTCTACTCATCAAATAAACACTGATTGTTCTCCTGATATGCTCTGCAACCTCAATCCCATAAAGAACCACTTGTTGGAGACAGTAACCTGTGTGTTTTCAGATCACATGGAAATTCAGAGTTTAAGTTCACAAGTTCTTGGGCAGGGTGGGTCAAGGTGTCAGCCATGTGTTTACAAAAGGCCTGCAGGCGTGGCAGCATGTTCACTTTCGCTGCTTCCACCCACTCATTCCTGCTCTCTAATTAACTGCTGCTAATTAGAGAAGATGTGCAACCATAGGTTAAGAACCATCAAACATATCTTCCACTTTTCGGAACGCTCTCTCTTCATTTTATTTCCCTCTCCCTCCCCAGGCATCAGCAGAGCTATGATGGCTCCCAGTGGGCTCAGATGTGAAAAATCTGCTGGTTCTGAGTGGGGGGAACGTGAAAGAAGAAAATACTTCCTTTCACATGAGCAAATTTAGAACAGTTATATTTATGCCCACGTGAAATTAAAAAGATTTATCGTAGTGGTCTGAATGCACTCCATAAACAGAAGCTCTTTGTTTGGAAGCATCGTACAGCTGAAGAAAACCAAATCTAACAAGTGGTATTCTGATGTCCACCATGGCTGAGGGATTTGAATAGTGAATGTTGGTCGACTGTTTTTCTGAATTGGAACAGGCAATATATGGCAGCACGGTGGCGCAACTGGTAGAGCTGCTGCCTCTCAGCGAGCAGGTCCTTGGTTCAAACCCCAGTCCAGGGGCCTTTCTGGCTGGAGTTTGCATGTTCTCTCCGTGCATGCGTGGGTTTTCTCCGGGTGCTCCGGTTTCCTCCCACAGACCAAAAACATGCATGTTAGGCTGATTGGTAACTCTAAATTGTCCCTAGGTGTGAGTGAGAGAGTGAATGGTTGTTTGTCTCGTTTGTCTCTATGTGGCCCTGTGATGGACTTGCGACCCATCCAGGGTGTACCCTGCCCCTCGCACAGTGATTGCTGGACATGGGCACCAGCGACCCCCGTGACCCAAAAATGGAATAAGCGTGTAAAGATAATGGATGGATGGATGGATGGAACAGGCAATGTAAGAAAACCTTAATTTTTATGAGTGGAGCAAGCCACAACCAGGCACAAGGTGGAGACAGGGCGTGGCCAGTGGGACCTTTGGCCACCATCGATTAATCTTTGGCTATCCCAAGGGCCACCCCAATCATTTGAGGAAACCATAATTTTCAGCAATATAAAAACTAAAAATCATAACCTCTTGGAAACCCAATTTTCTTTCTTACGCCTCAATATAAAACACACCTAAATGGAAACCAGTACCTCACCTATTCAAGTTATCACGCTCACAACATGCAAGGATGGACAGAGAGACGGATGGAGGGTATTGCCCCTATTTGCTCCACGACAGAGGACAAAAATGTTCCATGTGCACAGGTTATTTTTGGTTTTGATATATTTTGAAAAAATTTGTCCTTGTATCATAGATGCTCTCAAATATGTCCCTTGTGGTGGATTTTCCTACTTTACGTTGTCTCAACACAGAAACAGGTGAAATAAAAGATATCTTCAAAAATGTTGTTCAATTTATATATCATTATTATAATAAACAGTCACAGAAGGCTTCGCACAGCTTGCGGAGGCTTTTTGTATGACAAAAAGTTCAATCCAATTTCATAGCTCTCCTTCATGTGATTAGAAAGAACAGGAAAATGGGTCAGAAAGGAATTGTGTTCTGTGTTCTTCGGTAGCTGGGCCGTTGTCACTCCTGTTCTATTTAGATTAAACATGGACCAGTTAGACAAGATATCAATCATGAGATGCATTTGTTCTGTTTTGATAAAACAGGAGACGCGTGGTTCATCATTATTTCAAAGCATCCTGAGCACAGTATTTTCACACTGTGAAGACAGACACATAATGTGAATTTATATTTAAGGTAAGATACAAAGTTCTCTGTGACACACTATTCTTGTTCACTTTTAGAACAGAGATGATGTTGGAATGAAGTCAACAAATTTGATTGTTGCTATGTTTAAAGACACTCTCACCATCTGAAAAATAAAAATAAAAATCCTGCACTGACCTCTCTGTCCAGAGGTGTCATTTGGTTTGAACAGTGGCTCATGGCCATGCAGCTAAATTGCAGAGTTACATTGTTACCTCAGGGCCTAAACAGTGCCATCATCTTTTCTTAAATCTCATAACACACACACCCACACACATACACACATACCACAGTGGAAAATGACATTTGGAAAGAAACATTAGTGAGTGTTCACAGGGAATACCACAGTACACGAGTGTGAGGAATGCCTCCACCGCAGGACAAAGGAACGTCTGTTGCTCCAGCCACTCTTTGTAATCTTTGGACAACTCCATGAGCTCCTTTTTTGACCAGAATGACTGCAGCTGTGGCAAACATCCAGACCAACTCTGACTAAAGCACAGAGACCTCATCTTACAAACCACCCAAAGTGAGTAGCCCTCAGAAACGCTGAAAAACTGAGGTGTGGACACAAAAATAAAAGAGACTGAAAAATAGGTCCCAGTATAGTTGTGAGGACTGCCCTGCTTTCTTAGTTCTGTGGGGAAATGACATCAGTGAAATAAAATACAAAAGTTAACTACAGAGCAGGTTATGAGGATGAGTCACAGTAATGAGTCATCCATGTTCTAAACCTGGATGCAGTCTGTCTGCTGCTGTGTGATACACCCCACCACACATGGCCCAATTATGGGCTTTAATTGAGAGGTTCTGTCAGCAACAAAACCCCAGGGTGTCTGCAGAACATCAGGTCTCATCTGTTTTATTGTTCATTAATGCAACAACTCTCACAGCCGCCTTATCTAACTGCTGAACAGATCACCGATCACAGTGACGAGGTTCAGCCTCCACAACTAAAATGTTCTGTGGACAAAGAAACTTTTTAATTTATCCTGGGAATGATAAAAAAAAAAAAGACAGCACAGTGGCACAACTGGTAGAGCTACTGCCTCTCAGCGAGCAGGTCCCTGGTTCAAATCCCAGTCCGGGGGCCTTTTCTTCCCTGGCTCTGATCGAGGTGGCTGCTTCTGTCTTTCTTCCCTCGTTTTTCCTTCTTCCTGCTCTGCTCTCTGTGTGTCTGAAGTGCCTGGTTCACGTCTCCTGAACGTAAATTAAGAAGATTATGAATCTGGTATCCTGGACGTTCAACTCTATTGATAAGATTTTTTTCATCAAAGCGACAAGGTCCTGGAGAACCTGCATGTCCAGCTGAGACGCACGCTGTGGGGTACGTCATGGACCCGTGTGGCAGCTGATGTGCCTCTCAGTCCTGTCTCAGGAAGATGCTGAAGACGTTTACATATTTGGAGTTATGATAGGAGGGACTATGCTTTTTGGCATCGGCAGGGCTCTGCTTTATCGACTTTTGAAGAAGACATCGGCAGCAGTTTTGGCCATGACAAAGCTTCAGTGCGAAGGTTTGGTCCGTGCTGTAGGAACTCTAAATCAAATGGTTTATGAGCTAAACTGTAAGGTGGAGGCGATGTATGAGAATTGCAGGCCACCCGCGGCTTCTGGGACTTGTCAGCGTGGTGGGTTCAACCTTGAGGGAGACTCGTAGCATGGATCAGTGAAATGGAATCCCACAATCAGGCCATTTCGGAACCAGAATGTCCAGATGGACTCAAGGCTGAAGAAAAAAAAACTGTCTGCCTGAAGAAAAACAAGAACCAAGCTGATCTGAATCTGAATCTGACTTTCAACGGCCTCGTAATGGGCCGACTATCAAATTTCTCCTAGGTAGCCAAGGACAAAAGCTTCATCTATTCCCCCCCCCCGAGAACTTTCTGTGCAAGCTTATCAGAACTGCTGGCTGAAACAACATCTTCAGAAACTGTGGCTGATCTGAAAAGCGCTCGTAGACTAATTTCAACACATCAATGTCAAATGCATATGTAATCGTTTTAATTGTGCTTGCTGGTAGTTTTTTTGATGTCTCAAATCGTGTCCTGATAGACAAGATGTGAAATATCTTTTTTTGTAATACCACTATTAACCCTCATGTTTCTCCCCCTTTACCTATCTAAGATTATTACTCTGATAAGGATAAAAGAGGCCACGCTCAGTGCAGTAGCAGCTTCGTGCACTCCGTCCATCTTCCGGATGACTGCCTGTACATGTTCTCGTTGTATCTCCATCCATCCATCCATCCATTATGTTTTACCCGCTTCTTCCATTTTGGGTCACGGGGGTCGCTGGTGCCCATGTCCAGCAATCACTGTGCGAGGGGCGGGATACACCCTGGACAGGTAAATGGACTGTACTTGTATAGAGCCTTTCTATCTTATTTCAAGATAGTCAAAGCACTTTACACAACAATCTGTGTCCTCATTTACCCATTCATACAGCACTCTACATCTCTACAAAGCTAATTGAACAAATCATTCTAAAGAGACTAATCAGTGCTTAAGATCACATTCATACACTGATGGGACACACATCAGAGGCTATGACAGGTTGAGTGTCTTGCCCAGGGACACTTCAGCATGTGACTGCTGGTGGATTCGAATCCCCAACTCTCGCATTGGAGGATGACTGCTCTAACCGCTCAGCCACAGCCGCCCAGGTCTCCAGTCCATTACAAGGACACATAGAGACAAACAAGACAAACAACCATTCATTCTCTCACTCACACCTAGGGACAATTTAGAGTTACCAATTAGCCTAACATGCATGTTTTTGGTCTGTGGGAGGAAACTGGAATACCTGGAGAAAACCCACGCATGCACGGAGAGAACATGCAAACTCCACCCAGAAAGGCCGCCGGACCAGGGTTTGAACCAAGGACCTGCTCGCTGAGAGGCAGCAGCTCTACCAGTTGTGCCACCGTGCTGCCCTCGTTGTGTCTCGGTGCAATGATAATAAAGTTTATTTTGATTCTGATTCTTTCTTGGTGGAGTTTGCATGTTCTCTCCATGCATGCATGGTTTTTCTCCAGGTACTCCAGTTTCCTCCCACAGACCAAAAACATGCATGTTAGGCTGATTGGTAACTCTAAATTGTCCCTAGGTGTGAGTGAGAGAGTGACTGGTTGTTTTTCTTGTTTGACTCTATGTGTCCTTGTGATGGACTGGAGACCCATCCAGGGTGTACCCTGCCTCTCGCTCAGTGATTGATGGACATGGGCACCGGCGACCCCTGTGACCCAAAATGGAAGAAGCAGGTAAAAGATAATGGATGGATAGATGAATGATAAAAAAATAAAAATAAGGAAGATTCAACAAATGAGTTGGAATGTGTCTGTTATATTAGCCACCAAGTTTCATTACAACTTATCAAGTTAATCAGATTTAATAAAAACTGTTTTGTAACTTTTAATTCAAACCCAATATCTCCTCCCCGACAAGACCAAGAAATTAGTTTATGCTCACTGTGGATCAATATGAGAGCAACAGACAAACAGCAAGTGAAGATTTTACTTAGTATTTTTTTTTATTATTATTGAACATGAGCTCTGTTTAAATTTACCTTATGAGAATTTTTATTTTTTTTGGTAAATTTGTGCGTTTTTTTTTTTTTTCCCATTCAACCTTTATTTCTACAGGTTAGCCTCATTGAGCCTCGAGGACTCATTTAGCAGGAGAGACATGTTTTAAACAAAAAAACACAGATGAGGTACAGACAACAATTGACAATCATATAAAAAGCATATAAAATGAAAAGTAAATGGAAGAAATTATATAAAAACGAGACAAAAAAAACCAGCCACATTATTAAAAAATGCAAAATACTAAAAACAAGAACGTGTCTGTGTTGGTTTTTGCTATGAATATAGCAGATGTTTAAAATCCCTTAGAGAGGTCAATGTCGACAACTTTAGATCTTTTTGCAAGGTGTTTCAGGAAGCAGGAGCAGAGTAGGAGAAGACCCTTTTGCCTAGTTCAGCCTTCACTGAGGAAACACTGCAGGTAATTATGTCCCGAGAGTGCACGCTGTAGCTGCATTAACGAAGTGACATGTAGGAGGAGATGTATGAAGGCAACAGACCAAGAAGTGATTTAACAATGAAAATCTACCAGTGAGAGAGTCTGCATGAAGTTAATGATGACCAATTGACCAGTGGATACAGGGAGCAGTGATGGGTATGGTAGTTACAGCCAGTTATGAACCTTAGTGCACCATGATAGACAGCATCCAACATCTGGAAGGTGCTTGCAGGAACATTCATGTAAATAATGTCATTGTAGTCAATGGAGGGAAGGAAAGTAGCAGTTGCAAGGTGTTTTCTAGCATTCAGAGTTAGACAGGATCTATTTATAAAAAAATAAACCCAGATTTACTTTCACTTTCTTTATCAAGTTTTCAAAATGTGGCTTAAAAGAGAGTTGTGAATTGACCAAAATACCCACCTATTTATAAGAATCAACATGCTAAATAGGGACACAATTCGAAGATGAAATAGAAGGAAGGACTGCCTCCCTTTGGTTTTGGCAGCATTTAGCACCAGTTTGAGATGGAACAAATCTGCCTGAATGATGTCAAAAGCAGACTGTAAAAGCTGGAAAACCTTAGCAACTGTTTAAGCTCGACAATAAACAACTGTGTCGTCAACATAAAAATGTAAGGATGCATCAGGAATCAGAATCAGAATTCAGAATCAGAATAAGCTTTATTATTATTGCAACGAGATACAACGAGAACATGTACGTACAGTCATCCAAAAGATGGACGTAGTGCATGAAGCTTCTACTGTAAAAAGCACGGCCCTCTTATTCTTGTTCAGAATAATATTTTTGTTTAGATGAGAAAAGATAAGAAAACATGAGGAGAGACGGTATTAACAAAAGATCTCTTGCACCGTGTCCTAGACAGGGCACGAGTTGAGGCATCAAAAAACCTATCACAGCAAAGCAACATAAATAGATATTATACATGTACAAAGTACATATAGGACGGTGAAGACATTGAAATTTAAGGGAAAGTCGTAGCATAGTCCAGAGCCAAACAACCCCCCCCCCACCACCCCCCACCCCCACACACACACACCTCAGCCATTGTCCAGATGAGAGGTGTTGTTTGTGACTGGCCACGGCAAAACCAGGAACAAGTTTCTCCTGTGTCATTTTGAGATATTTACAGAATCTGAAAGTGTGGGTTCTAAACTATGCGATGATGTCAAACATATGGCAATCACCAAAAAATGAAGAAGTTACGGCCATTTCAATGTTGGCAATCTGCAAATAAGATTAGGGAGAATAAAGGCCTCAAAGTTTCAGAAGAATGTTCCCATTCCTGAAGCGTTACCTGGGGGTGTTAACAATTGTTCATTTACATTATTTTGCCTTAACCCCAACCCCCAGCACTGACTGTCAACACATACTCTGCCTTGTAAGGTGTGCAGACCTTCAGCTTAGCTGGCAAAATTCCTTTTGATTTTTTGAATTAAAAAACAAAAAAACATTAATACAAAGAATTGTATTTTATGTTATTGTGACATGTTTTACATATTTATATGTCAAAGTCAACTTTATTGTCCATCCATCCCATCCATCCATCCATTTTCTTCCGCTTATCCGGGGTCGGGTCGAAGGGGGTAGCAGCCTAAGTAGGGAGGCCCAGACTTCCCTCTCCCCAGCCACTTGGGCCAGCTCTTCCAGGGGAATCCCGAGGCGTTCCCAGGCCAGCCAAGAAACATAGTCCCTCCAGCGGGTCCTGGGTCTTCATCTGGGCCTCCTTCCGGTGGGACGTGTCCGGAACACCTCACCAGGGAGGCGTCCAGAAGGCATCCTAAACAGATGCCCAAGCCACCTCAACTGGCTCCTCTCAACATGGAGAAGCAGCGGCTCTACTCTGAGTCCCTCCCGGATGATCGAGCTTCTCACCCTGTCTCTAAGGGAGAGCCCAGACACCCTGCGGAGAAAACTCATTTTGGCCGCTTGTATCCAAGATCTCATTGTTTTGGTCACAACCCAAAGCTCGTGACCATAGATGAGGGTAGGAACGTAGATCGATCGGTAACTTGAGAGCTTCGCCTTTTGACTCAGCTCTCTCTTCACCACGACAGACCTGTACAGCACCCGCTTCACTGCAGATGCTGCACCTATCCGCCTATCGATCTCACGCTCCATTTTTCCCTCATTCGTGAACAAGACCCCAAGATACTTGAACTCCTCCACTTGGGGTAGGACCTCCTCCCTGACCCGGAGAGGGCACTCTACCCTTTTCCGTCTCAAGACCATGGCCTCGGCTTTGGAGGAACTGATCTTCATCCCGGCTGCGTCGCATTCAGCTATGAACCGCTCCAGCGAAAGCTGTAGATCATGAACTGATGAAGCCAATAAGACCACATCATCTGCAAAAAGCAGAGATGCAATCCTAAGGCCACCAAAATGGATCCCCTCAACACCTTGGCTGCACCTAAAAATTCTGTCCATAAAAGTTATGAACAGAATCGTGACAAAGGGCAACTTGGCAGAGTCCAACTCTCACCGGGAACAAGCCCGACTTACTGCCGGTGATGCGGACCAGGCTCTGACACCGATCATACAGGGACCTAACAGCCCGTATCAAAGGGCCCGGTACCCCATACTCCTAGATTACCCCCCACAGGGTCCCCCGAGGGACGTGGTTGAATGCCTTCTCCAAGTCCACAAAGCACATGTAGACCGGTTGGGCAAACTTCTACGCACCCTCCAGGACCCTGCTGAGAGTGTAGAGCTGGTCCAGTGTTACACGGCCAGGACGAAAACCGCACTGCTCCTCCTGAATCCGAGGTTCGACTATCCGACGGACCCTCCTCTCCAGAACCCCCGAATAGACCTTACTAGGGAGGCTTAAGAGCGTGATTCCCCTGTAGTTGGAACACACTCTACGGTCCCCCTTTTTGAATAGGAGGACCACCACCCCAGTCTGCCAATCCAGGGGAACTTCCCCCGATGTCCACGCAATATTGCAGAGTCGCGTAAGCCAACCCAACCCTACAACATCCAGAGCCTTAAGGAACTCTGGGCGAATCTCATCCACCCCTGAGGCCCTGCCACCGAGGAGCTTTTTAACCACCTCGGTGACCTCAGCTCCAGAGATTGGAGGGCCCGACCCAGAGTCCCCAGGCTCCGCTTCCTCAGTGGAAGATGTGCCGGTGAGATTGAGGAGGTCTTCAAAGTATTCCGCTCACCGACCAACAACATCCCGAGTTGAGGTCAGTAGCACACCACTCCCACTATAAACAGTGTTGGTGGCGCACCGCTTTCCCCCCCGAGACGCCGGATGGTGGACCAGAATTGCATCGAAGCCGTGCGGAAGTTGTTCTCCATGGCCTCTCCGAACTCCTCCCATGCCCGAGTTTTTGCCTCAGCGACCACCCGAGCTGCATGTTGCTTGGACTGCCGGTACCCATCAGCTGCTTCCGGGGTCCCACAGGCCAAAAAGGCCCGATAGGACGCCTTCTTCAGCCTGACAGCATCCCTCACCGACGGTGTCCACCATCGGGTTCGAGGGTTGCCGCAGCGACAGGCACGACAACCTTGACAACTTTATTGTCAAAACTGCAATATGTACAGGACATACACAGGATTGAAATTACATTACTCTCAGACCCCTGGTGCAACAATAACCATTAAACATTAAAATATTTAATAAACATCAGCATAAAATGAAATAATAAAAGTATTATACTGTCCTAAATTGTACTATAGCAGTATATAAAAAATATATAAATATATCTATAAAATAAAATGAAGGTCCTGACATTGACATTTGTAGTAAAGTGACAAAGCAGCATATGAAGTGAATGTACACAGTATATGTATGAGGTCTTGATATTTGTTGGTATAGAGGTAATTGACATATGCAATAAGGCTAGTAAAAATATATATATCAACAGTAGTGCGAATATAAACAGTATATCTCACAAATAATGTTGATTGTTGTGTCACAATAGTTACTGTTACAGCCCACCCCAAAAAAGATGGGCCACAACTAAGGAGGACACGGAAACTGATTCAACTGGGTTCAAACATATTTTTATTAGTTGTTGTTCTATATGTTTTCTTGTCTTTTCTGGAACCTTGCTGTGGCTGGTGTTAAACGCTTTATAAAGTTGATGACAGTGGAGAAGTTTGTATAAATATCTGAAGACGTTGAGTCAACTCAGGAGATGCTTACAGTATATTGCATCTGATGAGGTTAGAAAGGGGAAAACCAAAAGAAAATAACCCAACATTTTTCAGTCAGGTCATCTGGACAGTTTCTTTTTTTTGTGCTGAAACGTTTCACCTTCGATTCGGAAGGCTTCATCAGTCAAGGAAACACAGAACACAAAACTGATTCTTCCACCAACAGCTTACTCCAAAGTGGAACAAACCAGTTATGTTGGTGCTAACATGGTGTCTTTGGCACGCCCCCTCCTCCATTGCTGGCCCTCTTCCTTGTTGACAGTCGTCTTTTGTAATTAAATAATTTAATCAACAGTTCAACAAATGTACAAAATATTTAGAAACATGGGTGTTAGAAGTATCAGCATTGTCATCTGATAACACAGTGTTAAGGTAAACTAAATCAGATGCTCAGGTAAACTAGAACACGTTCAGTCATAAATTAGGTCATACGTTTAAGAAAATTGGACCAAATTGGTTAAAAAGGCCAGATGTTTTGATAAAAAGAGCCTCAAGTCCAGATGTTCAAGTAAATTGAGGTGGATGTTCATGTTAATTAGGCCAAATGTTCAGATAAACAAGGCCAGATTTTCAAGTAAATTGAGCCTGATGTTCTGAAAACTAGGTCAAATTATCAAGTAAAATGGGCCAAAGGTTCGGGTAGCATGGGTCAATTTAAAAAAAAATAATAATAATTGGCCCTTTTTTGGGGTACACTGGGCCAGATGTTCAAATGAAATGTTCCAAATGTTCAGATATGTTAGAACAGATGTTTAGGTAAAACTCTCCAAATGCTAAGGTAAATTAGACCAGTTGTTGTAATAAAAAGAACCAGCTGTTCAGAAATATTTGATCAAAGGTTTAGGTTAATAAAGCCAGCTGTTCAGGTGGCAAAACGCTCAGGTAGAAAGGGTTAGATGTTTGTGCAAAATGAACTGGATGTTTATTTAAATTAGATAGGATGATCTCATAAAATAGGCCAAATGTTTTGGCAAATTAACCCAGATGTTTTGGGTAATTAGGCCAGATGTTCAAGTAAAATAGGCCATGCTTATAAATAGTAGTTTGAAACAACAGGTCATAAACAAGTATTTATCTGGTTTATAAAATTACATATTTAATGTCATGCACACAACACAAAATATTTCATGTGAATGAGATGATTTGCACTGCTCAAAGCTGAAATTGTTTTATGGGACCAAATAATATTTTTTAAATGACCAATTTCCCATTTATTTATGCCACAAGCATCCTAACATTTATAAATCAAGTTTTATTTTTTCATTTTCATCAGGTAAATATTACTATTTTTATTTACATCCTGTCATGGTCTGAGATTCTGTCTCTGAAAAATTGTGTTTTATCATCAGTAAAGTATCTATGTGGTGAGAACATCTATGGAACATCCCACCATAAACACTTCTAGCTACAATTGGATTCTCTTTTTTTCATATTTATAACACAAGTGAATTAAAATTTTTCAATTCAATTCATTATTTTCGGTTAGTTGTTTATATGTTTCATGGACATATCAAGTTAAAGTTTTGCTCTTTAATTTAAATGTGTTTACGTCATATGTAAACAGATACTGCAGAACCTCCTTTATAAATAAAAGCTGATAAATGCAGAAAATCTAAACTACTGGGTGTTTTATTTCCAGAGAAACATCTCTAGGATTTTTAGATTTCAGAAATCCTGATTTATCTTCAGTTTCCATTAGGATAATACTGCTACTCAGAGCCTGGCAGAGCTGCCCTCTGTCAGAAACGACCAGAGCAGGAAACATTCAAAGATTTTTTTCCTTCTCAGTAAAAGTCTTACAAGGGGTTTCATCAGAATGTTGGTCCCCTATGTCAGGCTTCAAACTTACTTTAATTATAAAGTCTTGACCTGTCTTAGTAACTGACACAGAAAAATGGAAGTTTGAAGAAACATTTGGAAGCATTTTATGATTACAAGATACCTGATAATATTTTGTTGATATGTTCAAAAAAAGATTGGTGGAAAGTTAACATTTAAAAATTAATTCAACCTTTATTTAGACAGGTAAATCCCATTGAGCCTCGAGGACTCATTTACAAGAGAGACCTGATTTCAAAAAAGAATGAAGACAACAATGGACAACAGCGACAACAATAAACAGTAATAAAAAAGACATACTCCAGGTTTTTTTTAAACAAATAAGATGGCTAAAAAAAGTAACAAAAAACAGCTAGATTCTAAGGCGAATGTAGAAAACTAAAAACAGGAACATGTCTGCATTGGTCCCTGCCAGGAGTCCAACAGACTCTTAGGTTGTTTTCACACCAGATAGTCCGGTAGACTCGGTTCGGTTCGGGACCAATATTTATGACGTTTTGTTTACATTTGAGCTGGTGCGTTTGCATTCACACTGCACTGTGCAGTCGAGTCAACCTGTTGAACCAACCTATTCCCCCGCTCGCCTGTGGGGGCGCTGCACCAAGAACTACTGAAAGAAACGGCACAAAAACCTCTGAAGACACGTCTTCTTCTTCTTCTTCTTCTGTAAATAAAAATCAAAACGAAGTGGCATCAAGTTTTAGCAGTTTTAGGAATTATATTTTGTAATTTTTCAAAAATGGACTAAGCATGAGCAGAAGATGAGACAGAAGACCATGGAGAATATTGTTTTTCCACACAAGTCAGCTGACGGCTCCAAATAAGGTAAGAGAAATGCGTGTTTGTTTGTCCTGCGAGTGAGGCTCGGTCTGTTTACATTCACACTGCACTCGAACTGCGCTGGAGTTCGCTTCTACCGGACCGAGACCTAGGTTTTAGCCCGGGCCAGAGTTCCCTTTTTGTTCCGTGACAGAGTTCGATGGTGCGTTCACACCTCCCTAAACGAACCGGACATTCTAGGAAAACGAGCTAGAGTTCGATTAAAGCGGACTAAACAGGGCTGGTGTGAATGCACCCTTAAAGCCACATAGAGAGGTCAAGGTCGAGAGCTTCAAATCTTTTTGTAAGGTATTCCAGGAAACAGGAGCGGAGTAGGAGAAGGCCCTTTTGCCTAGTTCAGTCCTCACTGAGGGAACACTGCAGGTAATAATGTCCTGAGAGCACACACCGTAGCTGCACTCACTCAGAGACATGTAGGAGGAGATGTATGAAGGAAGCATACCAAGAAGTGATTTAAAGATGAAAATGTACCAGTGAGAGAGTCTGCGTGAAGTTAATGATGTCCATTTATCCAGTGAATACAGGGTGCAATGGTGGGTACGATAATCACAGCCAGTTATGAATCTTAGTGCGCCATGATAGACAGCATCCAACATCTGCAGGGTTCTTGTAGGAGCATTCATGTAAATAATGTCACCATAATCAATGAAGGGAAGGAAAGTCATAGATACAAGGCATTTCCTAGCATTCAGGGTTAGACAGGATCTATTTCTGAAAAAGAAACCCAGTTTAACTTTCAGTTTCTTTACCAAGTTTTCCACATGGAGCTTAAAAGAGAGATGCGAGTCGACCAAGATACACAAGTATTTACAGGAATCAACAAACTCAATCGGGACACCATTTGAGGATAAAATCGGAGGAAGAACTGCTGGGACCAACTTCCTATTTGAAAAAAGCATCCCTTTGGTTTTGTCGGCAGTTAGGCCAAGTTTGAGGTGGAATATATCTGTCTGGATGTTGTTGAATGCAGATTTCAAAAGCTGGAAAGCCTTAGCAACAGTTTTAGCTTGACAATAAACAACTGAGTAAATAAACAAAACATTTTCTCTCTTTAAAAGTGTTGTGTTTTCATTGTTTATACAGTCGAATCTAATAAATTTGGTCACTGTAGTCGTCGTACTGGCTTTTAATCAGAGACGTGTGGTGCGATTTGTGACTGTTGAGGCAATGACTTGTCTGGATGCTCACATGTATATGAACCAGAAATAGAAGCTTATATTTCAATTTAGCTTTGTATTCCTTTTAAAAAGACATCTAATTATGCTTTAATAAACTTCATACTACTATATTATATATATATATATATATATATATATATATATATATATATATATAT
>NC_056515.1:6206498-6210785 GCF_014905685.2 Nematolebias whitei
TATATATATATATATATATATATATATATATATATATATATATATATCTTACCTATCTTTTCTACGGCGGCTGTGGCTGAGTAGTTAGAGTAGTCATATCAGGTTATAAACGAGGTCAATGTGGGTAAACCCAAAACAACAGCAGGCTCAGAAAAGTTTATAAAAATGTGTTTATTTAAACCAGAGAAGGATGGGGTCGGGATCTGAAAGTGGTAAGAACGAGGATTAGTTTTCTGTGGAGCAGATTCGTCAGGTAAGTTGGAGTGTAATGTCTTCTTACAGGTGGGAGCAGAGTTTTCAGCTCTGGAGAGTTTCCAGGTGAGTTTCCAGGTTCCAGGTGTATTTACAGGTGCAGGTGTACAGGTGAATATTTACAGGTTTGTGGCGGAGGCAGACAGGCAGCGTGCAGATGGTCTCAGTTGAGTTGCTCTCAGATCTCAGGGGAGTGTTTCTCAGGAGGCTCAGGAAGTTCCACTCTGGAGGCAGGTAAATAAACAAACAAACATTAACAGGCACAGATAACAAAGACTAAGTTCAGGCTGAGCTGCTTTTACCAAACATAAGCGTTGCTTCAGCGAAGTCCTGATCCACAGTGAATCCTTATAAAGCCAGTGAGCAGATGAGTCATCTGTAGCAGGTGAGTATGATTAGTGCTGCCAACCAATCAGGGGAAAAAAACAGCAGCAGCAGCAGCACCTGAAATGCCTCAGTACCCCCTCCTTAAACATCGCCTCCAGGCGATTTCAGTCGCTTCTCAGGGTGGTCCCTGTAAAACGAGGTTATGAGAGAAGGGTCCAAAATATACGACCTGGGTATCCATGATCTCTCCTCCGGGCCGTATCCCTCCCAGTCCACTAGGTATCGGAAACCACGGCCTTGGCGACGAATGTCCAGGATCCGCCTAACGGTGTAAACCGGGTCGTTGTCAACCAGCCGGGCGGGCGGCGGGGGGTTGGTTGGAGGGTTGAGGGAGCTGACACCCACAGGTTTGATCTGCGACACATGAAACGTCGGGTGGACCTTCATGGAGGAGGGCAGATGGAGCCTCACAGCAGAGGGATTTATGATTCTCTCCACGGGAAAAGGCCCGATGAACCTAGGGGAGAGTTTCCTCGGAAAGTCCTTTAACTTAATATGTCTGGTGGAGAGCCATACCTTCTGTCCTACTTTATACGAGGGTGCGGAAGAACGGTGCCGGTCGGCAAACCTTTTGTTCCGGTGGGCGGTGCGCATTAAGGCTCTTCTGGTCTGGTTCCATATCTTGCGACAACGTCGGAGGTGGTGTTGGACGGAGGGGACCAAGGCTTCAGGTTCATCGTTGGGGAACAAGGGAGGGTTGTAGCCTAGCAAAATTTCAAAGGGAGAAAAACCAGTGGCAGAGGAGGTGTGACAGTTGTGAGCATATTCGACCCAAGGTAAATGTTTGCACCAGGATGTGGAATTGTTATTGATGACACAGCGTAATGACGTTTCAAGTTCTTGGTTACTCCTTTCGGATTGACCATTAGACTGGGGGTGATGACCAGAAGTGAGACTAACCTTAGCTCCGAGGGTAGTACAGAATGCCTTCCAGACCTGAGAAATGAACTGGGGTCCACGGTCCGGCAGGATGTCCAGGGGGATGCCGTGAAGGCGAAAAACGTGGGTGACCATCAGCTGAGCGGTCTCTAAAGCGGTGGGTAATTTGGGTAGAGGGACGAAGTGTGCAGACTTGGAAAATCTGTCAATGATAGTGTAGATGAACAGATGCTCGGATATATTCATCATTTAACACGGATTCCTCATTTTTCTGGACTGAATAAAACGTGCATTGAATTTAAGGAAATGCAAACGTGAGACGTCATTTATATTTGACCCATCAAAATGAATGCGGTCATTTATTTACAGAATCAAAATTTAACATCAAACATTTACATTAATTTGGCAAATTATGAAAATAACAACATAAGCAATCAATCAGGAAAAATCATACGGCCATGATTTTTCCATTGCTTCACCACAGACATTTATGAAACTGTACAATTATGATCTTTTACCCACACGAATGTGGATGAGCAATTTACACAGACATTTCTAAATATCTGGAAGTATATCTACTTGATAGAAAGTTTAAAGATGGGAAAGAAGTTTAGAGGGAGTAAAGATGGTATGGGAGGGGAAGTGTTCACCAGAATTGACACTCTCCGTCAGAACCCAGCTCTCCCCGGTACGCTTGGTAGGAAACTTGACTCGTTACCTTTCTGAAGTTAATCAGCAGATATGGAGCTCCGTTAACGCTACCTGTCCAGCGTCTCCTTAGGATGCTGTGAATCGTCAGAAGTAGTGGCGAGTGAAAATGTTATAATCCCATGGAACTCGGAAGAGCTCTGTTGTCATGTCAGGATCATCCCGTCTCTCACAGAACTGGGCTTCTCTCACAGAACTGGTTGGACTGTGTATCCAGCAGAACTCCAACAGCACTCCATCAGAACTGAACAGAACTGTCCCAGAACTGTTCCAGCACCATCCCAGAACTTCTAACAGAACCGAGTAGTTTACAGATCTCTCACAGAACTGAGTAGACCAGGAAGTACCGACATTTTAAAGAACTGTTTTCCGGTCCATCTGGGAGTATTCCCATTGGCCAGAACCGACCAGACGGGGTGTGTTTTGTGACGTAAAAGGTTAGAATGCAGCAAGAATTGTTATGGAAAGATCAGAAATGTTCTCACAGACAGAGAGAGTTTTGTTTTGGCGCGTTTCAGAAACAGGTGCCAAAAACCTCTATATTTATGTCTGAGAGGATTCTAAAAACATGACAGTTCGTTCTAACAACTTGTTTTGCATTTGACTCCAACCTTGGACCAACGTACACTTGCTCATTCAAAAGCAGAAATCAGAAAAGGCATAATTACTCTGTAACAGCTTTGACATGAGTTCTAACTTTGCATGAGAATAAAAATCATTACACAGTTAATAAAATTGATTAGTTCACTGCAACATCTAAAATGGTTTGAACTAAGACACTTTGATTATCAACATTTGTAAAATAGTAATGATAATAAAACAGAGAGTGTTCTTTTCACTTGAATCTTCAAGAAAGAAAGTCTCAGGATGGGTGAACCTGCATTTCTGGATTCAAATCAATGAAATGACAGTTCCTGTCCCACAAGGTTCTTAAGGTCAAGATTTTTGACCTTAGACTTAGTTTTTGACATGGGCCTAGTCCACTACAGTCCCCCCTTTGGAAATCATCACCTGTCCATGGGGATGAATTCCAACTATGGACTTACGCCTTCGATTGTCCTTGAAGCTTGATGTAATCCAGCAAAGAAACCAGAGTCAAGAGTAATCCAGCAAGGAAAACAAAAGTCAAGGTAATTCCACAATGTTCTCGGTAATTCCATTGTGGTGATTATAATCCCACATCGTCTCGATAATTCCATTGTAGCAATGCCTTAACCCCTTGGAAACAGAGTCTGTAATCCATTGGAAAAAGTCATATAATCCACAACGTATAATCCACAACGATTGGAAGTGTTGATTAATCAGCATACAGAGGGGTACCCTTGGATTGAACTTGAAGATGCGGCCACTGGATGAAGAGTGGAGACCAACGTCAGGACTGCAGGTCGCCTCCAGCCAAGGTTGTCTCCAGCGACGTCCAGCCTGTGCCGTTCTGGTTCAAATGTGTCATGCAATTATGTGGTTTAAGGTGGGCTTATGAAGGTGATTTTACATAAGGCCTTAAACTATATGCACCTGGTGTGTAAGCTATCATGGTTGGGAACAGCTACAACTATCATTTAAGGGGTGGAGCATGCTGAAAAGGGGTAACTACAGGGGTTTAAGCCTATAGAAAAGGTTTCCAAACTACTTTTCCATTTCTAACTTGGGTTAAGTTAGCTTTACATGGCAAAATATAGTTTGGTTCAAATGTCTGTTGTCTTTTAGACGAACGACTTGAGATTGGGTGTTTGGTTTCCCCATAAATGTTTTGGAAGTCTATGGCGAGACTTATCAAAAAGAATTAGCTATCCCCCCGAATAGAATTGTTCGAGTAGGTTCGGCTTAAGCGTTGTGAGCTCAATGTAGATTATGGTACTCAAGGTAGCAATAATATACATTGACTCCGCAAAGATTGCAATTTAGCGAATGAACTGCATGTTGGCATGGTTAAAGGCCTCTTAGTCTCTAACTTAACTTACACACAAGATACATTCTTACCACAGAAACAACCAAAATCAACTAAACAACGTTTCAACACCGACAAGAGTAGTGACTAAGCATCTAGAAACATCGTTTCAC
>NC_056515.1:6210885-6212107 GCF_014905685.2 Nematolebias whitei
TTATGTCTGCTCCACCGTCCAAGAGTGCTTCGTGTGTGAGGACGCCTTCGAGTGTTACTGACAGGTACGCCTTTTTGGCGACCCCCCTTCTGATAAAGTTACACAGAAACCTTTTAGGTTTTTTCTGACGCTTCTTCACGCGTTCAGCCTTATCTGTGTAATTGTGGTTTGCCTGAACCGTCAGCACAGCAGAAGCTGTTTCTGAGTGTTCAGCCTGCGATGACTCGTCATCGTTCGTGTGTGTGTTTACCCCCCCTTCTTCCGATGAGGGGTTGTTTGAGGCAACAACAGCAATGTCTTGGTGTGTTCCACCGACATCTGTTATGTTGTCATTCGCGCCCTCAGATGTAATAGGAATTACATTACTGCAAAGTGCTCCTGGTTGGGTTCCCGTGTCAGTGTGTTTCAAAGTTTCTAACAACCTGCGTAGTTTCTCTGTCTCTTCCGAGCTCAGAGGTGTAGGGCCTTGTTTCTGGAACTTTTGTGATTTTTTCGCCTCGGTTCGTTTCATCCGAGGTGGGGGACGGTCAGGTACGTCTTGCGGGGGTTCCTTTATGTACTGCCCCTGATGATATGGTTTCTCATATCGTTGCGTCCTGCGCCCACCCCTTTTTCGATAATCACTGTCTTCCTCTGAAAGAGGAGCCTTTTTGTCCCAGCGTGCACCTTCAGGACGCGGTTTGTTAGCTTGAACAGACTGTTTTCTCTCTTTCTTCTTAGGAGGAGGCGGCGAAGCACGTCGTCCTTCTAGTTCAAGAGGGAGGGGTTTAACCTTTACACTAGGAAACACTTCTATGGGCGTCTTAGCATGAGAACATGCTTCAAACACATTCACAGCACACTGCTTAATCTCACTGATGGATTTTTCTCTGAAATTTGCCATCATTTGTACTGATTTTTTAAAATCAGAGTGGAGATTTTTGCTGAAAACAAACTTAAAACCATCATCTTCTTCCATTCCGATCTCATTTCTGTTACCAAAATAAGCTTGGAAGATTCTTTTGTAATAAACCTTTGGATGTTCAGTTTTACCCTGCATGACCTTGTCTGCAGCTGGGAAACCAGCAGGTCCCGTGCAGGGGTCGTACTCCCTGATCAAAGCTTCACACAGAAGGTTGTAATCCCTCTTCGTTGCATCAGGTAGACGCTCGATGAAGGTGAACACCTCTCTGTCCGAAGTGAGCCGTATCAGACTGATCTTATCCTAATGCTACGACAGAGG
>NC_056515.1:6212207-6227578 GCF_014905685.2 Nematolebias whitei
AGGTAGACGCTCGATGAAGGTGAACACCTCTCTGTCCGAAGTGAGCCGTATCAGACTGATCTTATCCTCTGTCGTAGCATTAGGATAAGATCTCAATCTGAACTTCAGATCTTTGAGATACGCTTTTGTTCCAGCTGACCCCATCGGTCCGGGAACGAAGCGTTGTACATATTTTGAGATCTTCTACAAATCATCCATTGAAGGAGACTGTATCAACGGTCTAACTTGTGTGACTGGTGGTGCAGACTGGTCAAGGCCTGCCCCTACCGCCCATGGTGGGGGTGGGGGTGGCTGATAAGGGTTGGTAGGAGGAGGTGCATATTGGTGCAGGTCTGTCCCCACCCTCCGAGATGGGGGTGGAGAGGACTGCATGGTGTCAGGAGGAAGAGGTGCAAGTGGGTGCAGGTCTGTCCCTACCACCCGTGGTGGGGATGGAGATGACTGCATGGTGTATACCGATTCAGTGAGTTGATATCGGTGCAGGTCCATCCCCGCCGCCCGAGATGGGGTTGGGGGTGGCCGCATGGCGTTAGGAGGAAGAGGTGCAAGTGGGTGCAGACCCGTCCTTATCCCCCGGGTTGGGGGTGTTGAAACGGGGCTAAGGGGAGGAGGTGCAACAGCACCTGTCTGGGGTGGTTGTAGATGACCCTGTTCGTCTCTGAGTCTCAAACCAGCTAGCTCCATGTCAGAAATCAGGTTTGTAGCTGTAGCAAGCTTCTCCTCACAAGCTGTCAGGCGCTTATGTGTCGTTTGATTTTCACTTTGTAAATTCAGCCAATTTCGGAGTATTATCTCCTTGTCTGCTTTGCAATCGTCCAGCTCCTTTAATCCGGCCTGCAATCGTGCTTGTAACATATTGTTATCTGCACACGCGGCTTGGTACGCTCGTTCCTTATCCGCAATCCTCTCCTCATATGATTGAGCCTGTTCTGACAGCTCAGTCTTTGAGAGGTCCCTATCAGTCTGAATTTGTTGTTTCAGCAACTCAGATTCATTTAACAATTCGTCACACCTCTCCTTTTCAGACTCATATCCGCTGAACAGCAAGCCATTTCGCTCAACCAGACGGTCCAATTCCGCCTTCAGAAGCAGAGCAATTTTTTCTAACCGTTCACGGCTGGATTTTGTGTCCTCCTTCACGTTAGCTGCTTTTGACAACCTCTGCAGCTCCTCATATCTTTGATCGTCATCAAGGTCTAGCAATTGCTCTAATTGTTTACCAATAATTGAATTTGTTAAAATATGTAAAGCTGTCTGGACAGCATCTCCGGATTGTAAGGGGTCAGTGTTTACCTCTACGTCCGCCATTATCTGCTATTTAGAAATTAAATAGGAGATGTAAATGTTTAGGTGGTAAAAGAAAATCAGAAAAATCTCTTTTTCCTGATAAGTTTACTCTTATTTAGTGATTTATCAATTAAACGTGCGTTATCTTCTAGCAAATGAGTAAACTTTTTCCAACTTTGTGAATATCTGTAACTGTATCTTATTTAAAAGTTTCTAAATTTTTATTTTGTACCTGTTTCTCAAGGATTTATCAGTGAATAAAAATTTGTTCGGTAAATGCTCTCTGCATAAATACCTTCATAACTTTTAAAATGCAAGATAACAGAGTTTATTCAACTTTGAAGAACGGTTAATAACTCAAAAATGCCTTTAAAGAGAAAACACGTTTAATTTCACTAAAATAACCTAAAAACGAAGTGAAACCTGTGATCCCACGTCTTCTCCAGAAGATGTCAGTACAACCTCAACAATTTTAACTCCGACACTGTTTGTGTTGTCCACTAGGGGAGCTATAACTTCCTGTGGCGTTCGGTTGACATCCTGTTGTTAGCCGCTTAGCTTAAAGTTAGCTTCGGCTAAACCCGGTTAAAATCAACGTTTCTGAACGAATTTTTTACACAAACGTGGCAAAATTTTAGCAATTAGACTTCGAAGAACTTAAACAGCGTGTCAGAACACAGCTTTACAGCGCTTTTCAGCTTTAAAAGCAGATTTTATTCCCTATGAAAACGAGTTTCCATTTCCGGGTCACGTGACTGAAATCACCAATGAAAAAGCAGCGCAGGGTTGAGAGGAAGTTACGTAGGCACGCATTCACCCTCCTCAGCAAATCAGAGCGCTCCACAGCAGCAATATTCAACCAACCACGAAACGTTAGCAACAACCAGCATGTTAGATTAGCCTGAAAACTATTTCGTCAACTTATCGTCTCTTAAACTGTCAAAATGCACTTTTTCTGTTAAAAAATGTAACGAATCAACTCTGAGCTTAGCTGAGACTTCGTCCAGTCTTTAAAACGTTTATCCATCTATTCAAAATACTCGTTCAAACTCAACAGAACCGAACCGGACCACAGCTGGGTCTTACAGCAGAACCTCCGTACTTTTAAACAGAATAACGTTTTCCACAGCTTCATCAGCTTAGTTACACGTAACAGGCGTACAATTTCAGCTTTCATAAAGACTTATGACACTATTTCAGCTTTCTGTGAGCTTCCTGAGCATCACAGCCCAACACGCTAAAACATGCAGCGTTTCGCTTCAGCGGCGCAGCATGAGCTGCGTTTCAGCTCAGCTGACAAACTGTTACTTTTTAACATGCCAACATGTAAAATCAATGTTTACACGGTTACAGTCCATTTATGAGCACGTAGCGGGCCACCAATATGTAGATGAACAGATGCTCGGATATATTCATCATTTAACACGGATTCCTCATTTTTCTGGACTGAATAAAACGTGCATTGAATTTAAGGAAATGCAAACGTGAGACGTCATTTATATTTGACCCATCAAAATGAATGCGGTCATTTATTTACAGAATCAAAATTTAACATCAAACATTTACATTAATTTGGCAAATTATGAAAATAACAACATAAGCAATCAATCAGGAAAAATCATACGGCCATGATTTTTCCGTTGCTTCACCACAGACATTTATGAAACTGTACAATTATGATCTTTTACCCACACGGATGTGGATGAGCAATTTACACAGACATTTCTAAATATCTGGAAGTATATCTACTTGATAGAAAGTTTAAAGATGGGAAAGAAGTTTAGAGGGAGTAAAGATGGTATGGGAGGGGAAGTGTTCACCAGAATTGACACTCTCCGTCAGAACCCAGCTCTCCCCGGTACGCTTGGTAGGAAACTTGACTCGTTACCTTTCTGAAGTTAATCAGCAGATATGGAGCTCCGTTAACGCTACCTGTCCAGCGTCTCCTTAGGATGCTGTGAATCGTCAGAAGTAGTGGCGAGTGAAAATGTTATAATCCCATGGAACTCGGAAGAGCTCTGTTGTCATGTCAGGATCATCCCGTCTCTCACAGAACTGGGCTTCTCTCACAGAACTGGTTGGACTGTGTATCCAGCAGAACTCCAACAGCACTCCATCAGAACTGAACAGAACTGTCCCAGAACTGTTCCAGCACCATCCCAGAACTTCTAACAGAACCGAGTAGTTTACAGATCTCTCACAGAACTGAGTAGACCAGGAAGTACCGACATTTTAAAGAACTGTTTTCCGGTCCATCTGGGAGTATTCCCATTGGCCAGAACCGACCAGACGGGGTGTGTTTTGTGACGTAAAAGGTTAGAATGCAGCAAGAATTGTTATGGAAAGATCAGAAATGTTCTCACAGACAGAGAGAGTTTTGTTTTGGCGCGTTTCAGAAACAGGTGCCAAAAACCTCTATATTTATGTCTGAGAGGATTCTAAAAACATGACAGTTCGTTCTAACAACTTGTTTTGCATTTGACTCCAACCTTGGACCAACGTACACTTGCTCATTCAAAAGCAGAAATCAGAAAAGGCATAATTACTCTGTAACAGCTTTGACATGAGTTCTAACTTTGCATGAGAATAAAAATCATTACACAGTTAATAAAATTGATTAGTTCACTGCAACATCTAAAATGGTTTGAACTAAGACACTTTGATTATCAACATTTGTAAAATAGTAATGATAATAAAACAGAGAGTGTTCTTTTCACTTGAATCTTCAAGAAAGAAAGTCTCAGGATGGGTGAACCTGCATTTCTGGATTCAAATCAATGAAATGACAGTTCCTGTCCCACAAGGTTCTTAAGGTCAAGATTTTTGACCTTAGACTTAGTTTTTGACATGGGCCTAGTCCACTACAATAGTAAGAATGACAGTGTTACCTTCAGAGGGCGGGAGACCAGTGACGAAGTCCAGAGAGATGTGTGACCAGGGACGACTTGGGATGGGTAAAGGCTGTAGGAGACCGGCAGGCTGTTGATTTCCATTCTTGTTTCGCGCACATGTTGAACAGGCAGAGACAAAGACTGTGATATCAGGATACAGAGTTGGCCACCAGAAATGTCTTTTACAGAAGGCAATCATATGTGTGACTCCGGGATGGCAGGTAAAGCGATGGTTATGGACCCAGTCCAGTACCTTACCAATAACTGATTTAGGGATAAACCTCCTTCCAGGTGGTCCAGAGCCAGCGTCAGGTTCAGAAGCTTGTGCCAATCTGATGGTGTTTTCGATATCCCAGGTGAGGGTCCCCACGAAGCAAGTAGACGGGAGAATGCTTGAGTTGGTCTTGGGAGAACCTGAGGGTGAAAACTGTCTGGAGAGAGCATCGGGTTTAACGTTTTTAGAACCGGGTATGTATGTTATGGAAAAATTGAATCTGGCAAAAAATAAGGACCATCGAGCTTGTCTGGGGTTTAGTCTCTTAGCGTTCTGCAAGTAGGCTAGATTTTTATGGTCAGTCCAAATAACAAAAGGTGTTTCGGAACCCTCGAGCCAGTGTCTCCATTCTTCCAGAGCCAATTTGATAGCCAATAGTTCACGATTGTCCACGTCATAGTTCTTTTCAGCTAGGGAGAGTCGCCAAGAGAAAAAGGCACAGGGATGGACCTTGTTGTCTGCGTCTGAACGTTGGGACAGGACTGCCCCAACACCGAGATCTGAGGCATCAACCTCCACAATAAATTGCCTCTTGGGGTCAGGGTGGCACAAAATAGGAGCAGAGGAGAAACAAGCTTTCAACTCACCAAACACTGTGTCTGCCTCAGGAGTCCAACAAAAGGTTTTTAATGTGGAGGTGAGTTGAGTGAGGGGATCAGCAATCCGGCTGTAATCTTGAATGAACCGTCTATAGAAGTTGGCGAAGCCCAGGAACCACTGGAGTTGTTTGCGGTCTTTAGGGACTGGCCAGTCAGTGACCTTCTCTGGGTCTGCACGAAACTGTCCCTTCTCCAAAATGAAACCCAAGAAGGGGACAGAAGTTACATGAAAATCACACTTTTCGGCTTTTACAAATAGTTGATTCTCATACAAAAACTGTAGTACAGCCTTAACATGGTTAACATGTACTCTTTCATCACGGGAGTAGATCAAAATATCATCTAAGTAGACAAAAACAAAGTCATCCAAAAAATCTTGTAGGACATCATTAATGAGAGCCTGGAAAACAGCGGGTGCATTTGTGAGTCCGAAAGGCATCACCAAATATTCAAAGTGTCCAAGGGGGGTCTTAAAAGCAGTCTTCCATTCGTCCCCCTCCTTTATTCTTACCAAATGGTACGCATTGCGTAAGTCTAGCTTGGTGAATATGGTTGCAGAATGGAGCTGATCGTGAACTGAATCAATTAGTGGAAGGGGGCACTTATTCTTTACAGTGATTGCATTTAATCCTCGATAATCAATACAGGGTCTGAGGGTCTTATCTTTCTTGTCTACAAAAAAAAAAACCTGCCCCTAGTGGGGAAATGGAGGGGCGGATTATGTCGGATGCTAAGGAGTCTTCGATGTAATATTTCATAGACTCCTTTTCGGGGCCTGAAAGGTTATATAACCGACTGGATAGAAATGTAGCATCAGGAAGGAGTTCAATAGCACAGTCGTAAGGTCTGTGCGGGGGTAGTGTCAAGGCTTTACTCTTACTGAAAACTTGGGCCAGGCTATGGTAAACTGGTGGGACCTTAGTTAAATCGATATCATCGGGGGGTTTCCTCCCTTTAACGGGAGTAGAGACAGCCGTTTTAAGACAGGACATTAAACAATCCTTGCTCCCTCTCTAAACGACGTTCTGACCAATTGAAAATGGGGTTGTGTTTGGTGAGCCAGGGATACCCAAAAATTAACTGAGGTATGGGTGAATCAAAGACAAGAAACTCACCCAGCTCATGATGATTGTCAGAGACAACAACGTGAAGAACTGAGACCTTGTGAGTAATTTGGGCAAGATGTTGTCCAGTTAGCCCTGTGATGGAGCGAGATGAGGTGAGTGGTACGGTGGGGAGTTGGAGTTGTTCCACTATGTCTCTGGAGATCAGACTTTGTTCTGTACCAGAATCGATAAGAGCAGAAACGGGCAATTTAATTTGATCATGAAGTATGGTAGCAGGTACAGACAGAAGCGAGGCAGGGGAGATTTGGGATGAACTCGGCGGCGTCCCCTGTTTTACTGCCGAGCCGGTCCGTTTCCCCGTACAGGACAAGTGGCGACAAAGTCTCCCTTGTTATCGCAGTAGATGCAGACCTTCGTGGCATATCGTCTCTGTCTTTCCTCAGGAGATAGTCGGGTCCTCCCCACCTGCATCGGTTCAGGTTCAGACTCGGGCGATGAGGAAGTTCTGGTGTTGTTATTCTCGGTTGACCGAAAAAAAAAACATGCTGAGGATTATGGGTAACGTAGTTTCTCTCCTTTCTACATTCCTTTATTCTGTTGTCGATGCGGATAGAGAGAGCGATTAATTCATCCAAGCTCCCGGGTTCATCCCGGGAGGCAAGCTGGTCCTTTATGTTCTCATTTAAAGAATTAATATATGTACCTCTTGACGCTTGTTCGTCCCATCCAGCCTCCTCAGCCACAATACGAAAGTCCACAGAGTGATCGGCTGCCGACTTACTTCCTTGTCGTAATGATAATAGTTGTTTTGCTCCTGGTGGAGTGGATGGTCGAATACACGTTGGAATTCTTGAATGAAAGCTAGAGAAGTTAGAGAATCAGGAGAATGGGCAGTTAGAAACGCTTGGGCCCAACGGAGAGCTTTTCCCTTTAATGCTGAAACAATGTAAGTTATTTTGGCGTAATCATTCGGAAACAGAGATGGGGAGCGAGCGAAGGCCAAGTTGCATTGGAGCAAAAATCCCCCACATTGACTGATATTACCTTCAAAATGTTCAGAAGGTCTCAGATCTGGTTCTCTGAATGGCAACACAAGACTTGGAGACAGGCTGGGAACAGAAGGTGGGTTAGCAGGAGTGGCAGGAATTAAGTTGATTATCTTGCTGTCTAAGGCAGCTACACTGTGAGAAACTTGATTTAAAGTGGCCGTGGTATTTTGTTGAAGTTGGTAAAGATGTTGATACATTTTATCAAGTTCAGCAAACTTACTCTCATAAACTTGTGTAGAGCTCGCAGTCTGAGTGTTGCCAGATTTACCCACAGACATGTTGCTTGGTTGAAGCAAACTATCAGGTTTTAAACGAGGTCAATGTGGGTAAACCCAGAACAACAGCAGGCTCAGAAAAGTTTATAAAAATATGTTTATTTAAACTAGGGAAGGATGGGGTCTGGATCTGAAAGTGGTAAGAACAAGGATTAGTTTTCTGTGGAGCAGATTCATCAGGTAAGTTGGAGTGTAATGTCTTCTTACAGGTGGGAGCAGAGTCTTCAGCTCTGAAGGTGAGTTTCCAGGTTCCAGGTGTATTTACAGGTGCAGGTGTACAGGTGAATATTTACAGGTTTGTGGCGGAGGCAGACAGGCAGCGTGCAGATGGTCTCAGGTGAGTTGCTCTCAGATCTCAGGGGAGTGTTTCTCAGGAGGCTCAGGAAGTTCCACTCTGGAGGCAGGTAAATAAACAAACACACATTAACAGGCACAGATAACCAAGACTAAGTTCAGGCTGAGCTGCTTTTACCAAACATAAGCGTTGCTTCAGCAAAGTCCTGATCCACAGTGAATCCTTATAAAGCCAGTGAGCAGATGAGTCATCTGTAGCAGGTAAGTATGATTAGTGCTGCCAACCAATCAGGGGAAAAAAACAGCAGCAGCAGCAGCAGCAGCTGAAATGCCTCAAGTCATCCTCCAATGCAAGAGTTGGGTGTTCGAATCCACCAGCAGTCACATGCCGAAATGTCCCTAGGCAAGATACTGAACCTCTCGTTGCCTCTGATGTGTGTCCCATCCATGTATGAATGTGATAAAGCACTGATAAGTTTCTTTAGAATGACTTGTTCAATTAGCTTTGTAGAGATCTAGTAGAGTGCTGCATGAATGGGTAAATGAGGGCACAGATCGTAGTGTAAAGTGCTTTGAGTGTCTCTATAAGATAGAAAAGCGCTATATAAGTACAGTCCATTTACCTTTATTTTAAGATGAATGAGTTTAGAAAAATCCTTTAATTTTGCTATATGATCTTCCACCCCAGCCCCTCTGCATAACAGAAGAATGCACAGCAACACTTCATTGTCCCTATGGGGAAGCACTGCCCCCTATCGGTGCGGCAAAGTACTTTCTGCCTCACCCTCTGTATTTTAACCTTGCCTTTATGACTGATTAGAAAGAAGAACTATGTCACACACATTCATTCAATATATTATACAGACTGCAGAACATTAACACATGTAGCACATGTGTAATAAAACGTATATTGGCACTACAAAGAGAGACAGAAATCGCATGCTCCAACCGCCTACTTCATATATTGTATATGACACAGTGCCCCCAGAGGTGAACCAAAGTACTACACTGCCTCACCCTGCATTGTTTGAACAGGCAATGCGTAAATTCCATAATTTTGACCATTGGAGTGTTGAAATAATTGAAAAAACAGTTTTATAGAACAGTTTTATAGAACAGTCAAGGGGTCAAATGTATTTACTTGTATTAATAATTGTTGTGTTCGCCTGGAGAAGATGCTCTGATGCTTTGAAGCGCCGCCTGAACCTGACCAGAGCAGAACTGGGCTAGATACGACTTCAGCCACTTCAGCCTCTTCGCCTCTTGTGCTGTGGAGCGCCAGAGCCGGACTGGAGCAGAACCAGACCGGACCAGTGCCGACTTCTGCCCCAGCCTCTCCGGTCAGTCTCGTCGTTTTTCACTGGGGGTGGCCTCTCATGCTGTCGGGTGCGAAGGTGACGTGCAGAGAAGCGGAGGAGCAGCGCTGTGTGGTGCTTGAGAGAAGTTTGGAGTTTGCATCGGAGTTGCTACAGGCCTCCATCCAAACTCACCTGGATCATGCTGTTGTCCCCTGTTGACTTGAAACTAGCTAGGACCATATCTTTCATTTCAGGAGGATTTTTTGGCAGCTCGCTCTGCTATTTGCTGCGAATTATCTGTTTTTGCCTGTTGGTTCTGGACCCAGCTTCTGTTTCACATGGGAGCATCCATCCATCTTCGCAGGAGGGTCGGAGCCCCCCTCAGCCCAACTCAAACTGCAATTGAGCCACCTCGTCGGACTTGTTTACCCATTTGATTTGTGACGTTTTATGGTCTGAGACTTTTCTGCACCATTTATATTATTGTCTTTATTTTCAGATCTCAGACTATCTGGAGTCACTGAATCTTGTTAATACACCTGGATCTGCCCATCATTGCAACTTTCACTGTTTTGGGGTTCTGAATGATCGCGTCTTCATTAATGTTTCTCATGGTTCAATTATGGGGGCTAATTGTCACACTACTAACTCCTGTAATTACACATCAGTCAAGAAAAACTCAAGAAGATGTCCGATGTAGTGTTCTACGGGCTAGGTTAGCTTCAGAGCTTCACTACAGTCATATTTAAAATAATGCGTTCTCTCTTTTTCGAGCTACTTACCGCCATGTGACAGAGGTACTGTGCGTAGATGGTTTAATCAGTGACATGAGACGTTAATTTTCTTTGACCCATCAAAATAAATGTGGTCATTTATTAACAGAATCAAAATTTTAACATCAAAACATTGTACACTTGATTAGACTAATCTGGTTCTGATTAATAAAACTTGTCATGTTTTACTTAATAAAAACAACAGACATTTCTGAAGATATCTAGATTAATTACTGGCAGGATAGAAGAGTTTTAAAGATGGGAAATATGGAGGAGTTTAAAGGGAGATGTGGAGGAAGATGTATGTCTGTAGACTAGAACAACACGCTCCTTTCAAACGCAGCGCCTGCGGTACACTTCGCGTGAAGCTCGTGACAACTCTTTACCTTGGCAGAGGATGGGTCCGCTACAGTCAAGAGGTCCCTGGCACGCTACCTTTCAGCGTCTCATCAGGGCGGCTGCGACTCGGCAGAAGTCGTGAGATACTCCGTTCTACAGAACAAACTTCCTCAGAAGTTGTAAGGCATTCGCCTGGTGATAGTCACAGCGAGGCGCCGTGATCACAGCAGAGATGGATGACTCTATCAGACTGGAAAACTGAGTCTGAAGTTCCACTCAGCAGTGGAAAAGCTCCAGAACTCCAGAACAGCTAGAACTCTCCCAGAACCTCAGACAACTTAGAAGACATTACTCCAGAAGACTAATAGTTCCAGGAAGTGTCGACTTTTAAAGAGTTCTGCTTCCGGTCACTTTTAGTAAGTCCTGATTGGTTGAAGCAACCAACAGGGGTGTGGTTCTAGTGATGTCAAAGGGTTTTTACATGTCAAGAAAACAGCAAGAATGTTTTAGGAACAGACAGAAAAATGTTTTAGCAAAGTGAGAAACACTGCAGGTGCCAGTTTTCTTATTTACTGTCTGAGAGTTTTAAAAACACGACAGCCCGTTCTAACAACTTGTTTTTGACTGTCTCCGACTTTTGACCGACATCACTATTTCTCATTTCAGACAGAAGATCAATATGCATAATTACTTTGTAAATAGACATTTAACTTGATTTTTAATTTAAATGAGGATTAAAAAATCAATAATACTGTTTCACAGTTGATTTAAAATGAGTGGTTCACTTCAACATTTAAAAATGGTATGAACTAAACACACTTTTGATTATCAAGATATTGTAAAATAGTAATGATAATATAAAAAAGAGTGTTCTTTCAATTGATTAATTCAGGATACAATTAGACAGTCTCTGGATGAGCTCATTTGTATTTCTGGATTCAAATCAATGAAATAACAGTTCCTGTCCCATGAAGGTCTTCAGAGGCAGTTTTGGTCGGAGGCCTAGTCCACTACACCGATAATAATGTTGTTACTGGTCTCAGGGATTCAGTCCAACCCTGGACCCCCCACTAATTACAGCACACCAAATTACTTTAAAAACATGTCAGGATTTCATTTTCTGCATGTAAACGCACATAGTCTTCTGAGAAAATTTGATGCCTTGAAAATTCTGGTCAGTTCTTCTGGGGCAGATGTAATATTCATCTCTGAAACCTGACTCAACAAATCTGTACTGAATAATGACCTGGTAATCAATGGATTTAACATATATCGCTATGATCGTCAAAAAGGGGAGAGGGGGTGGAGTCGCTATTTACATCAACGATTCTCTGGTTTCTAATCTTTTGTCTGCTAAACCAATTCCAAACCAAATTGATGCCTTAGCTGTAAACATCACTTTGAATGGAGGCCAGATCTTATCTGTAGTGGGTTGTTATCATCCCCCCTCAGCAACACCTGAGGCTTTGTCCTCCCTGATAGAATTCCTTGGAAATTTAAAATTCAAAGAGATTTTTTTTGGCAGATGTCAGCATTGACTGGGATAAGTCAACCTCCCTCTGTGATAAATTCAAGGAATGTTGCCTGTCACTCAATCTAACCCAACTGATCGACTCTCGCACTAGACCAAACAAAAACCGTCTTGAAAAATCTTCCATCTTAGACCTGTTCCTAACTAATATGCCTCACAAATTCCCTGGTACAGGTGTATTCGCTGACATTTTGAATGATCATTGTGAAATAGCAGCTCTCAGAGATATTAAACTTCCACCTTCTAAGCCCAGATTAATTAAAAAAAGGGATTTTTGTGGACAGTCATTCCTCTGGGATCTATCCCACTTTGACTGGCATCGTATTCTATTAACTGAAGACATGAACTCTGCTTGGAACTATTTTTATAATATTTTCATTTATTTTGTGAACAAACATGCTCCTTTTTGTCAGTTCAGAATAAAGGAACGAGACAGCCCCTGGTTTACTCCAGAGCTAGCTGACCTCCTGCACAGGAGAGATCATCTTTGGGCTGCAGCAAGAAAAGCTGACTCAGACACTGGTTGAGTTTTCGGCAGATGAGGAATAAATGCACAACTGCCATCAAAGCAGCAAAACGCAACTATTTCTTATCTCAGACCTCCAAAATTCTAAATGGCCCCAACAGATTCTGGACAACCATCAAATCTCTCTCAGGCAGGTCCCAATCATCTGGCCTCCCATCACAACTTCTCATTAACTCTTTTCCTGTGTCAAATAATGAACTAGAAGCAACAAAATATTTGTTGAAACAGTTCAGGATCTCGTGCTTATTTGACACAGTTACTAATGGAAAATCAGCCACTTCATTTAATAACCAAATTTCTACAAATCAGATCCCTCTTCAAGTCAATCCTCAGTTAATCACACCTTCTCTTTTTCTCCATTCTCAGTCAGTGAGGTTAATAAACTGTTAAAAGGTCTTGATCCTAAAAAATCTGCAGGACCAGATGAACTTTCACCTTATTTCTTAAGGCTGGCTGCTCATATCATCACAGTCCCTGTGACCCACCTCTTTAACCTGACCATAAGACAAAACTCCATTCCAGACGCTTGGAAAACAGCCTTTGTTCTTCCTTTGCTGAAGGGAGGAGACCCCACCTCACTGAACAACTATCAGCCAATCTCTAAACTCTGCATTTTAGCCAAGGTTCTAGAAAAACCGATAAACTCTCAAATCAAAAATTATCTGGACTCATTTAACGTCTTACCTCATCATCAATCTGGTTTCAGGAAACAACACAGCACGACTGCTTCACTCAAGGTTCTTAATGACATTGTTGAAGCATTGGATGCTAAGGATTATTGTGCTGCACTTTTCTTAGACCTGTCTAAAGCTTTTGACACTGTGGATAATGACATCTTGTGTCATAAGCTCTCAGAAATCGTTTTCTCAGATCACACCATTGGTTGGTTCTCTAACTATCTCTCAGGTCGGAGGCAGTGTGTTCAACATAATGGTACTTCCTCCAGTTATTTAACAGTCAACAATGGTGTACCTCAACAATCAGTCTTAGGACCCACCCTCTTTACAATCTACATAGGTAATGTATGTAAAAACATCCCTGATGCATCCATATATTTCTATGCTGATGATACAGTTGTTTATTGTCAAGCAAAAACAGTTGATAAGGCTTTCCAGCTTTTGCAATCTGCATTTAACATCATCCAGTCTGATTTGTTTGACCTCAAACTTGTCCTAAACGCTGACAAAACCAAAGGGATGCTTTTTTCAAACAGGAAGTCAGTCCCAGCAGTTCTTCCTCCAATTTTATCCTCAAATCATGTCCCCATTGAGTTTGTTGATTCCTATAAATATTTGTGTATCTTGGTCGACTCACATATCTCTTTTAAGCTCCATGTGGAAAACCTAGTAAAGAAACTGAAAGTTAAACTGGGTTTCTTTTTCAGAAACAGATTCTAACTTTGAATGCTAGGAAACGCCTTGTATCTGTGACTTTCCTTCCCTCCATTGATTACGTTGCCATTAACATGAACGCTCCTACAAGCACCCTGCAGATGTTGGATGCTGTCTATCATGGTAAATGGTAAATGGTATATGGACTGTACTTTTATAGTGCCTTTCTATCTTATTTCAAGATACTCAAAGCACTTTACACAACAATATTTTGTCCTCATTTACCCATTCATACAGCACTCTACTAGATCTATACAAAGCTAATTGAACAAATCATTCTAAAGAGACTAATCAGTGCTTTAGATCACATTCATACACTGATGGGACACACATCAGAGGCTATGAGGGGTTCATTGTCTTGCTCAGGGACACTTTGACATGTGACTGCTGATGGATTCGAACCCCCAACCCTCGCATTGGAGGACGACTGCTCTAACCACTCAGCCACAGCTGCCCCACAACTGCTTAATGGTACATTAAGATTTACAGTGCCTTGCAAAAGTATTCGGCCCCCTTGAACTTTTCAACCTTTTGCCACATGTCAGACTTCAAACATAAAGATATAAAATTTTTATTTTTTGTGAAGAATCAACAAGTGGGACACAATTGTGAAGTGGAATGCAATTTATTGGATGTGTCAAACTTTTTTAACAAATAAAAAACTGAAAAGTCGGGCGTGCAATATTATTCGGCCCCTTTACTTTCAGTGTAGCAAACTCACTCCAGAAGTTCAGTGAGGATCTATGAATGAACCAATGTTGTCCCAAATGACTGATGACGATAAATAGAATCCACCTGTGTGTAATCAAGTCTCCATATAAATGCACCTGCTCTATGATAGTCTCAGGGTTCTGTTCAAAGCGCAGAGAGCATCATGAAGACCAAGAAACACACCAGACAGGTCCGAGATACTGTTGTGGAGAAGTTTAAAGCTGGATTTGGATACAAAAAGATTTCCCAAGCGTTAAACATCCCAAGGAGCACTGTGCAAGCAATCATATTGAAATGGAAGGAGTATCAGACTACTGCAAATCTACCAAGACCCGGCCGTCCCTCTAAACTTTCATCTCGAACAAGGAGAAGACTGATCAGAGATGCAGCCAAGAGGCCCATGATCACTCTGGATGAAGTGTAGCGATCTACAGCTGAGGTGAGAGAGTCTGTCTATAGGACAACAATTAGTCGTACACTGCACAAATCCGGCCTTTATGGAAGAGTGGCAAGAAGAAAGCCATTTCTAAAAGATATCCATAAAAAGTGTTGTTTAAAGTTTGCCACAAGCCACCTGGGAGACACACCAAACATGTAGAAGAAGGTGCTCTGGTCAGATGAAATCAAAATCAAACTGTTGGCCACATTGCAAAACGATATGTTTGGTGTAAAAGCAACACAGTTCATCACCCTGAACACACCATCCCCACTGTCAAACATGGTGATGGCAGCATCATGGTTTGGGCCTTCTTTTCGTCAGCAGGGACAGGGAAGCTGGTCAGAATTGATGGGAAGATGGATGGGGCCAAATACAGTGTTACGGTTGCGCGGGGAACCCAGATGTTATGAGACCCAGAACGAGGCAGACACAGGGGAAGTACAAAAGAACAGTGTTTATTATTTACAGTGATATTATTAAAGTCCACACGATGCTTCTCAGCAGCTCCTGGAAAGAGGGACGACAGGTTATTGTTTGTCCAACGGGGAGACCAGAGTGGTTAGATTAAAGAGCGTCTTGTCCTTACAGTCCAAACCCGAAGGAGGTGAGCTGGTCCTTCAGTCCAAG
>NC_056515.1:6227678-6233100 GCF_014905685.2 Nematolebias whitei
ATCATCCAGACTGATTTGTTTCACCTCAAACTTGTCCTAAATGCCGAAAAAACCAAAGGGATGCTTTTTTCAAATAGGAAGTTGGTCCCAGCAGTTCTTCCTCCGATTTTATCCTCAAATGGTGTCCCCATTGAGTTTGTTGATTCCTATAAATATTTGGGTATCTTGGTCGACTCACATCTTTCTTTTAAGCTCCATGTGGAAAACTTGGTAAAGAAACTGAAAGTTAAACTGGGTTTCTTTTTCAGAAACAAATCCTGTCTAACCCTGAATGCTAGAAAACGCCTTGTATCTGTGACTTTCCTTCCCTCCATTGATTATGGTGACATTATTTACATGAACGCTCCTACAAGAACCCTGCAGATGTTGGATGCTGTCTATCATGGTGCACTAAGATTCATAACTGGCTGTGATTATCGTACCCACCACTGCACCCTGTATTCACTGGTTAACTGGACATCATTAACTTCACGCAGACTCTCTCACTGGTATATTTTCATCTTTAAATCACTTCTTGGTCTGTTGCCTTCATACATCTCCTCCTACATGTCTCTGCGTGAATGCAGCTACGGAGTGCGCTCTCAGGACATTATTACCTGCAGTGTTCCCTCAATGAGGACTGAACTAGGCAAAAGGGCCTTCTCCTATTCCACTCCTGTTTCCTGGAATATCTTACAAAAAGATTTGAAGATCTCGACCTTGACCTCTCTAAGTGTCTTTAAGAATCTGTTGGACTCCTGGCAGGGTCCAATGCAGACATGTTCCTGTTTTTAGTTTTCTATATTTGTCTTGGAATCTAGCTGTTTTTTGTTTTGTTTCCTTTTCCTTTTTGCCATCCTATTTGTTAAAAAAAACAAAAAAAAAACTGTAGTATGCTTTTTTATAACTGTTTATTGTTGTTGCTGTTGTCCATTGTTGTCATCTTTCTTTGTTGAAATCAAGTCTCTCTTGTAAATGAGTCCTCGAGGCTCAATGGGATTTACCTGTATAAATAAAGGTTGATTGAAGGAACAAAAAATGAATTAATAAAAAAAAATAACAGTCATTTTAAAGTCTTCTTTTTTCATTTTTTCCCTCTTCAGGGGTCTCCACGGCGAGTTATCCTCCTCCATCTTGCTCTGTCCTCTGCATCCTCTGTCCTCACTACAAATACTTCCATGTCCTCTCTAACTGCATCCATATATCTCATCTTTAGTCTTCCTCTGTATTTTTCCTGGCAGCTGCATTTCCAACATCATTCTACAAATATACCCACTGTCCCTCCTCTGGACATTCATCTCAGGACTTCATTTCTGCCATTTCCAGTTCTTTCTCCAGTGTTTTTGTCCATGTCTCTGTGTCTAGACCATACAATATAGCTGGTCTCACCACTGTCTTGTATTTTTTCCATTGTCCTTTTCTGTCACACTTTTGTTGCAAACAACTCCAGAAACTTTTCTCCATCCACTCCATCCAGCCTGGACTCTCTTTTTCACCTCTTTACCACACTCCTTATTTTCCTGGACAGTGGACCCCAAGTACTTAAAGTCTTGCACATTTGTGACCTCTGCACTTTGTAGCCTCACTGTTCCACCCGCATCCCTCTCATTCACACACATGTGCTATGACTTACTACGGCTGACTTTCATTTTTCTTCTTTCAAGTGCATACCTCCACCTCTCCAAGTTCTCTTCCACCTGTTCCCTGTTCTCACCACAGATCACAATGTCATCTGCAAATATCAAAGTCTACAGGGATTCCGCCTGACCTCATCTGTAAATCTGTCAACCACAGCAAACAAGAAGGGGCTCAGAGCCGATCCTTGATGCACTCCCACCTCCACCTTGAAGCAATCATCACACCTACAGCACATCACATCACTGTCCTGCTGTCCTCATGCATGTCCTGTACCAGTCTAGCATACTTCTCTGCCACTCCAGATTTCCTCATGCAATACCACACCTCCTCCCTCGGCACCCTGTCATATGCTTTTTCTAAATCCACAAAGACACAATTGAGTTCTTTCTGACCCGCTCTGTACTTCTCCATCAGCATCCTCAAAGCAAAAATGGCATCTGTGGTGCTCTTTCTCAGCATGAAACCATACTGCTGCTCACAAATAATCACCTCTCGTCTAAGTCTAGCATCCACAACTCTCTCCCAGATCTTCATTGTGTGGCTCATCAACTTAATTCCCCTGTAGTCGCTACAACTCTGTACATCACCTTTGTTCTTAAAAATGGGCAATAGCACACTTTTTCTCCATTCCTCAGGCATTTTCTCACCCTCAAATATGTCATTGAATATTTGAGTCAGAATCCTCATTGCCATCCCTACAAGATATTTCCAAACCTCCATGTATGTGCACGCTGTAGCTGCACTCACGCAGAGACATGTATGCACGCTGTAGCTGCACTCACGCAGAGACATGTATGTCATCACGTCCTACTGCCTTGCCAGTCTTTAAACTCTTCAAAGCTTTTTGAACTTCACCCACACTAATCTTTCTCATGCACTTCCTGTTCCACAGTTATGACCTCTACTCTATTTTCTTTTCATTCTCTCCATTCATTAGCTCCTCAAAGTACTTATTCCATCTTCCCATCACTCTATCAAGCATTGATATATAATAATTGTCTGACAAGTGACAACAAATGATGATTATTTTCCAGCCCTTATAGGATTAAAAGCAGTAACGTGCAGTCAGGGGAGGCAGTGCCTCACATGTCATCATGACAATTGAAATACTGTGACGTCCTGCCAGAAGTACTGAAATAATAGTTGAGGAAGACGTGCATAATCGTTGCTTTATTGCATAAACTTAAATGGTTACTGTTGGCGCAACCACGCTAGTACAACAGCAAACTGCTCCAACTCTTACACACGCACACACACATACAGCATGTACCCGCACCAACTTCTCCTCCAACAAGCTCTCACTCACCTCGCTCCTCACCTCCAATCACACGCTTGTCTAAACCCATACAGAACAATGCATTTTCAATAACAATCAGTAAACAGAACATTTGATTAACCTGTCTAAATAAAGGTTGAATGAATTTGAAACAAGAGAACAACATTGTTAACTTGAATATTGCAGGATTGACACAGTAGTATTCATTCAACCTTTATTTAGACAGGTAATTCCCATTGAGCCTCAAGAACTCATTTACAAGAGAGACATGATTTCAACAAAGAATGATGACTGTTAGGAGTGCGCGGGGAACCCAGATGTTATGAGACCTAGAACGAGGCAGACACAGGGGAAATACAAAAGAACAGTGTTTATTATGTACAGTGAAATAATAGCGTCCACAAGCTGCTTCACAGAGGCTCCTGGAAAGAGGGACGACAGGTTAATAGTTGTCCAACGGGGAAGGCCAGAGTGGTTTGTTTAATGAGCGTTTGTCCTTACAGTCCAAACCCGAAGAGGTGAGCTGGTCCTTCAGTCCAAGGAGAGCGAGCAGCAGAGGGAAATCCAACAAGGGTCCAAAAGGGGAACGAGGAAGGCTGGCAACTGGAGGCAAAGAGGCACGAGGAATACCTGACAGGCCAAGGGATCCAGATCAGGTCACGAGGGAATCCAAAAAGCACGAGGAACCAGGAAACTGGAAAAAAGAGCAAAAGGTGAACAAATTCTTTTCACCAAGACATTTGCCTCACAACAGTACTATACCATAAGAGGTGATATGCTCCAGCGTTGAGTCACACCGGACTGCAGCCTTAAGTAGATGGAGAGGCTCATCAGGCTGATGGCTGCCAGGTGTTGGTAATCAGCGGCCATCAGCAAGGCAGGCTGCAGGCAGTGGGACCCTTACAATGACAACAATAGACAAATATAAAAAGGTGTATATATATATATATATATATATATCTATATATTTTTTTTTTTTTTTTTTTTTTTTTTTCACTTAGCCTTTATTTATCCAGGTAGTCTCATTGAGCCACGAGAACTCATTTTCAAGAGAGACTTGTTTTAGGGAGCAGATGGGGGTTAAGGGCCTTGCTCATGGGCCCAGAGTGGGGCGAATGAGGGTGGGAGCAAGTGTGGGTACTTCACCTACCCCACCCACATTTTTTTTTTATGTTGTCGGTACCGGGGCGTGAACCGGCAATCTTCTGATCACAGGCCCACCTCCTCTAACCTCTGTGCCACCACTCCCCAAATATATATATATATATATATATATTACAAATAAGATGGCAAAAAAGTAACAAAAACAGCTAGATTATAAGGCGAATGTAGAAAACTAAAAACAGGAACATGTCTGTATTAGTCCTTGCCAGGAGTCCAACAGATTCTTAAAGCCACTTAGAGAGTTCAAGGTTGAGAGCTTCAGGTCTTTTTGTAAGATATTCCAGGAAACAGGAGCTGAGTAGGAGAAGGCCCTTTTGCCAAGTTCAGTCCGCACTGAGGGAACACTGCAGGTAATAATGTCCTGAGAGTGCACGCTGTAGCTGCACTCACACAGAGACATGTAGGAGATATATGAAGGCAACAGACCAAGAAGTGATTTAAAGATGAAAATGTACCAGTGAGAGAGTCTGCGTGAAGTTAATGATGTCCAGTTAACCAGTAAATACAGGGTGCAGTGGTGGGTACGATAATCACAGCCAGTTATACAGTGCCTTGCAAAAGTATTCGGCCCTCCTGAACTTTTCGATCTTTTGCCGCATTTCAGGCTTCAAACATAAAGATATAAAATTTAAATTTTTTGCAAAGAATCAACAACAAGTGGAACACAATTGTGAAGTGGAATAAAATTTATTGGATGTGTCAAACTTTTTTAACAAATAAAAAACTGAAAAGTGGGGCGTGCAATGTTATTCGCCCCCTTGCATTAATTCTTTGTAGCACCGCCTTTTGCACAGCCTTTTACAGCTGCAATTCTCTTGGGGTATGTCTCTATCAGTTTTGCACATAGAGAGACTGAAATTCTTGCCCATTCTTCCTTGCAAAACCGCTCGAGCTCAGTGAGGTTGGATGGAGAGCGTTTGTGAACAGCAGTCTACAGCTCTTTCCACAGATTCTTGATTGGATTCAGGTCTGGACTTTGACTTGGCCATTCCAACACCTGGACATGTTTATTTATGAACCATTCCATTGTAGATTTGGCTTTATGTTTTGGATCATTGTCTTGTTGGAAGATAATTCTCTGTCCCAGTCTCAGGTCTCTTGCAGACTCAAACATGTTTTCTTCCAGAATGGTACTGTATGTAAGGGTCACACTGCCTGCAGCCTGCCTTGCTGATGGCCACTGATTACCAACACCTGGCGGCCATCAGCCTGATGAGCCTCTCCATCTACTTAAGGCTGCAGCCCGGTGTGATTCAACGCTGGAGCATATCACCTCTCATGGTATAGTACGGTTGAGCTAGAAATGTCTAGGTGAAAAGAATTTGTTCACCTTTTGCTCTTTTTTCCAGTTTCCTGGTTCCTTCG
>NC_056515.1:6233200-6236331 GCF_014905685.2 Nematolebias whitei
GTTTTAGCTCGACAATAAACAACTGTGTCATCAGCATAGAAATGTATGGATGCATTAGGGATGTTTTTACCTACATTATGTATGTAGATTGTAAAGAGGGTGGGTCCTAAGACTGAGCCTTGTGGTACACCATTGTTCCTTAAGGTTGATTAGCGCATTGATTTGAGGTTAGATGCACATCCACTGATCACTTTCTTAAAGTTTAACTAAAACCTTTCCGTTGTTCATTAAACGTTTTGAGTTAGACAAGTAAAACTAAAATAAAGCCAAGATTTGGTCTTCATCGTTAAAAAATATATATATTTTTTTATTATTTTTATACTGGTAGATCTATATTTACTTTGAGTTTTATATACTTACAAAATCTTTGTATAAAACAAAAGAAGGAGAGTTTCAGACACGTTTGTTTAACGTGGGTGGGCTGGAGAGTTTAGCTTCATTAAAAAGTGAGGTCATTTCATTAGAAGCAGCAAAGAACTTCCAAAATAATTAAAAACATCAGATGAAGAAAAGAGTCCTGCTCCAGTGTCACATCACCCTCTTCACTCTGATATTCAGTACTTATTCTGGTTTTCCTTGTGTTAGTATTATTATAACTTGGTAGAATTAGCACTTCATGACCATTTTTGTCCCCTGCCACTGACAGGCAAACGTGATCATAAGATTTGGCATTAAATCATTTTCAAGTTTGACTAAAACAGCAATAACGTAGTCTTCTTTCATCACAAGATGATCTCAGTCTAAAACTGAAATGAAATTTAGTAGATTATATTCATTACCTTAAGGAATGTCAAGTGTAGTGAACCAGATAACCTCAAATCTACCAGATGGACAGAGACTGTTATTTTCATTGATCTGAATAAGTCTGAACCATCTGATGAACTTTCTTTCTTGAATTAATCAAGCAGAAAAGACAATTCTTTATAATCATTACTGTCTTACAAATGTTTTGATAATCAAATTGTGTTAGTTCACTCAATGCTTTACAGGTTGAAAAGAACTACTAATTTTTATTTTTACATAAACAGTAAGTAATGATTTTTGTTCCTCATTCAAAGCAGAAATCACCTGAATATGCCTTTCTTGATTTTTCTGTCTGAAATGAGCAAGCTGTCGTAAGTATGTGAAAGGTTGGTCTTCGGTCAACTAAAATGTTTACTGAAGAAGAAATGTCATGTTTAAACTTTTTCAGAAGATTACTAAGAGTAGACTCCAAAAAGTCTGCTGCTTCTGCAATAATCTTTTCTGTATGTTAAACAAGTTTCATTCTCTGACCTCGACTGTTGATAAACACCTTACGTCAAAAACCACTCCTCTTTCTGGTCCTTCCACGAATCAGAAAGCTCTAAATTGAACAGGAAGTCGACCCAAATAAAATGTGGCAACTCCCCAGTTCAAGTGAGATTGAGAGTTCTGAGAGATGTTGGATTGGGAGCTGACAATAGGTCCGATAGTCTAACAGAATGAGAAGATTGAGAATGCAGTCGGTTCTGAAAGCTTCAGAGCAATGAAGAATCCAGAGGTTTTTTGGGGATTATAATTCTGTTTTGAGCTAATCAACGCACGACTTTCTGAAGGTTTGGTAGCTCTCGACGGAGACGCTGAAACGAGTCAGAAAGGAACTACATCCAACGCTGATTCATCATCAACAGGTAGATGGTTCTATTTTGACCAAGTGTACCGTGAGAAGCTGAGATCGGACGGAGCGTGCAACTTCTGGTTAAACAGATTAAATCTCCCTCACATATTCCTCTGTAAGATAAATCTCAATTTACTCTTAAACTCACCTCTCTCTCATAAAACAGTACAGATATTTTTAGAAATGTCTGAAGCAAAGTCCTCAAATCACCGCCGAGTGATTTGAAGTTCATTTTCTGTGAAACTGTCTGTTATTATTTTCATATTTTGCCAAATTAATGTAAATGTTTGATGTTAAACTTTGATTTTGAAAATAAATGATTCCATTCATTTGATGGGTCAAAGATAAATAACGTCTCTCGTTCACATTTCTGTTAAATTCAATGCACGGCATTTACAGTCAGAAAAATGAAGAACTCGTGAATATTGTATGCATATATAATTCATATATTGTGTCATACAACAAGTGACACGTACCTCACGTACATCACTACACAAGTCTTTAATTTTTCATGGAAAGTTTGACATGAGGAGCAAAGATAAAGCTGATTTCCTGCCTTCTGAGCTAAACTATTTTTACTTGCTGGAGGGAATATATATCTTCAGTAGCCTATGAATGTCTTGGGGTCCCTTAGGAGGAACCGGAGAGAGAAGTTGGTAAGAAAGATGATGAGGTTTCTTTACTGGATCTGTTGCCTCTGCCACACAAGCATGAATATGATGTAGAAGATGGAGACTTTTTTAATCTTCTGAGGAAAATCATTATTCAGTTTGGTCAAGTGTGGTGGCAACAGAGGAGGAGGAGGACCCATCTATTCATCCATCCATTATCTTTTGCTTGCTCTGGTCAAGTTGTGGGGGCAGCAGCTTTAGCAGGGAGGTCCATACATCTCTTTCCACAGCCACCTCTTCCATATCTTCTGGGAGGACTCCACGGAGTTCCCAAGTCAACAGAGATGCAGTCTCTCCAGCATGTCCTGGGTCTACCCTGGGGTTCCTCCCAGTTGGAAATGCCTGAAACATCTCCCTAGGGGGTTGCTCAGGGAGCAGCCTTACCAGATGCCTGAACCACCTCAATGGGCTCCTCTGAATGTGGAAGAGAAGCAATTCTAATCTGAGTCTTTCCTGGAAAACTGAACTTCTCCCCCTATCTCTAACGGAGAGTCCAGTTACTTGTCTGAATTTCAACTGCCTGTATCTACAATCTCATTGTTTCAGTCACTACCCAGAGTTCATGGCCACGGGTGCAGGTAGGAACGTGGACTGACTAGTAAACAGAAAGCTTCGCCTTACAGTTCAGCTCCCTCTTCACAACAACAGACCGGCACAGAGTCCACAATACTGGAGATGCTGCCCCAATCCATTTGTCAATCACATGCTCCATTCTTCCCTCCCTCATGAACAAAACTCCAAGATATCCTGATGCATGCTCAATAATCCAGGTAGAAAAATCTAAAAAAGTTAAATCTGGTCCTCTGGACATTCAAAAAAAA
>NC_056515.1:6236431-6239427 GCF_014905685.2 Nematolebias whitei
TTTGGGATCATCACCTCATCCGTGCCTGTGTTACACACAGCAATAGATGTGGTCCTGGAGTCAAGGCTCACTTGGTTTGTGGCTTCCACGGACAGTCCCAAGTTGAAAAATGCAGGAGAAGGTTGAAAATACGCCTGTTTATGGCTAATAGCTTGTCCAGCTATGATGTGGATTCGCACCATTAGGTTAATCACCTGAGGTGGTACTGTGGTGGTTTGGTTGCTAGCAACCTGGCAGGCCTCTGGAATGGTCTGCCCAGCCTTAAGGTTTGCTGTTTCTAGCACAGGAGGATCCTTTGTGGCTGGTTTCAGGGACCACAGCACCTTGTTGATGGTGTCCACGTGGACACCCAACCTTACCAAAATGTCAGAGCCTATGTAGGTTGCATGTGGTAAGTTTTGGATCATGAGAAACGGGTGAAGCAGTTCTCGTTGGTTCCAGTTCAGTTTTAGGTTCATGACTCCTTCAGCGGTCATTACCTGTAAACTATTGGGAACTAATGGAAAGCGGAAAGCTTTTTTAATTAGTTCTAGACCCACGTGTTTGTGAACCAAGGTTTCATAGAAAGCTCGGTTAATTGCTGATTTATCTGTCCACAGAGACAGAACAGCGTCGTTGGTGTGGGATCCTTGGATCTCTACACCTTTAACCACCAGTGGTAGGTAGTGTTCGGTGGACTCTGACTGCTTCAGCTCACAGAGGAGGCTGTCTTGTTGGGTCAGAGTTTGGACCACCGGGTGGGTCTCTTTGGTTTCACATGATTTCAGAGGAGTACTCACCGGGCTCGTGTCCTCGGCTGAGGAGTCCTTTGTGCCCTCCGCGGTACCTGCTGTTAGGCAGTTTGGGTTACACTCCGGAGGCATTTGTATTGGCAGTGGTTTGCTCACCTTGGCCCACATCGTTTGATCACCATAATCTATAATCGCGTCGAAGCGATTTATAAAATCCTGGCCAACCAAAAATGGGAATGAGTCAACACGAGACACGTGTACCAGGTGGTATAGTCATTCTGCCAACCTGCATGTGAACCATTGCTATAGCTGTCAGGGTTGTCCTCTTCTCTGAGAGACCCTGCATTTCTATAGCACATTCTGTGAGAGGTATTATCCTGTTAACACCGGCAGCGGCTGTCCTCAGCTCCTCGAACAGTTTAGCTGACATAATTGTTATGTCTGCCCCACCGTCCAGAAGTGCTTCGTGTGTGAGGACTCCTTCGAGTGTTACTGACAGGTACGCCTTTTTGGCGACCCCCCTTCTGATAAAGTTACACAGTAACATCTTGGGTTTTTTCTGACGTTTCTTCACACGTTCAGCCTTGTCTGTGTAATCTTGGTTTGTCTGAACCGTCAGCACAGCAGTAGCTGTTTCTGAGTGTTCAGCTTGCGATGACTCGTCATCGTTTGTGTGTGTGTTTACCCCCCCTTCTTCCGATGAGGGGTTGTTGGAGGCCACAACAACAATGTCTTGGTGTGTTTCACCGACATCTGTGATGTTGTCATTCGCGCCCTCAGATGTAATAGTGATTACATCACTGCATAGTGCTCCAGGTTGGTTTCCCGTGTCAGTGTGTTTCAAAGTTTCTAAAAACCTGCGTAGTTTCTCTGTCTCTTCCGAGCTCAGAGGTGTAGGGCCTTGTTTCTGGAACCTTTGTGATTTTTTTCGCCTCGGTTCGTTTCGTCCGAGGTGGGGGACGGTTAGGTACGTCTTTTGGGGGTTCCTTTTCGGACTTCCCCTGATAATATGGGTCCTCTTGGTTCCCATATCTTTGCGTCCTACGCACACCCCATTTACGATAATCACGTTCATCCTCTGAAAGAGGAGCTTTTTTGTCCTAGCGTGCACCTTCATGACGCGGTTTGTTAGTTTGAAAAGACTGCTTTTTCTCGCCTTTCTTAGGAGGGGGAGGCGATGCACGCCGTCCTTCCAATTCTAGCGAGTGGGGTTTAACCTTTACACCAGGAAACACCTCTATGGGCGTCTTAGCATGAGAGCATGCCTCAAACACATTCACAGCACACTGTTTAATCTCATTGATGGATTTTTCTCTGAAATTTGCCATCATTTGTACTGACGTTTTAAAGTCAGTGTGGGGATTTTTGCTGAAAACAAATTTAAAACCTTCTTCTTCCTCCATTCCGGTTTCATTTCTGTAACCAAAATAAGCTTGGAAGATTCTTTTGTAATAAACCTTTGGATGTTCATGCTTCCCTTGCGTGACCTTGTCAGCAGCTGGGAAACCAGCAGGTCCCGTGCAGGGGTCGTACTCCCTGATCAAAGCTTCACACAAAAGGTTGTAATCCTTTCTCGTTGCATCAGGTTGACACTCGATGAAGGTGAACAACTCTCTGTCCGAAGTGAGCCTTATCAGACTGATTTTATCCTCAACCATAGCATTAGGATAACCACTCAGTCTGAAATCAAGGTCGTTTAGATACGCTTTTGTGCCCGTTGAACCCATTGGTCCAGGTACAAAGCGTTGAACATGTTTTGAGATTTTTGCAAATCATCTATTGTAAGAAGAGGTTTCAATGGTCTCTCTTGCCTGTTTGGTAGTGGAAACCTGTTCAGGTCTGTCCCTACTACTTCAGGTAAGGGTGGAGGTGTGTGTCTACACACATGTGGAGGTAGCAGAATGGGATTAAGAGCAGGAGGTGCACCAAAATCCTTCTGAGGTGATGGCGGGTGACCTGGACTCTGACCTTGGTCATCTTTGAGTTCCAGACAAGCTCGCCTCACGTCAGAAATCTTATTTGTTGCTGCGGCTAGTTTCTCCTCACAGGCTTTTAAGCGTTCCTGTGATGTTTGACATTCACTTTGTAAAAGCACGCTTTGTCGGACTAACGCATCCTTTTCCAATCTGCATTCGTTCAGAGCTTTTGATGTGAGCTGCAACTTTTGTTGTAGCGCATCGTTGTCTGAACACAGTGCTTGGTACTTAATCTCTCTATCCCTAATCTTCTCCTCATATGAGTGAGCTTGTAATGACAGCTGAACTC
>NC_056515.1:6239527-6241195 GCF_014905685.2 Nematolebias whitei
CATTCATTTTGATGGGTCAAAGAAAATTAACGTCTCACGTCACTGATCTCTGTCACATATCTGTCAAGTAGCTCGAAAAAGAGAGAACCCGTTTAAATTAAGTATAATATCAGGTACTTGAACTAGTCCAGATATTATAACATGTAGTGGAGCTCCGAAGCTAACGAAGCTAACCGACCTATCTCACTACATTTCTGGTGGCCCGTACGGGTCTCTAAAGAGCTACATTTCTGGTGGCCCGGTACAGGTTTCTAAAGAGCTCCTCATGACCAGATATCCGCCATTTGGACATTTCGTGGCCATACGAATGTTTGAAGAGGAGTGAGTTAAATGTGACGGAGTCTGTGTTGATACGTGAACTGACTGTTGGCATGAAAAGTGCAGCTTTCTAATCTATCAGCTGTGGGGTTCAGAGAAATTTTTCAATTGTGGTGTTTTGAAAGCTGAAAATAACGTCAATGTGTTTAATTTTAAAGCTGAAATGGTACATCTGTTATCTGTGAGCTAATAAGCTGTGGAAAGCGTTTGATTATGTTTAATCTGTGGTGCAGAGAGGAACGGGTTCTGCTCGACCCGATTCTGTTCCGGCTCGGTTCTGATTCGTTCGAACGAGTCGTTTGCATGGATAAACTGCTGTTTTGAACTGAGCACCGTCTCAGTAAGCTGTTGAGAGTTTATTCGTCACATTTTTAACAGAACATTGTGCATTTTGACAGTTAATGGACGAAAGTTGACCGGAATGTTTAGGCTAAATGCTAACACGCTAGCTGAAATAGCGAGCAGCGATTGGTCGAAAATCGCTGTTTGAAACGCTCTGATTCGCTGAGAGACGAGTGACGTGTCTGTCGTCACTTCCTCTGATGTCAGATTATAAAACCCACCCCCGCTGCTGTCTCTGATGATTGGTTGATTCAGTCACGTGACCCCGGAAATGAGTCTCGGTTCAACCGAAGCCTCCACTGTGTTTAAAATCGCTAAATGGAGCTGCCACATGTACCCACAAAACTCATGTTTCATGCATAAAAGTCGTGCTTGTTGAAACAACGCCACGTTTTAGCTTTAAATCCGTTCAGAAATGTTGATTTGACCGAAGTTTCGCTGATGCTAATTTTAAGCTAAGCGGCTAACAACCGGATGTCAACGGAACGATCCACAGGAAGTTGTCATAGACTCCTGCTGGTATAAATAAGCTTACACCACCACCTGCTGTTGAAAGAGGAGTATAACAGTTTTCCTGAAGAGGAACTGATAATCTCCTCATCATTTTTTTTTCTCTTTTCACCCAACCTGGTTTAATGAGTAACTGTTTTAAATAGCGAATTTCTGGAAAAGAACGGCTTAAGAAAGCGTTTAAAAACTAAAGTTGCTGTGAAACTTTTAGAAAAATTGCAGGTTTATTTAATGTTAAGTGCTTTAGAGTAAATAACACTGAAAAGCTTGTTAATCTAGTATCTGTTTGATTTAAGCACATTAAGTAACACTGCCAGAGAGGCATTTACTTATATATTCATGAATTGGGGTAAAACCTACGAATAGGTGCCCATTAATTTGAAGAAGTGGCTTACACAGTACTGTTGAGTGAACCCAGAGCTAAAAAGTGTGTGAAACTCACATGACACTTGAATACAAATATTTACCTGTTAAAATAATCTGAAGTTGGCAACTGTT
>NC_056515.1:6241295-6244437 GCF_014905685.2 Nematolebias whitei
ATTCATGAGTCTAACAGCCTCAGGGTAGAAGCTGTTCCTCAGTCTAGTGGTTCTACACTTAATGCTCCTTAACCTCCTTCCTGAGGGGAGTGGGGCAAAAAGTGTGTGTGCTGGGTGGGTGGGGTCCTTCATGATGCAGGTGGCCCTCTTCCTGCATCTGGAGGTGTAGATGTCTGTGATGGTGGGGAGACTGATTCCAACAGATTTCTGTGCAGCCTTCACCACTCTCTGCAAAGCTTTTCTTTCTGCAGCTGTGCAGCCTCCATGCCACACATTGATGCTCGAGCACAGGATGCTCTCCACTGCACACCTGTAGAAGGAGGTGAGGACTGAGCTTCCCAGACCAGCTCGCCTCAGCCGTCTGAGGAAGTAGAGTCTCTGATGAGCTTTCTTGATCAGGCTGGTGGTGTTGTTGCTCCAGCTGAGGTTGTCATTCATGTGTACACCCAAGTACTTGTAGCTGGAGACCACTTCCACCGCAGATCCTCTTATGTTCAGGGGGGTGTAGGTGTTTTTGTTCCTTCTGAAGTCCACAATCATCTCCTTTGTCTTCTTCACATTGATGTGAAGGTTATTCTCTCTGCACCAGCTCTCCAGGTGTTCCACCTCCTGCCTGTAGCTGGACTCATCATTGTTTGTGATGCATCCCACCACCGCTGTATCATCTGCAAACTTTACAATGTGAGCTTTACAATGTGAACTTTAGCTCATGGAGCGACGTCCTCACCCGTGTTCGCGGTCTCCCATGACCGAAGGGGGGTGACGCCAGTTAGGGTAATGTTACCAGATGCGATAACGTGATCAAATCTGACATTCAGAGTGAGTGACGCACCGAAACGTCGTTTTCTAGTTGCTTAATCACTACTTTTGTCAATGTTGAAACGTTGTTTTACTGGTTGCTTAGTCACTGTTTTTGTCGATGTTGAGACATCGTTTAATTGGTTTTTGGTATTGTTTCTGAACACCCCAAGCAAGAATGAGTTTTGTATGTATTTTAGTTAGAGACAAAGAGGCCTTTAACTATGCTAACATGCAGTTCATTTGTTAAAACCTAATCTTTGCGGAGTCAATGTAGATTAATGCTACCTTAAGTACCATAATCTACATTGGTCTCACAACGCTTAAGCCGAACCTACTCGAACAATTCTATTCGGGGGGATAGCTAATTCTTTTTGATGAGTCTCGCCATAGACTCCAAAAACATTTATGGGGAAACCAAACACCCAATCTCAAGTCGTTCGTCTAAAAGACAACAGACAATTGAACCAAACTATATTTTACCATGTAAAGCTAACTTAAACCAAGTTAGGAATGGAAAAATAGTTTGGAATGCCCTTCTATAGGTATAAATCCCTATATGAAAATTTTTCAGCACGTTCCACCCTTTAACTGGTAGCTGTAGCTGTTCCCAATCATAATAGCTTACACACCAGGTGCATATAGGTTAAGGCCTTATGTAAAATCCCCTTCATAAGCCCACCTTAAACCACATAATTGCATGACACATTTGAACCAGAACGGCACCGACTGGACGTCGCCCAGAGACGACCTTCACTGGAGGAGACCTGCAATCCTGACGTTAGTCTCCAATCTTCATCCAGTGGCCGCATCTTCAGTTCAATCCAAGGGAACCCCTCTGTATGCTGATCAATCAACACCTCCATTCGTTGTGGATTTACCGTTGTGGATTATATGACTTTTTCCAATGGATTACAGACTTTGTTTCCAAGGGGTTAAAGCATTGCTACAATGGAATTACCAACAACATTATGGAATTACCATCAACACAATGGAATTACCAAAAACATTGTGGGATTACCTCCTTTGACTTTTGCTACTTTTTATCTGATGATGTGATATTTTTGTTAAGCACTTTGGTAACAGTTTCTGTTTTAAATGTGCTCTATAAATAAATCTGACTTGACTTGACTTGACTTTTGTTTTCCTTGCTGGATTACATCAAGCTCAAGGACATTCGAAGGCGTAAGTTTTTTTTTTTTCATTTAGCCTTTATTTATCCAGGTTAGTCTCATTGAGCCACGAGAACTCATTTTCAAGAGAGACCTGTTTAGGGAGCACATGGTGGGGGTTAAGGGCCTTGCTCATGGGCCCAGAGTGGGGCGAATGAGGGTGGGGGCAAGTGTGGGTGTTTCACCTACCCCACCCACAATTTTGATGTTGAAGGCGTAAGTTCATGTTGGAAATTGTTGGAATTCATCCCCATAGACAGGCGATGATTTCCAAAGGGACTGTAGTGAACTAAGCCTCAGGTCAAATCTGGCCCTGAGGGACTTCCTGGGACAAGAACTGTTACTTCATTGATTTGAGTCCAGAAACACAAAATTAAGTTCATCCAGAGACTTTCTAAGTGTGTCCTGCACTGATCAATTGAAAGAACACTCTCTTTTTATTATCATTACTATTTTACAAATGTCTTGATAATCAAAAGTGTGTTTAGTTCAAACCATTTTAAATGTTGAAGTGAACTACTCATTTTAAATCAACTGTGAAACAGTATTAATGATTTTTAATCCTCATTCAAAGTAGAAATCAAGTTAATGTTTGTTACAAGAGTAATTACGCATTTTGATTTTCTGTCTGAAATGAGCAAGTGTAAGTCGGTCAAAGTCAAGTTTCGGTCAACTATATGTTTACTGGAAAGAAATGTCATGTTTAACTTTTTCAGATAGATAAAAGAGGACTGGCACCTAAAAGTCTCGGTTCTTCAAAACATCTTTCTGTCTGTTCTTAAAACAACCTAATCTTTTTCCTTGACTTTTAATAACCTCTTACATCACTAAGACCACACCCTGTTGGTTCGTTTCGACCAATCAGGAAGTTCTCAGAGGAACCGGAAGTGACCTCTTTAAAAGGTTCACACTTCCTAGTTCCACACAGAATGCATGAATGCAAAATGCAGAATGCTGGAATTTAGAACGGAGAATGCAGTTCGGAACGCAGAACGCAGAACAAAGTTCCGAGTCTCGTGGGGATTATGGAATCTTCCACATCTGAGTGGAACCTCTGACGGACTCACAGCTCATGCGAGCCCACTCAGAGGTGAGCTGCTGTCGAACGAAGTACCGTCACTACTCCGAACGGTTCTCTGCTATCCTTACGGAGACGCTGGAAAGCGTTGAAA
>NC_056515.1:6244537-6247787 GCF_014905685.2 Nematolebias whitei
TTCTAGTCCTCCTTTATCTTTGGATTTCTGTAGTGTTTTTAATCTAATACGAGGGCGTTTATCTTTCCATAGAAAGTTAGAAATAGAGGAGTCCAGGGATCTAAACCAGTCAGATGATGGTTTATTTGGGATCATTGAGAATAAATAATTTATTCTAGGCAAAACCATCATTTTTATTGATGCGATCCTTCCCATGAGAGATATGGGTAAAGATTTCCATCTAGCCTGATCATCCTCAATTTTCTTTAAAAGTGGGGTGTGGTTTAGTTTTGTTAAATCTGCCAATTTAGGCGAAACTTTGATACCCAAATATGTAATATTCCCTGATTGCAGTTGTGTAGAAAGTGAATTGTTGAAAGAGCAATTAATTGGTAGAACTGTGGATTTTAGCCAGTTTATAGAGTAATCTGAAACTTTTGAGAAATAATTTATCAATCCAATAACCTGAGAGATGGAGGTTTGTGAATGCCGGAGGAAGAGCAGCACATCAGCATATAGACTGATTTTGTGCTCTCTGTTCTTGCATTTTATGCCTTTAATATCTGTAGTTTGCCTGATTGCTGCGGCTAGTGGTTCGATGAAAATAGCAAATAGTGAGGGGGAGAGTGGACATCCCTGCCTGGTTCCCCTTTGCAGAGCAAAACTAGCAGATATTTGATTGTTTGTCCTAATGCATGCTGAAGGAGAACTGTATAATATTTGTAACCAATTTATGAAATAATTTCAAAAACCAAATTTATGTAAGGCTGCAAATAAAAATTTCCAATTAACTCTATCGAAGGCTTTTTCTGCATCTAGAGAGAATATTGCAGTTTCAATGTTTTTACTGTAAGAATAATCTATTAAATTAAATAATCTGTGTGAATTTGTGGCTGAATGTCTCCCTTTTATAAAACCAGTTTGGTCTGGATGTATTATTAGATGAGTTACCTTTTCTAATCTTTTTGAGAGGGCTTTACAAATTATTTTAAGATCAACGTTGATAAGAGATATTGGACGATAACTGGTAGGTAATACAGGATCTTTGCCTGGTTTTAACAGGAGACTAATATTGGCAGAATTTATATTTTTTGGAAGACTGTTATTTTTCTCAGTTTTTTGTAGCATTTTGTGAAATAGTGGAGCCAGGATATTCCAGAATTCTTTATAGAATTCTGCTGGGAATCTATCTGGACCTGGAGCCTTTTTACTGGACATGCTTTTGAGGGCTTCCTGTAGTTCCACTGGTGTCAGTGGTGAATCCAGCTCCATTGTTTGACTATCTGATAGTTTAGGAAGTGTTATTTTATCCAGGAATTCATTAATTTCATTATCTGATGGGTTTATCTGGGGCGAATACAAGTTTTTATAAAAATCTCTGAAAATGCTGTTAATTCTTTCAGGGTCGTAAACTGTACTCCCAGTCGAGTCTTTAACACCCACTATAGTTGTTTTTTTCCGTATTTATTTTGAGCTGTTTAGCTAGAAAGCTACCCGACTTATTGCTCTGTTCAAAGTTTTCAATTCTAAGTCGTTGTATTAAGAATTGAGTTTTTTTGTTAATACATTCTTTCTATTCCAATTTTGCTTTACGCATTTTATCCAGCATTTCTTCATCTTGAGAGGCTTCTAACAATTTAATGGTTTCTTCTAGTTCCTGAATATGTTTATTTTCTTTTTTCTTCTTTTGTGATGAGAATGAAATTATTTTACCTCTCATTACAGCTTTACCTGCCTCCCAGAGAATAGATGCTGATGTTCCAGGCACGTCATTATACTCCAGATATGAAGCCCACTCTTCTGTAAAGTATTTGATAAAATCTACATCTTCAAGCAGTGATGTATTAAATCTCCAGTTTATACTTTTGGGGATTTCTTTTCTGTTTGCTAGATTTAAACAGACAGGAGCATGAACACTGAGAGCTATAGGGTGAATCTCAGTGTCTGAGATGTCCGTCAACAACGAGCTGCTGACTAAAAAATAATCCAGACGAGAGTAAGAGTGATGGACAGAAGAGAAGAAAGTATACTCTCTACGATTCAGGTGAAGAGATCGCCATGCATCACAAAGTCCATAATCACTCATGTACTGTTTAACTATATTTATGGACTGCCAACTACGCTGAGTTCCTGCTCTACTACATCTGTCTAATTCTTCATTTAGACCAAAGTTGAGGTCACCTCCAAGTATAAGTGAGCAATCCAAGTGATCAGAAAGTGCTGAGAAAAAATCATGAAAAAAAGAGGTGTCATCTACATTTGGGGCATATATACTGACAATACACAACTTATAGTTATTTATATAAAGTTGTATTATTAAATATCTACCCTCTGGATCTGTGACTGTGTCTAGTATTTTAAAGTTAACATTTTTGTGTATTAATATTGCCACTCCTCTTTGTCTTGAGTTATAGCAGGCACAAAACACATAAGGAAAATCAGTTGATTTAAGATCATCTGCAGTCGTCGTAGATTTATGAATCTCTTGTAAAAAGACAACATCTGCCTGTAATCTTTTAAGCTGGTTAAAGATTCCTAATCTTTTTTGTTGAGTACTGGTTCCATTGACATTCCAAGTTACAAACCTTACGGTGCCCATATTTGTACGTGCGTAGTTAAAGTTGACCAGTGCATGTCACCATGGATACAAATAGATCTAAATAAAATCTGAATTAATGCTTGAGCTAGCCTGTTTAGATCTTCACAAACAGTGATGTTGGAAGTGGAAAGATACCAGAAGATTGAGTAGATGCTGGATGTTGTTGAGGTGGAAAGATATAAAGTTCTCATATGAGGTGTCCGTGTGTGTTCTCTTATGAGGTGTGTGTGTGCGTGTGTGCTTGTGGGCTTGTGTGTAAATGATTGTTGGGTGGCAAAGAAGCAATGAGAAAAAAAAAAAAAAAAAAAAGAATGACGAAGAGATGCATTAACAGACACCAAAAGAAAAAGAAAATAAGTGGAAAAAACAAACAAACAAAACAGCTGTGACACCGTTCACCTTCACCAGTGCAGACACCCGAGCTGTGCTTTACATTTTATTTACAAATGCCAGTTACTTTACTTCCATTATTACCATTTAAATCATCACCACTAAACCCCAGCTGCCCAGGGGCCACCGTCACCAAAAGCCAAACTTTAAATAGTTCTTTACTTTACTTTCACATTTAGTCTAATTTATATATAAATACATATACACACACATACACATACACATACACATACATACACACACACACACACACACACACACATATATATATATATATATATA
>NC_056515.1:6247887-6266683 GCF_014905685.2 Nematolebias whitei
ATATATATATATATATATATATATATATATATATACACATACATATATACACATATACATATACACATATATATGAAAAAATAAAGAACTCATTGTTGGACCGAACCTGGCCCATCCGTGGACCTGACCTGGCCCACGGGTCATACGTTGAACAGCCCTGCTTTAAACCAAGCTGTTGTTCCTTTTAATAAAGGCATGGAGTGATGTCCCGTTCCCTGAACAGCTGACCGTTAACATACAGTTTATCTACTGCCACTGTAGCTCTGGCGCCCTCAGACATCAATTTTTTCCTGATTGGAAATAAAACTCGCCTCCGGTCGAGTATTTCTTTAGGAAACTGATCATTAACGCTGAAATCTTTTCCACGCAGCTCTCTGCCCTGACTTCTCACCTGCTCTTTCTGTTTATAATGCTCAAATTTAGCTATAATTGGGCGAGGTCGCTTGTTATCGGGCCTCTTACCTCCGAGCCGGTGAACACGATGGAAAGTGAACTTTTTTACGGTCTCACTTGGGAGTTTCAGCTCATGTTGGATAAACTCACGGATCGTAGCTTCTGTGTCCTCCTCTCCTCTTTCAGGGATCCCAGAGAAGACAAGATTATCCCGCATACTCCGAGCTTGAAGGTCCAGGATGGACTCTTTCATTTTTCTGTTTTCTCCGGATATCTGTGTCATCCTCTCAGTGAGATCTTTAACGTCTCCCCTCAGAGATTGGTTTTCTGCAGCTAGCAACGCCACCTGAGCTTGGCTGAACTCCAGAGACTCCCTCAACGCTTGAAATTCTTTGTGGAGAGCTTCAACGAGAGCCAGTCGGGCATCTAAACTTGATAACTTTTTGTCGATGGACTCCAGAATATCGGTGAAGCTTTTCTCAGGAGATGTGGACGTGCCGCTTGAGCTCTCCGAACGCGTGCGCTTGGATGTTGGAGTAGCTGTGGGCGCGGTGTTCTGAGGCTTACCCATCACTATATTTTCAAAGCACGCGTCCAGGTAGCTCTCAAGACTGTCCAACGTCTCCTTGTCCAGTTTTTTTTATTGAAACAAAAAAAGCACAGGTTAGTAATAAATTTTTTTTTATGAAAAACATTAATGTTTTCGATTGTTTTACCTGAGTTTAATTTATTTTAATTTAATTTGTTTGGTTTACCTGAATTTTGTCATTTACTTACGCTGCACAGCTCCTACGTGATCTCAGCCGCTCATCACCAGGTGACAGTGATTGAGCCAGCCTGACCAAAACTCCAAGATACTTGAACTCCTCCACTTGAGGCAGAATCTCAAACTGGACCTGAACATAGAAATCCACCGTTTTTCGACTGAGGACCATGTCCTCAGATTTGGAGCTGCCAATCTTCATCACAGTCAATTTACACCCCCACCCCCAACTCACGCACACATATATGTATATATATATGTTCACCCTATTCTTCCACTTCACTTCAATCTAGGGTCCTCTACCAGATGGCTGGGAGTTTGAGGGTTCTGTGCAGTATCTCTGCTGTTCCTAGGACTGCACTCTTTTGGACAGAGATCTCTGAGGTTGTTCCTGGATCTGTTGGAGCCACTCTTCCAGTTTGGGGATCACAGCACCGAGTGCTTCATTGACCACTGGGACTACTGTCACTTTGAATCTCCACAACTCCTGTATTTCCTCTTTCATCTCTTGGTATTTCTCCAGCTTCTCATGCTCTTTCTTCCTGATGTTACAGTCAATTGGGATTGCTACATCTATCACCACTTATTGTCTTCCCTGGCTTGTGGACCACCACAATCTGGTTGGTTAGCCACCACCTGTTTGTCAGTCTGGATCTGGAAGTCCAGACCATTAGGTGTTTTCAAATCTCGCTCAATGTTTTGTTCTAAATAGTTTAAATGGGTCCTGCTTTTAGCTTTTATAGGTCAAGAACGGAGAACATACTTCAAGAGTAAAATCTTGATCTGAGTTTCCTACAAGGATTTCTGTGAGGTTTTTTTTTTTTACATGGAAAGAAGTTGTGTAACAATGCTGACATCATCCTGTGAGTTCAATTTGTCAGCCAACAGTATCTAACAGGAGAAAAATAAGAAACCAACAAACTGTCTTATTAAATTCTGATCAAAATAAATGTTTTCCTGATGGTCAGTGTTACAAAACATAGTTTATATTTATGTTTCAACATTGCAGCACAGATAATTAAACCAATGTGCTGGATAAAGCAAAAAACCTGCCCAATTTTGAGAACAAACACAAATTTGAACATTTTCTGGCATAAAACAGATGTTTGCCACATTCACACATAAAACAATGTTTCAGTTTCTTTACAAGAACATGAAGTTTTAGCTATAGAGTTTTAGACTTGAAATTCGTTTTTTTAAAGGTCCGTTTTCTCCAGCTGTTTGGTTCCAGTCCAGCTGTGGTGTGTAACAAGGTTTGAGGCAGCTCACATTAATGCTCTTGAGTCATCCCACTTTGTAACAATCCCCAATGCTCTCAGATGGGCCTCACGCTGCAGGAGTTTACACGGCCCCTTCTACTCCAGCAATTTATTTGCACTGTGGTTGCCTAGCAACAAAAACAACACTCACTAATGTTTCCCCTTCGTATTCTGCTCTTTTTACTGATAGTTGAACCATTTCCTGAACACAGCTGCACCAGATTAATATGGCTCAGGATGCTCAGGTACCACCGGTAAACCTGGGCTTTAATGTGCATCAGAGAAACAAAATACAAAAACTGTTAAGTTCTGATGGGTGATACTGTAATTTGGTGGGGAGTGGCATTGCATTTCTGTTCCACTGTGAATAAAATATGGAATTTTAAGGTTTGCAAATTATTGCATCCTGTTTCATTTACATTTTATAACTTTCCAACTTCCCCTCCTTGGGCTGCCACCTTACCGTGGTGGAGGGGTTTGAGTGTCCCATTGATCCTAGGAGCTATGCTGTCAGGGGCTTTACACCCCTAGTAGGGCCACCCAAAGCAGACAGGTCCTAGGTGAGGGACCAGACAAAGTGCAGCCCAAAGACCCCTATGATGAGTAAAATACATGGACTTGATGTTCCCTCACCCAGACGTGGGTCACCGGGGCCCCACTCTGGAGCCAGGCCTGGAGGTGGGGCATGCGGGTGAGCACCTGGTGGCCGGGTTTGTACCCATGGAGCTCTGCCGGGCACAGCCCGAAGAGGAGACGTGGGTCCCCCTTCCCATGGGCTCACCACCTGTGGGAGGGGCCAAAGGGGTCGGGTGCAATGTGGGATGGGTGGTGGCCGAGGGCGGGGACCATGGCGGTGTGATCCTCAGCTACAGAAGCTGGCTATTGGGACATGGAATGTCACCTCACTGGTGGGGAAGGAGCCTGAGCTGGTGTGTGAGGTTGAGAGGTTCCGGCTAGAAATAGTCTGACTCACCTCTACGCATGGCTCTGGCTCTGGAAACAGTTTCCTTGAGAGGAGCTGGACACACTTCCACTCTGGAGTTGCCCCTGGTGAGAGGCGCAGAGCAGGAGTGGGCATACTTATTGCCCCCCATCTTTATGCCTGTGTGTTGGGGTTCACCCCAGTGAATGAGAGGGTGGCCTCCCTCCGCTTACATGTGGGGGGATGGGTTCTGACTGTCGTTTGTGCTTATGCACCAAACGGCAGTTCAGATTATCCACCCTTTTTGGAATCCTTGGAGGGGGTACTCGAAAGTGCGCCTCCTGGGGACTCCCTTGTTCTGCTGGGGGACTTCATTGCTCACGTGGGCAATGACAGTGAGACATGGAGGGGTGTGGTTGGGAGGAACAGCCCCCCTGATCTGAACCTGAGTGGTGTTCTGTTGTTGGACTTCTGTGCTCATCATGATTGTCAATAACGAACACCATGTTCAAGCATAAGGGTGTTCATATGTGCTCTTGGCACCAGGACACTCTAGGCCACAGTTCGATGATCAACTTTTGTAATTATTTTTTTCTATATTTAACATGTGTTTTTTGTCTTTCAGGTAAACCTGCACCTATATCTGGACCTGTCATTCTGTGTTTGTTTGCCTCTCCTTTCTGTCCTCTCAAACCCCAGCTGGTCAAAACAGATGGCCGCTTGTCCCGAGCCTGGTTCTGCTGGAGGAAGTTCATATCTTCATATCTAGCTTAGTTCATATCTTACTCTTATTACTGTTCTATTTTGTTTAGGCCTAGCCCTTTAAGACTTTCGCTAGTGGGTTTATCCCTAGGCGCTCAGGTCTACACTGAAAATCTTTAGTCCAAGCCCACCTGCTGTGTGTGGGACTCACCCCCGGTGAGACCGGGTAATCGGCTCCCATTTTTTCTTCAGCCAGCTAGCTGGGACTGTCAGAAGAATGAAGAAGGAAATGTTTTCTAGCTTTGACCGGCACAACGTTTGCTAAGGATGCCTGGGTCTACGCCACGCCAACCTCCTGCCATCCCGGTGAGTTCTTCCTCCCCAAGGAGAAGCAAACGAGCAGCCTTTTTCAAGGTAAGCGCCGAGGAGTGCTTTTTTGTGGCGGGCCGCTACCCGTTGGACGACACCATCGCCTTTTCTAACGTGTTTTTTCCTCACGGTAATTGAATGATTTCCTCGAAAAAGGTGATGTTAGAAGCAGCCCCGCTGAATGTTTATTTTGTGGTGGGCCGCTACCCGCTGCACAACGCCACCGCCTTTTCTAACTGTCTTTTCCTCGCAGTAATCGAATGACTTCCTCAAAAAGGCGATGTTAGCAGCAGCCCCGCTGAATGTTTTTCTGTGGAGGGCCGCTACTTGCTGGACGATGCCACTGCCTTTTCTAACTTGTTTTTTTCTCCAGGTAAATCGGATGAATCCCTTGAAAAAGGCGTTGTTGGCAGCAGCTCTGCTGAGTGTTTTTTTTCTGTGGCGGGACGCTATGTGCGAGACGACGCCACCGCCTTCTTTGAAGCAGAGTCACGCAGTGAATCGAATGACTCCTCCAAGAAGGCAATGTGGAGCTGCCCCTTCCCTCCTGGAGAGTGTAGTGATGGAAGACGATTGGTCGAGCCTTGGATCTTCCCACATTGGCGACCACACCGCTCCCAGCCGTCGGCGCCCTCCTCTCGGAGCTGCCCGGCATAATCCATGAGGATGTTGACACAAGGGACTTTCCGTCCCTCGCCTCGCCCTGATCGGATGATCTGGCAGCAAGGTTGGCTCCACCCTGGCTCATCGCCCTCACCCCATCTGGCCTCGCTATCCAGCTGTGCCGTCACACTGGAACGAGACTGCAGTTGGGCCCGGCAAGCAGAAGACATCCGTCTCCACCTTCGCCTCCATCTCCAGAGTGGAGGGTTTTACCGATCAGTGTTTTTCCATCGTCCCCCCCCCCCCCCCCCCCCCACGGAACCAAGCCTGGTGGTGGCACTTGGGGCAAAAGCTTCCAGGATGGACCTGCAGCCTGTCCCTCCAGGGAAGCATGACCAGATGGTGACAAGGTCTCCAACCGAGCTCACCAGTGCTCATCCCAGATGGCCATAGCAAACAACAACATTGACTTGCTGGCCTACAGCATCTCGAATAGGCTGGAAGAAGCAGACCTGCTGGAGGAGACAAAGAGCTCTCTCTGTAAAGCTGCTGATGTCATCTTAAACATATGCCACCTCTGCAATCTGCCTGTCCCACATCACCGCCTGGATGAGCATGATCCAGAGGACCACTTGGCTCCGCCTCTTGCCATCCTTTTCCGAGAGACTGCAGAAAGACCTGCTGGAGGTCCTGCCTGTCCCACGTCGCCACCTGGAAGACCATGATCCAGAGTACCACTTGGCTCCGCCTCTCGCCATCCTTGTCTGAGAGGCTGCAGAAAGACCTGCTGGAGGGCCCCATCACTTTAGGACCATCTTTGAGAAATCGCAGAGGTCCGAGAAGGTCTCAGAGACTGTACACCATCTAGTGACGTCACAGTCCATCTGCCCCTCCAGCCGCTGGAGGGACCGCCTTCGCCAGCAACAGCACTAGAGGCACTCCACAGCTGCGACAGTGACTTCATGCCCCGCTCCTCCGCCGGCCCCCTCCACCAGTTAACAGATCCTTGAGGGGAAGGTATGTTTTTTTTTGATGATGTATGTTTTTGATATAAAACAGAAACAACTCTGAAAGTAAAGTTTTTCATCTGAGACTGTCAGATCAGCTGATCTCTCAGCTGCCTCTCTTCACACATTCCCCACACAGAACGAGCCAGTAACCTCTAAACAACATTTTAAATGGCACCGCAGTTCAGTAAATATCACAAAACACTCGTCTGCCACGTCAGCTAAAATGATTTTTTTTCAGCAGACCGAGTCCGGTAAAATCCCTCGTTTTATAGCCAGAGCCCATTTTTAATTTCTGCTGTTTTCTGCCCACTCACAGTGCAGCGGGTGTAAACATGTTTCTCCACGACAGCTGCAGCCTCCACCGAAATGGCGTCTCATTCAGAAAGCGCTCACGCTTCCTCACGGTGCGTGCTGGCTCATCTCAGCTCTATGTGAGACCGTAGCCTGGGCACAGCACAGAGACACACATACAGCCCTTTTTTCTGTCAGAGCCCCCATTGGGTTCCTCCAGAGAATCTCCAAAGCGAGTGATGGCAGTAAGGATTTTTTAGTCTGGTTGACGTTCATAAGAAACATGACACAACACAAATGCGTGCCCGCTCTCCGAGTGCTATTCAGAGTGGCAGCGAGTGTGTTCCCTGGACAGATGGACGGACCGTCTGATCAGCAAGGGTTACATGCTGCAGTGCACAGCTCAACCCCCACCATTCAGAAGGATTATAGAGACGGTTCTGTCTTCTCCAGAACAGAACTCGTCTCTCCAGTCACAAGTTCAGGAATTTCTGACGAAAAACGTGATTTCCAGAGTTCCCAGCGGAGAGGAAAACATGTTTTTTTTTTTCCTCCCACTACTTCCTGCTTCTGATAAAAAACCGGAGGGATGAGACCCATTCTCGACCTGTTCATGTTCAGCAATTCGATCGTGGGGAGACAATTCCACATGCTGACAAACAGGTGCTGGAGAGCTTCCCCAGAACGATTGGTTTTCAACTCCATAGAACTGAAGAGTGCATATTTTCACATTTCAATCATTCTGAAACACCCCCACGCACATTCTCAAAATGCGTGGAGATGGCTCTGCAGTCATTACATGTGGTTGGAATGAGAAATCTTTTTATCTGGATGATCTACTCTTATTAGCTTGGTCCATTTGGAAAGCTGTCGCACAGACCAAAACGCTAGTGTTCCACCTGTTAAACCTGGGTTTCTATAAACTGGGAAAAACTTCTGTTCGTCCGTTCCAGATGATTGTTTATCTGGAAGTGGAGCTAAACTCAACTACAATGAGAGCCGTCTATCACAGCTGAGAGCCAAAGCTCTGTCAGCTCAGCTCCGCCATGTCAAACCCTGCAGCATAGTGACAGTCTGCCTGTCATGTGATGCCTGGGATGATGTCAGCAGTCCACATCGTGGTTCCGCTGGGCCTACTTCACATGAGACGCCTTCAGAGATAGTTCACCCGCCTGTGAATAGATACTGTGCGCCAGAAGATGTGGATTATCTTTGTGCCCCCCATCTGTGAGAACTGATCTGAATCTCTGGGGAAACCTCCTCGTTTTGTCAGAGGGAGTTCTCATCAGCAGGCCTACATCACATGTCTCAGTTTTTCACAGATGCGTTCCTGTCTAGCTGGGAGGAATGTGTCTGTCCCAAGCAGTGGGAGCACAGTGGCTGGACCACATGTCACTTTACATAATGTGCTAGAATGTTTTTCATGGTCTGAACGTGACTCAGCATTTTGCCCCTGCTGCGGGATCAGCATTTTCTGATCCACACAGACAACAAGGTGACGGCAGTTTACATAAACCATCGGGGAGACATGCGCTCAGCCCAACTGTTACACATCGCGAAACAGCTGTTGTGTTAGGCACACAGAACCTGCTCCCCATCAGTGCAGTGTACTTTCCCAGCGTCCTGAACAGGCGAGCGGATATCATGTCGAGGGGCGCTCTCCTCCAGGCAAGAACAGCGATCAGGAGTTACCAAGAAAAGGTCAGCTCTTTGGGTCTGTCCGCTGAAAAGATCCGTTTAGAAAAGATGGGCCTCCCACAGGATGTTGTACGTATGTTCAGGGCACACGAGCTGCTTCCACCACAACGCTGCACACATCAAGTGGACAGTTTTTCAGCGCTGCTGCGCAGAAAAAGGCGTGGAGGCCATCTCATGGCCACTAGGTGGCATGCTGTCTGTTCTGCAGCAGCTGATGGGCAGAGATCTAGCATTCAGCACAATTATGCTGTTTATGCTGCTGCTATTTCTTCCTGTCATGAGGGCTTCGGTGACAAAACAGTTCTTTATTATTCTGAATAAGAATAAGAGGGCCGTGCTAATTATTTATAGTCGCAGCTTCGTGCACTCCGCCCATCTTCGGACGATTGTACGTACATATTTGCGTTGTGTCTCGGTGCAATGCCAATAAAGTTTATTCTGATTCTGATTCTTAATCACCCATTGATGAAGTGTTTCCTGAAAGGTATACGGAGAAACAGATCGGTGTCATGTCCACTAGCTTCACAGTGAGACCTAATGATGGTCCTGCACGCTCTGACCAAAGCTCATTCTGAGCTTTTAGATCAGGTTTCACTTTAAACTTCTGTCATTTAAAACAGCCCTGCTGTTAGTTCTGATGTCGGCAAAGAGAGTGTGATTATCTGCTCTCTTTGTTGCTCCCTCATGTTTCAGAATTCAAGCTGACGGCAGTTCAGCTGTACTGCGTTTTAACCCTGCTCTGAAAAGCATCACAAGCTCATTCAGATCGAGAGTGATAACCTTGGATGGGTTTTATCCTCTTCCTCATTATTCTGAGGAGGAAGCAACATCTCACCTCCTTCTGTCCCATACGCATATTTTTTTATGTTGCGTGGCGCAAACGGCCGCACTGCGCCACTTTCAGCGTATGTTCGTGCTTTACTGGGACAGCTCTTCAGGACGTCCTCTATCCACCCAGCACCTCTCACATTGGTTGTGTGAAGCTATTTCTAAAGTTTACAGTTCATCTGGACTAGATCCTCCACCAGAGGGTTTTCATCCTCCATGGCTCTGCAAGGAGGAATGACAGTGGAGAATATTTGTATGGCGGCTGCCTGGTCATCGCCATGTTCAATTATTTGTTTTTATCTACGTGATGTTTCTACTTTCTCCATGACCCATTCTGTTCTCAGGGTTCTGACAGAATGATTATTATTTTTTTCATGGATCTTCACTCTTGAGCTCACACCTGCCTGCATGCAGTCACAGGTGAAATATTTATTAACAGTCACAAGTTCATGACTGCTGATTTTATTGTTATTAACCGGTTCATCCAGAGAAGCTGTTGGTCTGCTCTGTTTATCGTTACACTGTTACAAATCGTATCTTCCGTTGTTCCTATTCACAGCAGCAGGTCTGTTATCTCAACCTTTTTCCTCACCAGAGATCTTCTCCGGTGCGCTCCTGTGCATGGAGCACGCAATTACGCAGCGCGTAATTACACACACAGAAAGCTGAGTGATGAAATGTATTTTTTGTGCAAGCAGGTGCTTCATGTTGTGTCTGAGTGGACACAGTGAGGCATAGACTACATCCTGCTTTGCCTTTAACCCACTAGCAAAAGTCGTAAAGGGTGAAGCCTATACGAAATAGAAAGTTGGTTACATACTGTAACCCCAGATTCTATTATGAGTATAGGCGTAGCCCTTTAAGCTCTGGGCCTCACTGGTTCCTGGCTGAAGAAAACAAAAAGCTATTTTGGGAGCCGATTACCCAGTCTCACCGTAATTTATACGGACCGGGGGTGAGGCCCACACACAGCAGGTGGGCGTGGACTACTGGTCTCTCTTTTTTTTTTTTTTTCCCTTTGTCCTGTCCGGCATTGTGACACTTAGAATTATTGTCTGAGTGTCAAAGTGATGCCCAACAGATTTACTTTCACAAGCAGAGCATTATGACTGGCCTTAATGCTCCACTTGATATATAAATTAAATTTTATTAGAATATGCTTTCGGTTGGTTTCAGATGTAATGGACACAGGGACGGAAAACAAAGAAGATAACAAAGCAGAATAGTGAGAGAAGAGTTAAAATGTAAAGAAGGAGATAGGAATAGAGGAGAGAGAGAGGGATAAAGAGAACACAAATCAACATCATTGAAGTCTGGCTCTAGACCTGCAGAAAGAGAAAAAAAACAAACAAACAAAAAAAAAAACCCTGACAAAACCAAGAAACCACAACAACAAGCAACTTATATAATGATAGTTATAACATCAATAGAAAGTATTTTATACAGTACATGGTAATACAATATATATTTGATGACCACCACAACCCAACTGAGTGTGTATCTGATAAACACCTGAATCTAATCACCTGTGTGAGCATGCTTATCACTATAAGGTTTCTCCATAAAAAATGTTCAATAGTGGATGTGGGGACCCATAAACCCGTCCCCACAGGACACAAAAGTAACACAGGGAAGACCAGAACCACAGACACAAAGCAGCTCCCAAGCCCGGAACTCCGGTAGTCCCCCAACAGGGACACCTGCACCCCCCAGAGAGAGAAGCAAAGGGAAGCCCTGGGCGATCCCCAGCAACCACAATGCAGAAACCCGCAGGAGGCCGTAGCGACGAGTCAACATGCCCCGCCGGCAACCCGCCCCTCCAGAGTGGATCCAGCCATGGACATCAAGCCCCGAGTCCCGAGGTCATACCACCCCCCAACAGAGGCCCGACAGAGCCAGGGCACCCAGGCCCCCGCAGGCAGCCACCAGGGCGGGCCCGCACACACCCCACCACCCAGCCCCAGCTGCTGAGAGCCGCCAATGCACCGGCGACAGGGGGGCCCACCACCGGAGGGGATCACGACCCACCAAATGGGGGGATTACCCAGTCTCACCGTAATTTATACGGACCGGGGGTGAGGCCCACACACAGCAGGTGGGCGTGGACTACTGGTCTCTCAACAAAATTGTTCAACTTCTCCCGACAGGAGTCAGGACCCTCTTACCTCGACGGAAACAAACTGGATTCATGATGACAACTGGATTTTGCTCTTTGGGTTGGTGAAATCAGGATTGTCTACAAATTTGTGTGGATGTGTCGAAGCTCGGCAGCACTCAGACTTAATTACGTGGAGCTGCGTCAGATTTGGAGCAGGCTATTATCAAGACTGTGAACATTCTGGCAGCACCCATGAATGGTTAGGAATAATCTTGGAGAAGCTGTAAGCTTGACTTTCAGTGTAAGGAGACAATACGGCTGTTTGGAGTCACCATCAGAGAAATATACCAGTGAGACTTTAAAAGGTAGAAACGGCAATTTACGAGTTCTGCCTGATTGAAAAACTGTGGCCTTGGCAGTGGACTTATCTCAAACCTTCTTGACATCCATCCATCCATTTTCTTCCGCTTATCTGGGGTTGGGTCGCGGGGGTAGCAGCTTAAGTAGGGAGACCCAGACTTCCCTCTCCCCAGCCACTTGGGCCAGCTCCTCTGGGGAAATCCCGAGGCGTTCCCAAGCCAACCGAGAAACATAGTCCCTCCATTGTGTCCTAGATCATCCTCTGAGTCCTTTCCCGGTGGGACGTGTCCAGAACACCTCACCAGGGAGGCGTACATGAGGCATCCTAAACAGATACCCGTGCCACCTCAACTGTCTCCTCTCGATGTGGAGAAGTAGCGGCTCTATCTACTGTGAGTCCCTCCCAGATGATCGAGCTTCTCACCCTATCTCTAAGGGAGAGCCCAGACACCCTGTGGAGAAAGCTGATTTTGGCCGCTCGTATCTGAGATCTCATTCACAACCCAAAGCTCATGACCATAGATGAGGGTGGGAACGTAGATCGATTGGTAAATTAAGAGCTTCGCCTTTTGACTCAGCTCTCTCTTCACCGCAACAAACCTGTACAGCGCCCGCTTCACTGCAGATGCTGCACCTATCCGCCTATGGATTTCACGCTCCATTTTTCCCTCATTTGTGAACAACACCCCAAGATACTCCTCTACTTGGGGCAGGACCTCCTCCCTGACACGGAGAGGGCACTCAACCCATTTCTGGCTCAAGAACATGGCCTCGGATTTGGAGGAACTGATCTTCATCCCAGCTGTGTCACACTCAGCTGCGAACCGCTGTAGCGAAAGCTGTAGCTCATGATTTGATGAAGCCAATAGGACCACATCATCTGCAAAAAACAGAGACGCGATCCTAAGGCCACCAAAACGGATCCCCTCAACACCTAGGGTGCGCCTAGAAATTCTGTCCATAAAAGTTATGAACAGAATCGGTGTCAAAGGGCAACCTTGGCGGAGTCCAACCCTCACCGGGAACGAGCCCGACTTACTGCCAGCAATGCGGACCAGGCTCTGACACCGGTCATATAGGGACCTAACAGCCTGTATCAAAGGGCCTGGTACCCCAAACTTCCTGATTACCCCCTATAGGGTTCCCCGAGGGATGCAGTTGAACGCCTTCTCCAAGTCCACAAAGCACATGTAGACCGGTTGGGCAAACTCCCACGCACCCTCCAGGACCCCGCTGAGAGTGTAGAGCTGGTCCAGTGTTCCACGACCAGGACGAAAACCACACTGCTCCTCCTGAATCCGAGGTTTGACTATCCGATGGACCCTCCTCTCCAGAACCCCCCAATAGACCTTACCAGGGAGGCTTAAGAGCGTGATCCCCCTATAGTTGGAACACACTCTAGGGTCCCCATTTTTGAATAGGGGGACCACCACCCTGGTCTGCCAAGTCAGGGGAACTTCCCCCTATGTCCACACAATATTGTAGCGTTGCGTAAGCCAGCACAACCTTACACCATCCATAGCCTTAAGGAACGCCGGGGGAATCTCATCCACCCCTTAGGCCCTGCCACCGAGGAGCATTTTAACCACCTCGGTGACCTCAGCACCAGAGATTGGATGGCCCGACCCAGAGTCCCCAGGCTCCGCTTCCTCAGTGGAAGACGTGCCAGTGGGATTGAGGAGGTCTCAAAGTATTCTGGCCACTGACTCACGACATCCCGAGTTGAGGTCAGTAGCACACCACCCCCACTATAAACAGTGTTGGTGATGTATCGCTTTCCCCCCCCTGAGATGCCGGATAGTGGACCAGAATCGCCTTGAAGCCGTGCAGAAGTCATTCTCCATGGTCCCTCCGAACTCCTCCCATGCCCGAGTTTTTGCCTCAGCGACCACCCGAGTTGCATGTCGCTTGGACTGCCGGTACCCATCAGCTGCTTCAGGGGTCCCACAGGCCAAAAAGGACTCCAAGGACTCCAAAAGGGGTGGATAATCTGAACTGCCATTTGGTACATAAGCACAAACAACAGTCAGAACCCATCCCCCCACACGTAGGCGGAGGGAGGCCACCCTCTCATTCACCGGGGTGAACTCCAACACACAGGCACCAAGATGAGGGGCAATAAGTATGCCCACTCCTGTTCGGCGCTTCTCACCAGGGGCAACTCCAGAGTGGAAAAGTGTCCAACCCCTCTCAAGCAAACGGGTTCCAGAGCTAGAGCCATGCGTAGAGGTGAGTTTGACTATTTCTAGCCGGAACCTCTCAACCTCACACACCAGCTCAGGCTCCTTCCCCACCAGTGAGGTGACATTCCACGTCCCAATAGCCAGATTCTGTAGCTGAGGATCAGACTGCCAGGGTCCCCACCCTCAGCCACCACCCATCCCACATTGCACCTGACCCCTTTGGCCCCTCCCACAGGTGGTGAGGCCATGGGAAGGGGACCCACGTCTCCTCTTCGGGCTGTGCCCGGCAGAGCTCCATGGGTAAAATCCTGACCACCAGGCGCTCGCCCATCTGCTTCACCTCTAGGCCTGGCTCCAGAGTGGGGCCCCGGTGACCCACCTCTGGGCAAGGGAACATTGAGTCCATTTATTTTTCTCATCATAGGGGTGTTTTGGCATGTTTAAAAAAAAAAACAAAGATGATTTGTCTATCTCCTCACCCCTCCCTTCCCCAAGGCTGTGGACATATGACGGAACCTCAACCAAGCTGATGATGAATAACACCTCTTATCTGGACAATGGCTGGGGTGGGGGGCCTCTGGACTTTGCCCTTAAAATTCAATGTCTTCACTGGCCTATTTGTTAATGTATCAAATCTATTTATGTGCTATCCTGTGGTAGGTTTTTTTGATGCCTCAAATCGTGCCATGTCTAGGACACGGTCTGAGAGATCTTTTTTATACGTTCTCTCCTTATGTTTTCTTCCCTTTTCTCATCTAAGCACAAATATTATTCTGAGGAAGAATAAGTGGGCCGTGCTAATTAGCAGCAGCTTTGTGTACTACGTCCATCTTTCGGAAGACTGTACGTATATGTTCTCCATGCATTGAAAATAAAGCTTATTCTGATTCTGATGTGGTGCGAATGAAGATAAAATAAACTCTGACTCTGACTTCTTGTCACTCCTAAAGAGAACCTCAACATCTTCATTTCAGCCACTTCCAGTTCTTTCTCCTGTCTTTTTGTCCATGTCTCTGTCTTCAGAACATACAGGTCCTTCTAAAAAAATTAGCATATTGTGATAAAGGTCATTATTTTCCATAATGTAATGATAAAAATTAAACTTTCATATATTTCAGATTCATTGCACAACAACTGAAATATTTCAGGTCTTTAATTGTTTTAATACTGATGATTATGGCATACAGCTCATGAAAACCCAAAATGCCTGTCCCAAAAAATTAGCATATTTTATCCCACCAATGAAAGACAAGTGTTTTTAATACAAAAAACGCCAACCTTCAAAATAATCATGTTCAGTTACGCACTCAATACTTGGTCGGGAATCCTTTTGCATGAATGACTGCTTCAATGCGGCGTGGCATGGAGGCAATCAGCCTGTGGCACTGCTGAGGTGTTATGGAGGCCCAGGATGCTTCAATAGCGGCCTTAAGCTCATCCAGAGGGTTGGGTCTTGCGTCTCACAACTTTCTCTTCACAATATCCCACAGGTTCTTTATGGGGTTCAGGTCAGGAGAGTTGGCAGGCCAATAGAGCACAGTAATACCATGGTCAGTAAACCATTTACCAGTGGTTTTGGCAAGTGAGCAGGTGCCAGGTTTTGCTGAAAAATGAAATCTTCATCTCCATAAAGCTTTTCAGCAGATGGAAGCATGAAGTGCTCCAAAATCTCCTGATAGCTAGCTGCATTGACCCTGCCCTTGATAAAACACAGTGGACCAACACCAGCAGCTGACATGGCACCCCAGACCATCAATGACTTTGGGCGCTTCACACTGGACTTCTGGCATTTTGGCATTTCCTTCTCCCCAGTCTTCCTCCAGACTCTGGCACCTTGATTTCCGAATGACATGCAAAATTTGCTTTCATCCGAAAAAAGTACTTTGGACCACTGTGCAACAGTCCAGTGCTGCTTCTCTGTAGCCCAGGTCAGGCGCTTCTGCCGCTGTTTCTGGTTCAAAAGTGGCTTGACCTGGGGAATGCAGCACCTGTAGCCCATTTCCTGCACACGCTTGTGCACGGTGGCTCTGGATGTTTCTACTCCAGACTCAGTCCACTGCTTCCGCAGGTCCCCCAAGGTCTGGAATCGGCCCTTCTCCACAATCCTCCTCAGGGTCCTGTCACCTCTTCTCATTGTGCAGCGTTTTCTGCCACACTTTTCCCTTCCCACAGACTTCCCACTGAGGTGCCTTGATACAGCACTCTGGGAACAGCCTATTCGTTCAGCAATTTCTTTCTGTGTCTTACCCTCTTGCTTGAGGGTGTCCATGATGGCCTTCTGGACAGCAGTCAGGTCGGCAGTCTTACCCATGATTGCGGTTTTGAGTAATGAACAAGGCTGGGAGTTTTTAAAAGCCTCAGAAATCTTTTGCAGGTGTTTAGAGTTACGTCGTTGATTCGGATGGTTAGGTTAATAGCTTGTTTAGAGAACCTTTTCATGATATGCTAATTTTTTGGGACAGGCATTTTGGGTTTTCATGAGCTGTATGCCATAATCATCAGTATTAAAACAATTAAAGACCTGAAATATTTCAGTTGGTGTGCAATGAATCTGAAATATATAAAAGTTTCATTTTTATCATTACATTATGGAAAATAATGACCTTTATCACAATATGCAATTTTTTTGAGAAGGACCTGTACAACATAGCTGGTCTCACCACTGTCTTCTAAACTTTTCCTTTGACCTTTGATGACACCTTTTTGTCGCAAATCTCTCCTGAAACTTTTCTCCATACATTCTACCCTGCTTGGAATCTCTTTTTCCCCTGTTTACCACACTCTCCATTTTCCTCGACACTGGACCCCAAGTACCTGAAGTCCTGCACCTTTGTGACCTCTGCTCCTTGTAGCCTCACTGTTTCACCTGCCTCCCTCTCATTCACACATGTACTCTGTCTTACTATGGCTGACTTTCATTTCTCTTCTTTCAAGTGCATACCTCCACTTCTCCAAGTTCTCTTCCACCTGTTCCCTGTTCTCACCACAGATTGCAATGTCATCTGCAAATATCATAGTCTACAGGGATTCCTATCATCACTCCTACAGCACATTTTACCGCTGTCCTGCTGTCCTCATACATGTCCTGCTGTCCTCATACATGTCCTGCTTCCTCATGCATGTCCTGTACCAGTCTAACATACTTCTCTGTCATTCCAGATTTCCTCATGCAATACCACACCTCCTTCCTCAGTACCCTGTCATATGCTTTTTCTAAATCCACAAAGACACAATTGAGTTCTTTCTGACCCTCTCTGTACTTCTCCATCAGCATCTTCAAAGCAAAGATGACATCTGTGGTGCTCTTTCTCAGCATGAAACCATACTGCTGCTCACAAATAGTCACCTCTTTTCTAAGTCTAGCGTCTTCATTGTGTGGCTCATCAACTTAATTCCCCTGTAGTTGCTACAACTCTGTACATCACTCCTGTTCTTAAAAATGGGCACCAGCCCACTTCTTCTTTATTCTTCAGGTATTTTCTCACCCTCAAATATGCCATTGAATATTTGAGTCAAAAACCTCACTGCCATCTCTCCAAGACATTTCCAAACCTCCACCGGTCATCAGGTACAACTGCCTTCCCCTTCTTCATTCTTTTCAGAGCTTTCTGGACTTCACCCTCACTAATCTTTCCTACTTCCTGGTCCATGGTTTCTATGACCTATACTCTTCTTTTTCTTTCATTCTCTTCATTCATTAGCTCCTCAAAGTACTCCTTCCATTTTCCCATCACACTCTCCTTACTTGATTTCCTTGTCTGTACTGGATGTTTTCTGAAGAGAAACTGAGGAATAAAGTCCCCCCTCCACCCGTTCCCCTGCCTCCAGTTTGTCATTACATCATTGCAACTCACATCTGGGAACGCTGGAGCCAAACTGTGTGTGTATGTCTCTGTCTGTGCATGTATGTGTGTGTGTGTGTGTGTGTGGCTGGGAAAATGTAAAGGGGTAGGGGGTCGGGGCTGGTGACACATCATCAACAGTAAGGGCAAAATAAGGAGATGAAGGAAACAAGGAAAGGACAAGTCTGCATAAACAAAACTGACATAAATCCCACAAAAGATGAAAACACATTTTATCAGAGCAGTGACGAACCACAGAGCATCAAACCTGCTTTACATTCAAAACTAAACAAAAACACTAAAGACTGATTATATTTTGAAGTTGATAGACAGTGGAGCCCTAAATTTTTTTTGTTTCCAGAATGTAATCAGCAGATTTTAAGATTTGAACCTATTATTTTACAAATATAAATATGAAAATGTGTGTAAATTTAGTGAAAACTTGAGTAAAATGAACCTTGTGTGGCCTTGTGTTGTTTCCATATATCACCACTAGGAGGCAATAGTTCCCACACTGTGTGCTCCATTCAACAATGTGAAAAATGTGACTGACTTCTAATGAAATCCCAAAATCTGAAGCCTTTAGTGACCCATGTAATACATGAGGAATATAAGTAACAAAGTTATTCTGTTTTTATGTGTTTAGAAAAATAAAATCAAGCTCATTGCATCATAAAGATAAATTAAGAGGTAAATAGTCAAAGTAGGTGCAACTATTTTCCTTCATACTTCACAATAGATGTGCAATGAAGCATTGAAGAAAAGAAAACATGAACGTAGCTGAAAGTAAAGCTGCTTGTTCCAAAGAAATCTTAAATCTAAACTCTTGTTTGGTCTTTTCTCTTCAATTAAAGCCTCAAGATTCTCTCCTAGTCTTTTTCACTCTAACCTGGTGTGTGGATGCAGACAGGAGATGTTCACAGTTAAGTGCACTGAAGAGAACAGATATTATGCAACAGGCTGAAATAGAGAAAGAAAAAGAGGGGAGGGAGGGATGCACTTATGAAGTTCATGTGAAGTGAAAATGATCGTGAGGACTTTTGTGAAACGTGTGACCCACTCGTTGACTTGGAGCCTGTCCTCTCCAGCAGGGCCCGTGGAGCACAGTGGACCACAGCAGCAGAGAGAGAGACGCTCTCCAGAACCCGGATCCTAGACTAGGCTGGGTTAGGATTCATATAAGCACTACAACCACAGTCACTGCTCCTTCAGCTCTGTGTGTCATCCCTTCTGATCCCTCCTCTTCCTCTGCCTTGTGTCCCCTCTCCTCCTCCCTCCATGTTTCTGGGGTGCTGCAGATTAACCTTGGACAAACAATCATCAGACAGAAGTACTCCAGCCTTTGATTATTTCCATGAGCATCATCTGCCTCACATGCTCACAAGGCTCTCCTGGGGGCAGTAGGGGGAGGTGGGGCAGTGTAACTGGTGAATCAGCCAACTCAACCACCCCCACCCCCCCCCCCCCCCCCCCCC
>NC_056515.1:6266783-6270700 GCF_014905685.2 Nematolebias whitei
CCCCCCCCCCCCCCCCCCACCCCCCCCCCCCCCCCCCCCCCCCAACAGGCTTGTCTTTCTTCAGTCTGCACAAGTGGAAAATGATCTGACTCACACGGTGATGAATTCGTTTTTAATGGTGAAGGATTCCCCAAGGAAACCATTGCAGCTAAATACTCATCCAATGAGCTCTGACTATTTCCTTACACTCTCATTCTCAGATACTACTTTGGAGTTTCTGAGTTCAAAGAAAAAAAATGATTTGGCTAAAATAAAATTAAAAAGAAAAACAACAGTGATCATTCTTTTTCTCTGTTTGTATTGTAGATTTTTAAACTGTCAATTTACAAGATTTAATTTCAGATTTTATATAACCCCCACTGAAAGGCAAAAGGTGGACAAAATGTTTTTGCATGTGTCTTTGTGTGTGTGTTTTAGCATATATCTGTTAGCAAAAATGTTCATACACCACTGAACTTTTTTTTTATTCTCACCCCAACCCCAACAATAATTTGTTTAATTTTAGAGATGTTACAAAATATATTGTGGCAAAAGCCGAGAGTCATTGACAACACATAGTCCAAGTGTTACTCATGTCCATTCATGCTTGTCTGCTAGCAAAATGTCTCACGAACCACTAGGCAGATTTGGATGAAACTTCCAGAACTTTTCATTGGATGAACATTTGCAACCGACTCTGGTAGACAATCCAATTTAAGATGACAACACAGCTAATGAACATTAACCAACACAAAAACACAGATAACTAATTTTGAACTAAAGTTTACAGATATTGAGCTAAATTTTGATGCAGTAGTAGCTGACAGTAGACTTTAAAACAATCCCTTTATTCAGAGCATGACATGGTATGAGGTTGCACAGAACAATATTGTCAAGGTTTGATCAAAATGGCTACAACTCTGTCACTCCTCAACATAATGTGGTCTTAGTTTAAAATTTTGGCCTGAGAAGAGACAGGCATTATGCATTTCTCCACTGAATATTAGGCCTTTAAATATTCTTAATTTATTGTGTCAGGCTTTAAAACATTTGTCAGCTTCTGCATCCATGGTGGTGTCATGCTGGGTCTTTACTGTTGTTTGTCTCCAGCAGCTGACTGATAGTTTGGATCCTTTATGTGATACAAATAAGATGTGTTGTATTGCACATGACAAAGCTATGTTCATCCATAAGGGATCATGTCCAAAAATGAGCAAGTTAAAGACATTGTTTATAAACAGCTGTGAGTTTATAAATCTTGTATGAGAATAAAAAAAACCCAGAAGGAACAAAATCTTTCCAGCTGCAGTCTTGAGTCAGACTTCATCTACCCATTAAACGTCATAGTGCAAATACCAGCAAGCTGTTTTTAATCAAACAACACAAGCTTTACCTCGCCTTCATCTGTCTTTGCCGTTTCCTGCTTCATTCCTTTTTATTTTTAACATTTTTTTTTCAAACTTGCAGAAAAATGTAGAATTAGTTTGATAACGAGACTGATGAATAAAAAGATTGATCAGGGCTTCAAACACTTGTGAGATTATATGGTTGGATTTGGCACACAAGTTTCTCCAAACCACAGTGGAGGATGTATGAATATTAGATATTTAAACATGCAGTTGTTGTGGTTCTTTACATTGACGGCTGTGGCTGAGTGGTTGAAGCAGTCGTCCTCCAATGCAAGAGTTGGGGGTTCAAATCAAGTGTCCCTGGGCAAGACACTGAACCCCATGTTGCCTCTGATGTGTGTACCATCAGTGTATGAATGTGATAAAGCTCTGATTAGTCTCTTTAGAATTATCTGTTCAATTAGCTTTGTAGATCTCTAGTAGAGTGCTGTATGAATATTTAAATGAGGACAAAGGTTGTTGTAAAGAGCTTTAAGTATCTCGATAAGATAGAAAGGCGCTATATAAGTACAGTCCATTTACCATTTCACCATTTAAAATAACATTGTTTGGTAACAAGACCAGCTCTGTTTGGGTTGAGGATGGCTTCCAGATTGTAAGAAAAATGTAATTGTTGTATATTGTTATTATAATCATGGGAAAAAGAAAGCCAGCCCTTGTTCATTACATGAAGGAGCTAAAATAAACAAATATATCATTAAGCCATGGATATTCAAGAATGACATGTCAATATTTTAAAACACTCTATGAAGATTTGTCAACTGGTGTGTTGAACTCACGTGCAGGGGGAATGACAGCAGACTCGAGGTAAAAGTTAAACACGATTTATTTACAGAAACAAAATCAAAGAGCGGACAGGGCAGCTTACTTAAGCCCCATTTCCATAGCTCCTCTTCAGTCCGGTTCGGCTCAGTTCAGTACATTTTGAGCGCTTTTCCACTGTCATTTTTTTTTGTGGAACTGGACCCCTTTTTGGTGGGACCAACTGAGCCAAACCGGCACCAAAACGTGACATTAGAACACTGTTGGTCACTGATTAGGGGCGGCTGTGGCTGAGTGGTTAGAGCAGTCATCCTCCAATGCGAGAGTTGGGGGTTCAAATCCACCAGCAGTCCCATGCTGAAGTGTCCCTGGGCAAGACATTGAACCCCTCATTGCCTCTGATGTGTGGCCCATCCGTGTATGAATGTGATCTTAAAGCACTGATTAGTCTCATTAGAATGATATGTTCAATTAGCTTTGTAGAGATCTAGTAGAGTGCTGTATGAATGGGTAAATGAGGACACAGATTGTGGTGTAAAGCGCTTTGAGTATCTTGAAATAAGATAGAAAGGCGCTGTATAAGTACAGTCCATTTACCATTTACCATTGGTTAGGGGGAGGAGTCATTGGATCTTTCAGAAACTTTTCTCAAAACACCAATCCGCCATTTGCAATTACTTGGAACTCAGAGCAGCAGCGGGATCTATTTTTAAGATTTTAAAAACAAAAATGACAACACTGTGGTCTAATGATGAAGTCCAGGCATTTTATGTGCTTGGTGGTCGACGACAAAATTCAGAGCGAGCTAGATGGAGCTCCACCGGTTTCCCCGGTCCTCCACCGGAACTTTGGAGCCTACTCAGGCCATGCAGGGCATCATCTCCCCAGCTCCTCCACCGGTAACTGCAGAAGATCCTCCGTGCTGCTGACTCGGGCTCCGGATAACAGCCTTGCATGCTCTGCGGGCTCTGAGCTCCGCTGGTCACATGAAACCCTCAGGAAGACAGCAGTGAGGAGAATCCTTCATCGTCCCACTGGTGAATTGGGGCATGGGTACCTCTCCCCCAGTGGATCTCCCCTCACTCCTCCAGCAAGTGAGGGCTGGACTGCACTTCTGGTGAGTGAGGACATGGGTACCTCTTCCCCAGCAAATTTTTCAGCCACTCCTCCAGCAATGATACATGACATGGGTTTGTGTCAGTATCAACACATTTGGAACATTTTTATACATGCATTGAGTTTGTAAAACTTGTTTTTTGTATAATTATAACCTGTACTTAATACTTAATGCTTGAATATGTTTGCTTTGATACTGTTTTATGGATTCTGTAACATGATTTTAATACAAAGCTAACTGTTGTAGAACGTTTGTTGTACATTTATTCAAATAAAAGCATCAGAAAAATTTTGAAATGTTCAGTATGCTTAATAATCAAAATAAATTAACAGTTACATTGTACTAAGAGGTGTCCTTTGGTTTTTAAGCACAGTACACTCACTACAAAAATGTAGACTACACCACTGGTTCCAATGTGAAGAAAGTCCAGCCTCTCTCAAGTAGTTGGGCTCCAGAGCCCAGGCTGTGGATTGATGTGAACACATTTATATTTAGTTGGTATTGCTCAATCTCACCCACAAGCGTTAGCATTTTACTCATCAGTGATTTGACATTTCACACATTGATCACAGGCCCACCTTCTCTAACGTCTGCACCACCACTCCCATATATATACACACACACACACACACACACACACACATATATAT
>NC_056515.1:6270800-6308702 GCF_014905685.2 Nematolebias whitei
CTATATATATATATAGTTTATATCTCCCAAAGAAGAGAAGGGAAATACTTCCTGTTTTCATGTGCAGAATGTTGGTGTTGCCAACTGAAAATGAATAATTATAACATGCAAAAGAGTGTCTTTGTCTGAACGATTCTTTGGTATTGAAAAAAAACAGAACAGCAGAAGTTTTGCGTCTATATTTGATCAATTCAGTAAATGCACATTAGTCATTTCTCAGATGAAAATGTTCTGTTCTTTAATAAATCAAAAGTATGTTTTGAACACTTTTTTAAAATAAATTGCGCATGGCTTGGCACAGAACATCAGATGGCAGTCATTATGAATGAACACATATATGAAGAGAACAGAAACCTGCATGAAGCCAGAGGTTTTCACAAAATTAGCCCTCTCTCCTGTTTCAGGAACTTTTGTTTTTCTTTCCTGCACCGACTCCCCTGCAGATCTATGCGACCTCTCTGCTTCAAGACATCTGACCCTGTGTTTTTGGCCTTTCAAGAAGCCTGGATTTCATTTCTTTGAAAAACAAACAAAAGCACAATATAGCTATTCTTAAATCTAAACTAGCATTTTAGATTTTGTAACTCTACAATCACAGCTTTGTAGTGCTTCTTGAAACAGTTTTGGTTTGCAGTAAGATGTCTCATTCAGCATGTTTGTGTTGTTTCAACAGATGATGAGGTGGGTGTTTGACTCGATTTATGTCTGAATGAAAATTATGCATAAAGATGTATAAGCATGGAAGCTTTCCTGTGACACAGATAAAAGTCAGAGAAAATTAACTCAGTGCTTGCTCATTACCTGCTGATTTGGGTAAATGCTTGTCACTCCCACCCCCATCCAGTGTTTAACTCTCAACAACCCCTTTTTCACTTGTCAGAACAAACCTCCTGACCAATCCGTCTAGGACCCCGAGTAAAAACAAATGAGCTCACATGTTTCTGCTTTCTCCTTGTTTAATATTAAGTTGTAGATTTTGCTGTTGCTTGTTTTCTTGGAATACTGATGTATTATATATTTTTTGTCTAAATCGTGTTTTCTGTTTTTGTGTTTTTCTACAAAATTGTAAAATGCTTTAGACTTTTATGGCATTATCATTGTACTAATTCTGCAGTTGCATCTTGTTTTGTTGTTTCTAGTAATCATTTTGTCTTCTTTGTGTATTCTTCCAATCTTTATTTAAAATTTGAACAGAATAAAATATTAAATTTAAATCCTTTTTTTCTTTTTCTTTTTTTTTAGATAAAGTCACTTTGTGGGAAAGTAATGTCATTACAGTGTGCAATAAATAAATAAATAAAAATAATTAAATAATTAAACTTAAACTTAAAAGAATTTTAAATTCCTTGTGGCAGACACAAATATATATATTTTATGTCAGAATGTGCTCTTATTGTAAAAGGGACAGAATATAAACTGAGCAAATCAATTGTTGTAATTCATTCATTTTTTCTGAGCTTGATGTTGGAAGATGTAGAGAATAAATCTAGACTCAAAATATTTTTCGTCTTTCGCCGACTTCCACATTGGTGACCCCGAACATCTGAACATGTTTTCGAACGAGAACTCTCCAGATGCTGAAGCTGTTTCTCTATCAGCCATGTTTTCGGACCAATTATTTTGCCGGGCAGATGTTGCTCCAACCGCTGTTATGGTTCCGATGAGTCTAGGAGAGGGCAGGGCTCACAACATATGAAGCTCAGATGATTTTCCAGTTTAGACAAAGCTTTAATTGTCAATAAATCTTCTGAACTAAAATGCAGACTGGGAGGCCTGGTTAAAACAAACAAAAAGAGGGAGAAGCCCTGAACCAACCAGCAGTTGGTCGTCAGATTCGGGCCGCTCCACTCGCCCTATAACCCGGGGACTAACCCTACAACAAAAAAAAACAGTAAAAACCTAGGCTAAACTGGTGACTCCCAGTCCCTAAAAACAATCAGCTCAACAGCAAACATCAACAATCAGTGGCCAGAGCAGGAGCGAGGCTGGAGAACAAGAACCATCAGACCAACATCTCATCTGGCCTCCCTCGCTCATCCAGCAGGCAGAGCTTGGTCCTTTTAAGCCACTCTCAGCCAATCAGCTGCGCAGCAAAAAGGAGCATTAATTACAAACACACACACAACATAATTGACAGAGGGGCACGCCACACCGGCATGGTCTCATCTCCTGCTGCCGCTTCAGCTGCTGTGTTTGCGGCCTTTATTAAGCTTCCAGAATTCTGGCAAAACGATCCAGAACCATGGTTCCAGCATGTGGAAGCCCAGTTTCATCTCCATGGGATAACCACAGACGAGACCAAGCACTTTCATGTCTTTGCTGCTTTGGATTCTGGTTCCACCCACCGTCTGATGGGTCTGCTGCAGGACCCACCAAGCACTAAAAAGTACAGTGCACTCAAGGAGAGCCTGCTGCGGCTTTGCCAACTGTCAGACATGGAGCGGGCTGACAATTTGTTGTCCCTGAGTGGCTTGGGGGATTGAAAGCCCTATGAGCTGATGGAGAACATTTTTTCATTCATTCAACCTTTATTTAGACAGGTAAATCCCATTGAGCCTTGAGGACTCATTTACAAGAAAGACCTGATTTCATCAAAGAATGATGACAACAATGGACAACAGCGACAACATCCATCCATCCATCCATTTTCTTCTGCTTATCCGGGGTTGGGTCGTGGGGGTAGCAGCCTAAGTAGTGAGGCCCAGACTTCCCTCTCCCCAGCCAATTGGTCCAGCTCCTCCGGGGGAACCCCGAGGCATTCCCAGGCCAGCCGAGAAACATAGTCCCTCCAGCATGTCCTGGGTCTTCCTCTGGGCCTCCTCCCGGTGGGACATGTCTAGAAAACCTCACCAGGGAGGCGTCCAGGAGGCATCCTAAACAGATGCTCGAGCCACCTCAACTGGATCCTCTTGACGTGGAGAGGCAGCGGCTCTACTCTGAGTCCCTCCCGGATGATCGAGCTTCTCACCCTGTCTCTAAGGGAGAGCCCAGACACCCTGCAGAGAAAACTCATTTCGGACGCTTGTATCCGAGATCTCGATCTTTCGGTCACAACCCAAAGCTCATGACCATAGATTAGGGTGGGAACGTAGATTGATCAGTAAACTGAGAGCTTCGCCTTTTGACTCAGCTCTCTCTTCACCACGACAGACCTGTATAGCGCCTGCTTCACTGCAGATGCTGCACCTATCCGCCTATCGATCTCACGCTCCATTTTTCCATCATTCGTGAACAAGACCCCAAGATACTTGAACTCCTCCACTTGGGGTAGGACCTCCTCCCTGACCCGGAGAGGGCACTCTACCCTTTTCCGTCTCAAGACCATGGCCTCGGATTTGTAGGAACTGATCCTCGTCAACAGTGACAACAATAAACAGTTATAAAAATCATACAATTTTTTTTGTTTACAAATAGGAAGGCTAAAAAAAAGAAAAGTAACAAAAAACAGGTAGATTCCAAGGCATGCTGGTGTTACTTGGCTCAGGGCATGTTTCCTTCCTTTTTCTGCTCTTGTTTCTTCGCCAGCTTCCTCCACCTGTTCACACTGCGCTGGCCAGCTCCCCATTGATCCGGACAAAGGATCATCACTCCCTAGCTGCAGAAGCGGACTGACTTTTGTTATCTTCCAGGCACTACAGTGTGCAGGCACTTTTCTTGGGTGTGACTCAAAGGGGGGTGGAGGCTGTTGATGCCGTGGCTGCGATGATGGAGTGGTGGAAGGACAACATGCTTTGCTTCTACCACAGCTGGTTTGGAGTAAAAGTGAAGCTCTGCATTTTTCCATGTTCATTCCATGCATCAGGGAAACGAGAGGGCAGGCGCTCGCTAGCAGCTGTGTGTACTGTCAGCTTAGATAAGCTGCTTTTCATCATTTCTGGACGGCGTTTCCTGGTGGACTCAGGTGCACAGCGGAGCATTATGCCAGCTTCATCTACAGATGCCTTGTGTCAAAGTAACGGACCCCCGCTGGACGTGGCTAATGGCACCCCCATTCAAACTTTTTGATCGAAGTTGTGACTGTGTGTTTCAATGGACGTCCGTTCCAGTGGGACTTTGTAATAGCTTCTGTGTCTGGATCTATTTTGGGCGCGGATTTTTATGTGCTTTCAGGTTATTAGAGCATGTTGCTAATAGCTGCTTAATCAATGCTGTGTCTTTTGATATCTACCCCTGTGTAGTGAACTAAGCCTCAGGTCAAATCTGGCCCTGAGGGCCTTCCTGGGACAAGAACTGTTACTTCATTGATTTGAGTCCAGAAACACAAAATTAAGTTCATCCAGAGACTTTCTAAGTGTGTCCTGCACTGATCAATTGAAAGAACACTCTCTTTTTATTATCATTACTATTTTACAAATGTCTTGATAATCAAAAGTGTGTTTAGTTCAAACCATTTTAAATGTTGAAGTGAACTACTCATTTTAAATCAACTGTGAAACAGTATTAATGATTTTTAATCCTCATTCAAAGTAGAAATCAAGTTAATGTTTGTTACAAGAGTAATTACGCATTTTGATTTTCTGTCTGAAATGAGCAAGTGTAAGTCGGTCAAAAGTCAAGTTTCGGTCAACTATATGTTTACTGGAAAGAAATGTCATGTTTAACTTTTTCAGATAGATAAAAGAGGACTGGCACCTAAAAGTCTCGGTTCTTCAAAACATCTTTCTGTCTGTTCTTAAAACAACCTAATCTTTTTCCTTGACTTTTAATAACCTCTTACATCACTAAGACCACACCCTGTTGGTTCGTTTCGACCAATCAGGAAGTTCTCAGAGGAACCGGAAGTGACCTCTTTAAAAGGTTCAACACTTCCTAGTTCCACGCAGAATGCATGAATGCAAAATGCAGAATGTTGGAATGTAGAACGGAGAATGCAGTTCGGAATGCAGAACGCAGAACAAAGTTCCGAGTCTCGTGGGGATTATGGAATCTTCCACATCTGAGTGGAACCTCTGACGGACTCACAGCTCATGCGAGCCCACTCAGAGGTGAGCTGCTGTCGAACGAAGTACCGTCACTACTCCGAACGGTTCTCTGCTATCCTTACGGAGACGCTGGAAAGCGTTGAAAGAGAACTCTACACCGAGGCCGAACTATCGTCTGCAAGGTAAAGAGTTGATCTTCAACTGCAAAGTGTACCGTGGGATAAGCTGGGTCCAAAGGAGAGTGCCGTTCGTTATACAGACACATATTCCCTCATCCATCTTTCCCTCTCCATTTAAACTCCTTCATTTCCCATCTTTAAAACTCTTCTATCTTGCCAGTAAATAATCCAGATATTTTCATAAATGTCTGTTGTAATTAAGCTGTGTTATTGCTTCAATCAGAATAATCACGTGTACAATGTTTGATGTTAAACTTTGATTCTGTTAATAAATGACCGCATTCATTTTGATGGGTCAAAGAAAATTAACGTCTCACGTCACTGATCTCTGTCACATATCTGTCAAGTAGCTCGAAAAAGAGAGAACCCGTTTAAATTAAGTATAATATCAGGTACTTGAACTAGTCCAGATATTATAACATGTAGTGGAGCTCCAAAGCTAACGAAGCTAACCGACCTATCTCACTACACCTGTAAACTTGGAGATCCTGCCTATCAACCTCTTGCTAACATGCTTGCCACAGGTGATGAGTATCAGCGTTTGTTGTCAGAGTTTCCTGCTCTAACAATTCCCACCTTTTCTGCTGCCATAGCTAAACATGGGGTGGAACATTGTATCACTACAGTTGGTTCACCTGTTTTTGCACGAACACACCGCATAGATACCACTAAGTTAGCAATAGCTAAGGAGGAGTTTGTTAACATGGAGCATCTTGGCATTGTGAGATGTTCCAAAAGTCCATGGGCATCCCCCTTGCACATAGTTCCAAAAGCAGATTGGGGTTGGCGACCCTGTGGGGATTTTCGGCACATTAACAATGCAACCAGTAACGATAGGTACCCAGTCCCTCACATTCAGGATTTTTCTGCCCGCCTGGTGGGGATAACTGTTTTTTCCAAGGTAGATTTGGTGCTGGGCTACCATCAGGTTCCTGTGTATCCCTTAGATGTACCAAAAACGGCAGATATCACACCTTTTGGTCTTTTTGAGTTTTTACGGATGCCCTTCGGCCTTAAAGACGAGGCGCAGATGTTCCAGCGACTTATGGATTTGGTCCTGCAGGGTATGTTGTTTTTGTTTGTCTTTTTGGATGATATATTGGTGGCTAGTCCCTTGGTGGCAGAACACATGGTTCACCTTTGCCAACTGTTTGTTCAGCTTAGTGAGCACGGTCTGATCATTAACCCAGCTAAATGCCAGTTTGGTCTACCTGCTGTTCAGTTCCTGGGACACAGAGTGTTTGTTCAAGGGGTGGTTCCCCTACCTGCCAAGGTTGAAGTTTTAGTTTTTCCTCGCCATCACTCATTGAAGCCCCTGTAGGAGTTTTTGGGGATGGTGAACTTTTATAACCTTTTCATCCCACTGCTGGCTCAACTTATGCACCCCTTGTATGAAGCATTTAGAGGCAAAAAAGGGGACCAGCAAATAGAGTGGACTCCCGAGAGGGTACAGGCATTCAATGATGCCAAAGAGGCTTTGGCTAATGCTGCACTTTTGGCCCATCCATCTCCAGCGGCTCCTGTGGCTCTGACAGCTCAATTAAATTCAATTCAATTTATTTATATAGTGCCAAATCATAACAAAGTTGTCTCAAGGCACTTTACAGGAACATTCACTTACATAGAGAAGCCAATTAGTAAAGTTCTCTATCTAAGGAGGCCAGCAGACAAGCTGAATCTTGGCTTTGTTGCAGTCTCCCATCCTGAACAAGCAGCACAATGGCCACAGTGGAAAGGAAAAAAAACTCAATTTTAAAAGGAAGGAACCTCCAGCAGAACCAGGCTCAGGACAAGCGGTTATCTGCTTTGACTGGCTGGTATGAACTGATGCCTCTGATTATGCAGTTGGGGCATTTTGTGAACAATGGGTGGATGGCACATGGCAACCCCTTGCTATTTTTTTTTAGCAGGAAACTCCGGGATCCTGAAAAAAAATAGCACCTTTGATAGGGAACTGCTCACTCTATTTCTGGCAATGCGACATTTCCAGTTCATGTTAGAGGGCAGGGACTTTACTACATTTGTTTACCATAAGCCTCTCACTTTTGCTATGGCAAAAGTTTCTGAACCATGGTCGTCATGGCAACAAAGGCATTTGTCCACCATTTTGGAGTTTACTACGGACATTCAGCATGTGGCTGGCAAGAATAACCTGGTGGCTGACTGTCTGTCCAGAGAAAGCGTTGCTTCTGTGCATTTAGGATTTGATTACCTCGCCATGGCTGAAGACCAACTGACAGATCTGGGTATTCTGGCCTTTAAGGCAGCCAAATCCAGTTTGCATTTGGAGGAAGTTTCATTTCATCAGTGTGGTGCAACCCTTCTTTGTGATGTCTCGACTAGCAAGCCTCAACCTCTGGTTCCTAGTGGCTGGCGTCAGCAGGTTTTTGATGCATTTCATTCCCTTTCACACCCGGGGGTGAAAGCATCAGTGAAACTAGTAGGGGCAAAATTTGGGTGGCCAGGGCTCCGTAGAGATGTACGTATGTGGGCGGCTTCTTGTTTAGCTTGCCAGCATGTCAAGGTGCAACAGCACACTAAGGCTCCAATGGAACTGTTTCCTATTCCCCAAGGAAAGTTTGAGCATGTGCATGTGGATTTAATGGGCCCACTTCCACCTAGGTGCCCAAATGTGGTGTGCCATTGGCCTTAACTTCGGACAGGGGTCCCCAGTTCACCACAGAGTTGTGGACTGCAGTGGCAGAGAGCCTTGGGGTTAAACTCCACTACTGCTGCCTACCACCCACAGGCTAATGGTCTTTGTGAGAGGTTCCACCTCTCACTGAAGGCTGCATTGCGGGCCTCATTGGTGGATAATGGTTGGGTGGATTGCCTGCCTTGTGTTTTGTGGGGGTTGCGTTCAGCTCCTAAAGAGGACATGCAGTTTTCTTCAGCTGAATCGGTTCTTGGCCAGCCTTTGAGGGTACCAGGGGAGTTTCTTCCAGGTCCAGTGGGTTCAGTTGCTCCCAAAGAAAGTAGGACGGTCCTAATAGGGGGGAAAATGATCTGTGGCCCCACTGGCAGCACATCACTGCCTTCCACAGGTGTTTGTACCGAAGGACCTTATGTCGGCTGAGTATGTATTTATCCGCAATGACGCACACCGTTCACTACTTCAGCCTCCTTATGATAGTTTTGTATTTTGGAGAGGGGAGCTAAAAAATTTTGGTGGAGTTGTGGGGTAATCAAGAGAGTGTTTTGGTGTACCGTTTGAAACCGGCTCATGTGTTGGCGGGGGACCCGGTTGAGTTGGCTCAGCCACCTTGTCGTGGCCATCCCCCAGTATCTTTGCCCACTCTTTCAGGTTTTCCCCCTACAGCTGGGTTGCCTCCCTCTGTCATAACACGGGGAACCCAGAGCGGTACGAGACCAGACAAGACAAGATCCAGTTAGAAAAAGGAAAAAGTGTTTATTATATACAGTGAACTATTTATAGGTGGTCATCTCTTGGGTATCCTGAGGAAGAGAGTTGGATCAGTAAAGTCCACTTGCAGGGTAGGACACAGTTGATGATTTGTTTGTCTTTTCTTACAGGTGGAGGCGCAGATGTTAGGTGTGGACATGATCTACCAGAAAACCCCTGAGATGAGAGGCCAGGCAAGGCAGGCCGGACAGGCGTGTGGCTGGAAGGTGATGCACGGAGGACAAGAGCCACAGTCACGGGGTTACTGGGATCAAACAGGAGCCAAGGAGACAGGATGACTGCAGGCACAAGAACAAAAGGTAAGTACTTCTTGTTTGCTAGCTGACAAACAGGCCACAAGCATAAATGTCGAAATAGGTACAATGCTCCAGCGATGAGTCACACTGGCCTGCAGCCTTAAATAGGAGAAGGACCTTGTCAGGTGGATGGCCAACAGCTGTGGCCACCAGAAATGACTTTTTGTAAGGGAGAGCATGCGAGAAGTGCCAGGGTGACAAGAACATTTGTGGGTGTGTATCCAATTCAATACATTGGCCCTCATAACAGAGGGGATGAAAAGGGTCCTGAGGGGTCCGGTGCCGGGGTCAAGTTCATCTTTTTGAACCTCCTGGACCTCCTTCTTGATATCCCATGTGAGGGCCCCCACCACACAAACCGGGAGAATTATGCTCTCTTCAGTCTCAGGGCTATCTGGTGAAGAAAACTGCCATGAGAGAGCGTCAGGCTTTACATTCTTAGAACTGGGTCTGAAGGTTAAAGTGTAATTGAAGCGGTTAAAGAACAAGGACCAGCATGCCTGTCTGGGCGTTAACCTCTTGGCATCCCTGAGGTATGTGAGATTTTTGTCGTTGGTCCATATTAGAAAAGGGATTATCGTGCCTTCCAGCCAGTGACGCAACTCTTCTAACGCCAATTTTACAGCCAGAAGCTCCCGATTCCCCACATCATAGTTCTTCTTTGTAGGGGATAATCGTTTCGAGAAGAAGGTGCAGGGATGGACATTATTATTTTCAGGAGACCTTTGAGAGAGGACGGCCCCCACCCCTGAGTCTGAGATGTCCACCTCTAAAATAAATTGGCATTTGGGATCGGGGTGACAAAAAACTGGTGTGGATGAGAATAGTTTTTTTTAGTTTCCAAAAGGCGGCATCAGCCTCAGGGTTCCAACCAAAAGTTCTATTAGTAGATGTAAGTTGAGGGGAGAAGCGATTCAGCTGTAATCCTTAATGAATCGCCTATGGAAGTTGGCCAACCAAGGAAACGCTGAAGCTGCTTCCTAGACTCAGGAACAGGCCAATCTACCACAGCTTTGGTCTTTTCTGGGTTCGTTCTGTAACATCCCCCTTCAAATATGAAACCCAAGAACAATACTGATGAGACATGAAACTTGCATTTGTCACCCTTTATAAACAATTGATTCTCATTAAATCTTTGAAGCACAGTCCTGACCCTCTTTACATGCTCCTCTTTATCCTTAGAATAGATAAGGATGTTGACCAAATATACGAAGACAAAGTCACAGATAAAATCTCTGAGCACGTCGTTTACCAGGGCTTGAAACACAGCAAGGGCGTTGGTCAAACCAAATGGCATGACCAAATATTCAAAATGCCCAAGCGGGGTCCTAAAGGCAGTCTTCCACTCATCACCCTCCTTTATACTAACTAGGTGGTATGCATTTCTGAGGTCTAATTTAGTAAAAATGGTAGCCGACTGCAGCTGTTTGTGGATGGAGTCAATGAGGGGGAGTGGATACTTATTTTTAACAGTGATGTTATTGAGGCCCGAGTAATCGATGCACGGATGGAAAGTTCCATCCTTCTTGGACACAAAGAAGAAGCCGGCCCCCACAAGAGATGTGGAGGGCCGAATAATGCCAGAAGCGAGGGACTCCTCAATATACTTTCTCATGGACGCTCTTTCAGGTTGGGAGAGATTGTACAATCGACTGGTGGGTAAAGGAGACCCAGGGAGGAGGTCGATCGCACAATCATAGGGACGGTGAGAAGGAAGTGAAAGAGCTCGCTGTTTGCTGAACACTGGAGCAAGGTCATGATAGACGGGGCAAACTGTAGAAATGGTGGTCGCCTCGGGAGGAGTACTTTCAAAAAGTTGATTTGTGACGGCCGAACGTAAACAGTGCTTTAAACAATCATCACTCCATCTCTCAATTCCTCCCAGCCTCCAATTTAAATGTGGGTTGTGCTCCTTGATCCATGGATAACCCAGAATTAATTGAGCATTGGGAGACTCAAATATGAAAAAATCAGTCATCTCATGATGATTCCCTTAAGTTATTAGCTTTAATTTAGTGGTCTTAAGGTGAATCTAGGCTGGAGTTTCACCAGTAACCCCAGCAATGGAAATGGGAGGAATCTTTTGAGTGGGCAAGGATAATTTTTTAACAAGATTTAGACTGATTAAATTTTGTTCCGCACCTGGATCAATTAGAGCAAACACGGGGAGGCGATCTTGATTTATTTGAATAATAGTAGAAAACATCAGTCTACATGTGAGGGAGATTGCTGAAGTGCCCACCAGTAACTTCCTTTTTACTGGCGGGTGTTTTCTTTTCCCCAAAATGGGCAGGCTACTAGAAAGTGACCAGACCTGCCACAGTATATACACAATCTGGACTTCTTGTGTTTCTGTCTCTCCTCGGGTGTTAAACATGTTCACCCAATCTGCATCGGTTCCTGTTCAGGCAGGGCAGGAATCTGTTTAACTGGAACCATAGCAAAGGGAGGTGGGCTGGAAGCGAGATGTTCTTGGTTTTTGTAGTCCGCTGTGGGGTGTTTGTAGGCGCGGAGCTCACCTGATGTCGTGAACCCGGAAGTGGAGAGGTTATGGGAAGTGTAGTCCCGTTCTCTCCTGCGTTCCCAGAAGCATTCATCAATGGAGATTGCTAGTTCAATCAGATCGTCGAAGCCCTCTGGCTCGTCTTGTGTGGCTATTTGGTCCTTAATGGGATCATAGAGAGAATTTAAGAAGGTACTTTTTAGCACTGTTTCATTCCACGCCATCTGTGCGGCGAGGATGCGGAAGTCGAGGGCCTACTCAGCCACCGGACGTGGGTCCTGACGTAACCCAAGGAGTCGATTTACGGCATTGGGCTTCTGCAGAGGACGGTCAAAGATTCGGCGAAACTACTTTAACAAGGTATCGAAGGATACAAAATCCAAATCATGAAATTGTAAAAAAGAATTAGCCCACCGAAGTGCGTCACATTTTAGCTGGTTGGTGAAATAGGTGATCTTGGCGATGTCTGTACCGTATAACTTGGGTGCTCCCTTGAAGGCGAGTTTAACTTGTAAAAGAAAACCTCTACATAGACAAGGGTCTCCGGAGAAATATTCTGAAGGTTTAGTTATTACCTGTTGGGTGATGACAAGGTTACTGGGTTCCATTCTGGAGGAACTGGGTTCAGGAGGTCTTGTAAGAACTGGAGGAGGAGAAGAAGGTGAGAGTCTTTGGTTAAGAGAAAAAAAACATACCTCCTAGTTCCCTCATAATGGTCTGTGCTTCTTGCTATTGGTTTAAAACTTGTTGAAGCATCTCATAGAGTTTGTCGATGCATTCCGTCTGTGATGAGGAGAGAGCTTGTTCACTTCTGGTCTCGTTCTGGGCCTTCTCTGGCTGGAGCATTTCTGTCATAACACAGGGAGTCCAGAGTGGTACGAGACCAGACAAGACAAGATCCAGTTAGAAAAAGGAAAACGTGTTTATTATATGTAGTGAACTATTTACAGGTGGTCATCTCTTGGGGATCCTGAGGAAGAGAAGTGGATCAGTAAGGTCCACTTGCAGGGTAGGACACAGTTGATGATTTGTTTGTCTTTTCTTACAGGTGGAGGCGCAGATGTTAGGGGTTGACGTGATCCACCAGAAAACCCCTGAGCTGAGAGGCCAGGCAGGACAGTCAGGACAAGCGAGGCAGGCTGGTGTAGAGATATACCCACGTCCCTGATTGTCATATTATAACATACTTTTATTTCTGAAACTGAATAGTTCATTCTGGAAAGATGTTTCTGAAAAAGAAAAAAAGAAACTCCTCATCCCTTGAACAACGGAGACATTCCACCCCCACCCCCACTTCAGAACATGGGACAGTTTAAAGTTTGTTTTCAGCATCTCTAACTCTGGGAAGTGTCAAAAGAAGACTTTTGTGGTTTGTACGACAACCAAAGTTCCAATAAATCTGAATAATATTGAAATACCCTTTCTGTGAACCCTACAAATGGATGTTTGAGTTAACACAGATCACCCAGGATGTCCTGGTATCAACTTGTACCAACCTCCGACCAGTCTATCCAAGTAACGATCGTAAATAACAGAAAGTCTCGTCTCTGTTCAAAAGGAATTCCATCTTTGACACTTGGGTCCCATTTCTTGCATGCAGACAACGGACAGACTTTTATTCACATTCTAGCAGAATTAATACTGTTTTTCTGTAATGAAAGAATTGTTACTGGGAATAACTAAATAACTTGCCTTGTAGTTTAATAGTTACAGCTGACAAGAACCTGTGTAGCCCAAAAGTTTACAAACTTGTTTTCTGCTTGTAAGGATAACAAAGTGTTTGCATTGGTTTGAACCTCATTTAAAGTTGATAAGTGTCTTAAATTATTTTATTTGATGACTTTTTCAACAGGGCAGCACGGTGGCGCAACTGGTAGAGCTGCTGCCTCTCAGCGAGCAGGTCCCTGGTTCAAACCCCGGTCCAGGGGCCTTTCTGGGTGGAGTTTGCATGTTCTCTCCGTGCATGCGTGGGTTTTCTCCGGGTGCTCCGGTTTCCTCCCACAGACCAAAAACATGCATGTTAGGCTGATTGGTAACTCTAAATTGTCCCTAGGTGTGAGTGAGAGAGTGAATGGTTGTTTGTCTTGTTTGTCTCTATGTGGCCCTGTGATGGACTTGCGACCTGTCCAGGGTGTACCCCGCCCCTCGCACAGTGATTGCTGGACATGGGCACCAGCGACCCCCGTGACCCAAAATGGAACAAACGGGTAAAGAAAATGGATGGATGGATGGACTTTTTCAACAGAGCAGATTAAAATAATACTTTATTTAGTTAATAAAAGTTCAGCCCTTGCATTTTGATTGGTTCAAATCGATTACCTCTTTCAAATCAGAGGTGTGATCAGTTGTTTACAAGAGAGGAAGACCTCTCAGAATGAGAGGAGAAAAAGAGAGAGAGAGAGAAGAAGAAATGATGATGAATAAGTGATGAAGACCTCCAGAAGAGAATAAATAATAAGCTTTTAAGATACAACCTACAGAAGACTTCCAAGGAGAAAATTAGCTTCAACTTTGGGCAAAGTTTGATGAAATCCTCTTGAGCAATCCAAACACCTGCAGTTTTCATCAAAGAGTTAACAACAGCTGTCCAGAACTCTAGGAAATGCTCCGGATGACCATTCGAGCCATTGATAAAACTCTTTGCCTTGATGTCAGGGATGTGAAGGAATTTAAACTTTTATATCACAATACCATTGGAGCATAAAGAGTCAAATATCTGGTATCTTTTGGCAGCCTTTGAATACGACTTCTGGTAGGAACAGCTGATCTGATACTCTGATAGTTGACTCTGGTGTCCAAGAATTTAGATTTTAACCAAATTAGTATTAACTCAGTTCAGTAATTATTTTTCCTTAAATTTCAGACCAAATTTTAACAATTGAACGATACAACATATTTATTTTAGTTAAATTTGCATGATTAATCTGCCTTGCTGAAATTTCAAAATTGTTCTACATTGCATCTTGTTTCTGGTTTGGTTAAGCACATAGAATAATTTCATTTATCTGTTAATCCCTGCTAACAAGCAATTTTTACGGTCACTTAATTTCCCTTTAACTCCAGTTGTGAACAAAGCCTTCATTTTAAATGTCAGAAATAATTGCCAACAGTTGTTTTTATCATACATAGTCAAATAAACATCACACAATTGTATTAAAGTGTGTGTGTTTTACTTATGACATCTGAATCCTTTATATAAAAGAACTCACGTTGTAAAAGGGTATTTCGAGGTAATTAATTAAACATCTGAATTGATTTTCAGACCTTCAGATGTTCTCTCAGAGCTGAGAGTGGTGCCCCTTCAAAATAAAATTCATAACGAATTTTAACTATTAAACAACCCTTCCCGCTACACTGGACAGGCGTGTGGCTGGAAGGCGAGACACGGAGGAAAAGAGCCAGAGTCACGGGGTTACAAGGATCAAACAGGAGCCAAGGAAACAGGATGACTGCGGGCACAAGAACAAACGGTAAGTACTTCTCGTTTGTTAGCTGATATACAGGCCACAAGCATAAATACCGAAATAGGTACAATGCTCCAGCGATGAGTTACACTGGACTGCAGCCTTAAATAGTAGAAGGACCTCTTCAGGTTGATGGCCAACAGCTGGTGGCAATCAGCGGCCATCTTGGAGGCAGAGCTGTAGAGGACTCACACACCCTCAGGTGAACAGTTAAGTGGTAGTCGGTCCAGAGAGTCTCCTTCACTTTCAACCCCTGTCGCTATGAAGAGCAGCCGTGGTGGCCGCCTTATTAAACTCCCTAGCCGTTACAGTTAAGTATTTCATTTATTTATTTATTTGGTGTGTTTTCCACCTGTAACGGGTTTCACAATTTGTGGTTTTGGTGTTTGTGACATTCTGTTTTTTTTTTGTTTTTTTTGGGGGGGGGGGGGGGGGGGGGGGGGGGACACAAATGTATATATTTCATGTCAGAATGTGATCTTATTGTGAAAGGGACAGAATATAAACAGAGCAGATCAACGGTTATAATTCATTCATTTTTTCTGAGCTTGATGTTGGAAGACATAGAGAATAAATCGAGACTCAAAATATTTTTTGTCTCTTTCTGCCAACTTCCAGATCCTCAAATTATAACCCATGTTTATATTTAGCATGTTAATATCTCTAAAAATGTTAATTTGTTAAGAAAAAACAGCTCTAAACTAATGGAAAAATTGTGGTTATTGTTTGTAATGTTGCATCTTTTAAATATCTGTTTTCTTGTGTTTTTTGAGATGTTAAATATCCCGCTTTTGTTGTTCTGTATAATCCTGTGCCGTTTCAAACAGTTCAAATATGGAGATGACCCCCCCCCCCCCCCACACACACACACACACACACATACACAGCTAATAGATCTGTTGTGATTTCATCTTTTGAACATTTGTTGAATCACTTTAGTCATGATTATTCAGTCTGTAGTCGATCATTGCAGTGGGAGTTAAAACCCACACTGAGGGAAATTACTTTGAAATCACCTCGTGACACTTCTGCAGCTCTTCACCTCAGTCAAACAATTTAGTACATCTTTGTTCACAGTCCGTCTCATGGTATCCTGTCTCATAGCAGCTTATGTCATGCCATGTTTCATGGCAACTTGTCTTGTGGTGGCCCAATTGTTTTGTCTCATGCTAGCTCCTCTCATGTTGGCCCTTTTGTAGAAGCCCATCTCATGGCGGCCCTATCTCATAAAGGCTTGTATCATGTTGGTTTATCTCATGGAGGTTGGTCTCACTGCAAACCATGTATAGCAGCCCTTTCTCACGGTGGCTCATTTTATTAAAGGTTAACTCATGGCAGCCATGTTTCATGGTAGTCTGTCTTAAGGTGGTCTTGTCTCATGGTGCATGGTGGCACTAAGTAACGGCAAGTCATTTTATAAAGGTGTTGCTGAAAAGAAAACCCATTTGTCTTTCTGTGCATACAGAGCTTCTGATGAACGGTCTCTGTTCATGTCTGTGTTCTGAGTTCAGCAGACATCAGCAACTTCCGAGTCAGACAGCTCAAAGAGCTTTGAGCTCTCCTGTATTTTCCCATGAGGAACACATGAAAGACAATGACGTGTAATCAGTGTTTATACACACGGAGGAGTCTGAGACTTCCTCAACTCACTTGACTTTTATGTCTGTTTTTTTGACTGAGTTTCTTTGCAAAAAGAAAATAAACTTAAAGACAAAGATTGTTTACGCATCCCTTTATTTAAAGAGTCAGAATAGAATAATTTCCATAACAATGATCATCTCATGCCCAGTGTCCGATAGTGGCACATCTCACAGTGGCCCTGTATTGTGGTGGCCCCTCTCATCACCATTATCTTATAGAATTTTGTCCCATGGAGGTCCCATCTTATGTTGACCAGTACGGTGGTACCTCTGTTGAACAGAAAAACCCAGAAGTACTTGAATAAAAAAAAAAAAAAAAAAAATTGGTAACTTATAAGACTTTCCAGATGATTAATGACAAGAGCTAACCTCCATAACTTGTATCCATAATTGTTCAACTATGAGAGGATTTGTGAGCAAGTGAGCAAATGACAGAAAAAATACTTTTAAAAAGCTCAAATTTAATGAAACTTGTACTTCTTCTTCTTCAGTCTTTCCAGTCTGACCACATCCATCTCTTTATCCTGTGTCATGTGTTTGACTTGGCAGACATAAATCATGTGTCTGGAGTGGAATCACTCACATTACAGAGTGCCACATATGTTTTCATTTAAAATCGTTTCCCTTTTTTTTAACCTTTTTGCAGACAAAACACCTGAAAAACCCAAGAAGGGAAAAGCCACCGGAAAATGTGATTCAATTGAAAATGCCTGCACTCCACCCCCACCTCTCTTGTCCTTCCATACACCTCTGGAGCTCCCACTCTAGCAAGTCACCAGAATCACATCGGTGTAATAATCAGGGAAGGAGAGGGGAGTGTGTGAGGAGATGAAAACAGGAGAGGAGGCATGGTTCTGCTTGACCCACGAGGCCGACAGAGGTGGAAAGAATGTGCTGTCCAGCCGTTGAACACGTTAACACAGAGGGTGGGTGGGGGTGGGGGGAATCTTCTTACAGACAGCTTTCCCACCATCCCATTTCCACCCACCTATGGTTTCTACAAGGAAGGATGGAGAAAGGGACAGAAGAGGAGGAGCAGGAGTTAGGAGGGACGGGAGGAGGAGAAAGAAAATGCAAACTGCAGAGAAATGGAAAACCCACTAAAGAGCATAAAAAAGAAGTGGTAAACCGTATGAAAAAAGAAAAATGTAAACAATGCATTTAAACTTGAATTATAAACAGAAAAGACAGTCAGATGAAGACTAATACTGGTGCAACAATGCTGTAATATGATTAATGCTTGAGGCAGCAAGGGATGCACACAGCCCAGGGGGTCCACTCAGTGCCAACACACAAGGAGTTGTGTAACACTTAAAAGAACACTTCAACAATAAGAGAAACACATTTATTCATATTTATAAGACAAGATGAAAAAGTATGATTTTTCTTATTGTTTATCAACTGCTCACCAAGTATCTAAAGAATGGTACAAGTTTGTGAAACTGTGCTTGTGAAAGGAACTCCAGTTTCCTTCCACAGACCAAAAACATGCACGTTGGACTAATTGATAACTTTTGTCTCTAGGTGTGAGTGAGAGAGTGAATGGTTGTTTATTTGTGTAGGGTTCCAGTGTTTTCCCTTCAGCAGGTTCCAGTGTGCTGGGAAGCGCCAATGAGCAGCAGCTGTGGTCCATTTCCTCTGAAGAGCTCCAGGTGTATAAGAGGCTGTGGAAGTTTCCTTTCTGTGCTGTGACATAAGAAACCATTTGGTATTGTTGTCCATCTCCTAGTGTTTTCTTGAGTGAAGATTTATACTTACCTGTTTCCTTCAATGTTTTCTAGAACCTGCCTCCCTGTGACCAAATCCTGGATTATCTGTTTCTCTTCTCCAAGACAAGCCTGACCCTGAACTCCTGTGATCTTTTATCTTGGCCTCAGACTGTCTTGCTGCTCCACAGCCACTCACTAATTGCTTGCCTGCAATCCCCTATGTTAACCTCCACTATCATCTCAATTTCTTCTCCTTTGCTGACCATATGTGCCTGGAATCCTCCACCCTCCTCTCAAACACCGTGGAACCAACCAATTACCTGCATGGAAAAAAATATCTGTTCTTAACCTCACCATCACCTTCTACCAAAAGTCATACTTGCCTTCCATCCTTGTTTTTCAGATCCTCCCAGTGCCACCTGTAAATATTCAAACACTGTTTTTGACATAAAGTCACTTTTTTTTAACACAAAGTCAGACCCATCAAGTAAAACTGCAAACTAAATCTGAATCTCCATTTCCCCTCTGATTGTGTTGATGGATGGAACCACAAGAAAGGAACACATTTACAGAGATATCAGAAATGATGGTGCAGCATGGCTACACCTGGACTTAAGCAGTGCTGTGATGAGCTGAAGAAATTGAAATCAAATTGCAGGGTGATTAAGGACCAAAATGGACTTAGTGGTTTTAAAACAATGACCAGTTACAATACTGCATACTTTGTATGGACAATCCCACCCACAGAGCAGGAAAACAAGTCTCAGAGGCGAATCACATACAGCTGAGAAGAACTGATGAGATGAGGGCTGAGTGAAGTCTTTCTTATCAATGGCAAAGCAGCTTGTGTGGTCCTGTAATGAACTTGAAACATGTCCAGGGTGTATCCTGATGTATGCTCACATAGAGTCCAGGGTGTACTCCCTCTCATACAGAGACTGCTGCACATGGGCACCAGTGATTACTGCAACCTGGAAAGGAAGAAGCAGGTAAAGATAATGGATGGATGGATGAGCTCAAACATCAGTGATATATTCTTATAGATCTGAAAATATAAATAAAACTCTTGTTCTAGCGGAAGTAGTGGTGCAGATGTTAGAGAAGGTGAGCCATCACATCTCAACCATTACATAAAAATGTGGGTGGAAAAAGTTAAGCACCCACACCTTCCTCCACACACATTTGCCCTACTCTGGACCCTTAAGCAAGGCCTTTAGCCCCTTAACTGCTCCACTGGGCACCCTAAAAGGCAGCTCCCTGCTCCACACATGTAGGATGCGGCAGCTCAGTGGTTAGTGGTTGTGTAAGGAATGACATTAGGTATAAAACAATTGCCAAGTGAAATTGTTGAGTTTCTTTTAAAAAAAAATGTCTTGCTTTGAAACCTTCCAGAGGTCTTCTGTTGGCTATTCTCTAAAGAACCTTATTCTTATTCAGTTGATTGACTTATTTGATCTTAATGCAATTCCCTTTGTATATCAGTAATTAATATAATAATTATATTTTAATAATTTTAATTAGACATTTTGATTTCAATTACATTTTAATTTCCATCAAGGAGTCTCCCCAAAGGATCAAAGAAGTTCTAGAATTGCGCCGCTCAAGGTGGCTGCATGTTGGAGCAGCTCTGTTACTTTCATTCTGAGATTTTACTTTTGGAAACTTTAATTCCTCTTTTTCTGGATGTACATCACATTTTTTGGATGTTTTTTTTTCCTCTGCTATCAAATGCTGTGCAGCTGGAAGGATTTTTATTGAAACCTTTTTAGTTTTGGACATTTGTTATGATGCATAACCATGGCAACAAGGCAGTTTTCTACAACCAGCAGCTGATTAACATCTCAAAAGCTCAAATAATATCTCAACTACAGCCCCAAATCTTAAATGAGTTGAAAAGGATGTTCTGTGGATGCATTCTCATCTACCTGCCAGCTGTGCTCGAGTGCCTGACCACTGAGATCCTGGAACTAGCAGGAAACACGGCTCATGACAGCAGAAGGACAGGATCGTCCCTCGGTACCTACAGTTGGCTGTCCGCAGTGACGAGGAGCTCGGCAGACTGCTGGGAGGAGTGGCCATTGCTCTGGGAGGAGTTCTGCCCAGCATTCGGGCGGTCCTACAGCTCGGGGGAACCAAGAGGTCAGTCAAGTCTGGGTGGACGTACCTGACGGCATCTGCAGCCAGTTTGTTAGGACCCACTGTGGGATGGATCTTTACAAGAGATCCTTTCTGTCTACAGCCATCAGCATCTACAGTATAATATCTCTTAATGAAATGAGGATAACGAGTTACTACAACAAACAATTTCCCTCTGGGATTAATAAAGTATTTTTGAATTGAATTGAAATTAATTGAATCAAAAACAATTTGTCTAATCTAATCTAATCTAATCTAATCTAATCTAATATTAGATTAAGGTAATGTTTTATTCATCCTCAGGTTGTGTGTTCTACAGACTGTGAATCTCTGTGCCAATCCAAAGTTATGTTAAATCAGGAAAACAATAAACAAATAAAACGGAAACAAAATGAGAACACATAATATTTGTTGTTGTCTGACGATACAGAAGGCCCACGCTGCCATTGAGTTCCATGAATGTCTTGTACATGTTTGTGTGTATGTGTCCTGACCCCTATACATGTGTGCTAAGTACACACATGTATAGGTGTCAGGTCTCTGGAGGTCTGTAGTCCTGTCAGAAGAAATTTACAGGGATCAGACTCAAACTTTTTCTAGTGTCTCATAGTTCTTGCTGCAGCCTTTCTTTAGCTTCTGTCTCCCAGAAATGAGACGCTGCACCACTAAAAGACTACAATGTTGGGAGTGGGGGGGTGGGGGATGAGGGGTGGGGGGTGGATGTCACCCTCTTTATGTACTGTGATGGCCTCCTAGAAGAGGATGTAGGATGTATTCAACATGTTGGCCAAGAGTCTCAGGAAATATGACATTCCACAGAGGCTGGGGGAAGGATACCCATAGGAGGATCGGGGGGGGATCTAGCCTGCCCAGGCTCCTTCTGCCTAGAATGACTCAACTGCAAAACATCTCTTAGTTCACTCCTGACCAATTTGTTTTGATGCCACTACATTTTTAAATCAGTTGTACCTTTTTTAGAAATAATGAATGGAAGGCCTTTTTCTTACCCTTTGGGCTGAGCATGACGGAGAATTTGTGTTAATGTTCTTAGAAGTGTTGATAGCAGAGGAGAGAGGGCTGTAATGACTTCAGCAGACTTCAGCAGACTGTGGATCTGTAAACAGGGCCTTTCAGCTCCATAGCTGCTCAGCCCTGCACCCCACATCACACAGCTTCTCATCAAACTCACCAACTCTCATGAGCACTAGAACGCCCCCTCATTAAAATCCATCTCCCCTTCTCCATTTGGCTGTTGCAAAATCAAAACTTCAAATTATGACCACATACAGCTGCATAACGAGATTTTACTTCCAGCCATTGATTCTCATTAGCTTTTTTCTTCAAAGTCTAGATACATATATTTTTAAGTTTACTTTTGTGCTCTGACTTCAAAAGAGTTGATAGAAGATGCTTGGAAAACTACACTATCCAACACAAATCCCAAAATCCAGGTAGAAATAAAGAAGTTAAATTTTGTTTTGTTGTATGAGACAATTCAAACTTGCTTTAAAATTCAAGTATGCACACATTTACTCAGTTCTCAGAAGAAAAGAAATATATGTTCTCTGTGTTCAGCTCATTTATCATAGGAGCTGCTGATGCAGCTTCCTCTTTGCATTTATCATTTGCTCATGCTCAATAGTTGTTTTTGTTCTTTTGGTTTCTGCAGGGACTGCCACAGCAGGCCTGCTCGCATGAAAGATTTGGCAATTGTATTAAGCAGGATGCCGTTCCTGATCCAACCTGGGCTTGAGCCTGCAGCCTCAAGTTTATGAGCCCACAGCACTGACCATCAAGCTCCTGCAGCCGCAGTGACTCATGCTCAGTGGAACAGAAACAATCCAAGATGCTTTTGCAACATAAGGCTGCTCAACTTGAAAAAAAATCTCTCCTTGTTCAGATGTATTATTTTTTTATTACTCATGCCGATGAGCACATTGGAGGCAGTAGGAGGTTTTGTGTCTTGCTGAAGAACACAATAGCATTCTTCAGGAGATAGGGATTTAACCCTAACCTTTTAATGTTCAATAGGAGGATAACACCCCTACCCATTGGGCAAGGTCACCTCCATGTCTACAAGAGTGCATTAGGCTGAAAGAGTTTTCACCGCCTTAGAAAATCTTTTTGTTTTTTCTTTCTGGTACCTTGCAACTCAGAATTTTTTTTTTTTAATTGTTATTATAGGTAATAATTCTACACAAAATACTACAGATTGTTGAAGCTCAGATTATTGAGCGCTTGTCTCCTCATCCACATATCTCCACATATTTACATAAATCTTTAAATAAAACCAGAGATTTGCTGTTAGATTGAAGGCTGGACTTTGACTGGACTGTTCCAGAACATTTAAAGGTTGCATGAATTTACTTGGTCCTGTTCAAACCACTGGAGTGTATCTTTAGAAGTGTGTTTGGGGTCATTGTCCTGCTGATGGATGGACCTCTACCATGTTCTCTGGAAGATTCCAACAGGTTTCCATTAAGGATTCAAGGATTTTTATTGCCATTCACATCACATGTAGTACATGAGGTGGAACAAAACTATGTGCATAGGGTTCCAGTTACATCCAACAAAAATACAAACTGTAAAGAAAACAGTATTCACCAAACTAAGAATACACAAAACTAAGAATACACTAAGCACTAAAAGTACATAAACAATACGCCAAAACAACAGCAGCACAAACATGAGTCCATGTGAACAGATGAGGACAAATGAACACAACAACACGAAATAAATCAGCAGCATGCGATCAGCATCATGGATAGTCAGCAGCACATATTAACAACTAAGTGGCATTACTGTGATTTTTTTCACAGTGATTTTTTTCCACAGTTATTTTCATAGTGATTTTTCTTGGTTAGATATTCATGAGTCTAACAGCCTCAGGGTAGAAGCTGGTCCTCAGCCTGGTGGTTCTACACTTAATGCTCCTCAACCTTCTGCCTGAAGATAGTGGGGCAAATAGTGTGTGTGCCGGGTGTGTGAGGTCCTTCATGATGCAGGTGGCTCTCTTCCTGCATCTGGATGTGTAAATGTCTGTGATGGTGGGGAGGCTGACTCCAACAGACTTCTGTGCAGTCTTCACCACTCTCTGCAAAGCTTTTCTTTCTGCAGTTGTGCAGCCTCTATGCAACACGTTGATGCTGAAGCACAGGATGCTCTCCACTGCACACCTGTAGAAGGAGGTGAGGACTGAGCTTCTCAGACCAGCTCGTCTCAGCCGCCTGCAGAAGTAGAGTCTCTGATGAGCTTTCTTTTTTCAATGTGATTTGTTTTAACCACACACTGTTGCTCATGAGGAATAAAAAGTTCAGTTCAACCTCATCTGACCAAAACACCACCTTCTACCTTTGAGGAAAAAAAAAACTTACTGCCTTATTTTTAGGCTAAGATTTGTTTCTGCTACTCTTCTGTGAAGCTCAGCTTTGTACAGTTTCTAGTAGTAGATTTAACAGAAAATTCTCTCTTGGCACATTTGATGTGGCTTCATCTTTTATAAAGTCCCCAACAATTGGCTTAATGTTGCACTGTGGGATACTTATGATTCATTAACAAATATAAATTCAATGGAAAAGGATCTCTGATCTGATTGAAATTAGCTGCTTTAATTTTGATACACATTCGTGGAAGTACAGCGACAGATCTAATATTGGGATTACTCGAACAACTGTAAATTGGTTTAAATCATATTTATTTGATATATTCCAGTTTGTAAATGTAAATAATGGATCTTCTTCATACATCAAAGTTAGTCATGGAGTTCCTCAGGGCTCAGTGCTTGGACCAATACTTTTTATTAATGCTTCATCCATCCATCCATTATCTTTACCCACTTATTCCATTTTGGGTCACGGGGGTCGCCGGTGCCCATGTCCAGCAATCACTGTGCGAGGGGCAGGGTACACCCTGGATGTGTCGCAAGTCCATCACAAGGCCACATAGAGACAAACGAGACAAACAACCATTCACTCTCTCACTCACACCTAGGGACAATTTAGAGTTACCAATCAGTCTAACATGCATGTTTTGGGTCTGTGGGAGGAAACCGGAGTACCTGGAGAAAACCCACGCATGCACGGAGAGATTTATTAATGCTTCCATTAGGTAAATTTATTGAACAGAATGGGATAATTTTTTTATTTTCTATTTCATATCATTTGTTATGCTGATGATACTCAGTTATATTTGACCATGAAACTCAGTGAATCCAATCAGTTACTTAGATTACAAGCAAATCTTAAAGACATAAATACCTGGGTTAGCCTTAATTTTCAGCTTTTAAACTCAGTCAAGAGAGAGGTTGTGATTTTTGGATTTGAGCATTTTAGGAATAAATTTTGCAGTCTGTCATTTCCTTTGGATATTAGTAATGTGGCCTCCAGTTCTAATATTATAAACCTTGGTGTTATTTTCTATCTGGATAGGTCTTTTAACACACACAATAAAAACGTTACCAGAACCGCTTTCTTCCACCTTTGAAATATCGCTAAAATTATAAAAGTCTTGTCTAAAAATAATGGTGAAAAACTGGTCCATGCATTTATCACATCTAGTTTGGACAATTGCAATGGTTTATTATCTGCATGTCCAAAAAAACTTATTTTAAAAAGTCTTCAGTAATTCCCAAATGCTGCTGCCACATTTTTAATGAGAGTTGGAAGGAGAAATCATCTCTCCAGCTTTAGATTCTCTTCAATGGCACCCTGTCAATTCAGAAATTCAGACTTGAATTCAAAATCTTACTTCTAATATGAAAAGCTTTCAACAACCTAGCTCCATCTTATATTACAGATCTTATTGTTCCATATTTTCCGAACAGAGAACTTAGCTCTCAGACTGCAGGTTTACTTGTGGTTCCTAGAGTTTCCAAAAACAGAATGGGAGGAAGATCTTTCAGTTATCAGGCTCCTCTGTTGTGGAACCAATTTCCAGTTTCGGTCCTTGAGGCTGACACATTGTCCAGTTATATGACTGGGCTTAAGACTTTCCTTTTTGCTAAATCCTATAGTTAGGGTTGGCTTGGGTTTCTTGAGCTATCCCTTAGTTATGCTGCTATAGGCTTAGACTGCTGGAGGACAAATTTATGGTATAATGGTATAAAGTTTATTCATTTTAAAAATACAAAACAGTTTCATAACTACATAAAAAAATACAAGAGATTTAAAATAAAAGGCAGCAGAAAGAAGAAAAAAAACGTATTATATCTGCCCCTTTTTTTCAAACAATTAGTTCAATCATAATAATCTTCAAGTGACTGAACAAAATGAATAACTCTTTCTAATTTTTCTAATTCTAATACAAAAACACACTAAGCTCAGCTTTGATCTTTTTCTTAAATGTACACATTGACTTGGCATTTTTAACATCACTCTCTAGACCATTCCACAATCCAACTCCTTGGATTGAGGTAGACCTTCCCTTCAGACTAGTTCTGAATTTTGGTTTGGCAAATATCTCTATCTTCTTAAGATTATAACAACTTTGCCTTTTAACAAAATTTCTTTGGATATTTAATGGTAATGTGTTATTTTGAGCCCTATACATAACTGATAAAATACTATAATCTACCAAATCATGGAACTTCAATAACTTCAGTTGATAAAATAATGTGCTTGATGGGTGACGGTAATGCTTTCTAGTGATAATTCTTGCAGCTCTTTTCTGTAAAATAAAAATTGGCTTTGTAAATGTTTTACACGCTTTCCCCCAAACATTAATGCAATAGATTAAATGTGGAACAATGATTGTGTTATACAACATGTACAGAGCTTTATCATTTAATAATTCCCTGATTTTTGTATAGTACTGCAATAGATTTAGCTATTTTTATTCTTACATAATTTATGTGATTTTTCCATGTTAGCTGTTCATCAGTGATTACACCCAAAAATTTAATCTCATTAACTCTACAAATCTCAACACCCTCAATTTTAAATGGATCATCAACAGTTCTCTTTTTGTTACTAAATATCATGTATTTAGTTTTTTCTAAATTTAATGATAATTTATTAAGTTTAAACCAATTTTGTATTTTATCAATTTCTGTCTTCATCAATTCCAACATCCTTTTTACATCTTTACCCAAACAAAAAAATGTGGTGTCATCTGCAAAAAAGGACACATTTGAGGAGTCCTGATACATTTACTAAGTCATTCACATATAAAATAAATAACTTTTGTCCAAGCACAGAGCCTTGAGGAACTCCACAAGTGATATTGCAGAGATCAGATCTTACACAAACTGTTTCCTATCTTTCAAATAGCTAGATACTGAGTGTAATGCTGGTCCTCTTATACCATATTTATTCCATTTTTCAAGGAAAATATTGTGGTCAATAGTATTGAATGCTTTTTTAAAATTCAACAAAAAAAGTAACACAATATTGTTTTTGATCGACAGCAGTAGTTATTTGTTCTATTAATTCCACGAGAGCCATTGATGTAGAGTTTTTTGCTCTAAAACCATACTGACTGCTACTTAGAATGTTTTTTTAGTAATAAATTTATCTAATCTGGTCACAAATAATTTTTCTAGAATTTTTGTGAACTGTGGTAATAAGGATATTGGTCTATAATTATTGAACACACATTTATCACCATTGTTAATTAAGGAACTACCTTAGCTACTTTCATATTGTCTGGAAATATTCGTTTTGAAAATTATAAATTACATATATATGTAAACGATAACATAACTCATTATGTCCTTTACAAACATCATATCCATGTCTACCCAGTATTTTGATCTCTTATCTGTAAGATTTTTTAACTACATTCATTATTTCTTCTTTGTCAGTTCCATTTAGAAAAATATTGTTGTCACAACCTTGTTAAGATATTTTCAATCCAGACTGGTTTAATGAGTTTGATCTGCTCAGAGACAGGATTATAATCAAATTATGACCCGGTTCTGACTGGGTTAAACTGGGCCAGCAAACTCTTAAGAGAGTCTCCCTGATAATTCAATATCTGTCAAGAAAGTTTAATCAGCTTGCCACAATCACGTAGAAAGGCTTTAAAGCACCGTCTCATGTTTTCCTTACACGTCAGTCTACATAAGACCACATTTATTCACGCCCCCTCATACACTGACAGATTGAGCTCCCCCTTCTGCGAAGGGCGGAGTCTAGGGCCCTATAAATTAATGATGACACGAGACATTGGGGCTCTTCCTCTGGGACTTCTGGTAAGATGGCGCCCGAGTACATGGCTTGCAATCCACCTCTGCTGATGGTGTTTGGATTATTTTTGTTTTTTGCATTTCACATCTGTGACATCATCTCTCTGCTGGTGTATGACAGACAACGACTTTTGGATCTTAGTTTTTCTGTCACTGAAGTCGCTTATTTGGAACAAAATGAGCGTACTTCCAGACCCCCCCCCCCCTCCTCCCCCCTGCTGGTGGACGTGCCAGCTTACCTTTGCTGCGCTCCTCACCTCCCTGCCCTGAGATATCACTTCAGACGCCGGGGAAAACGTGCTGGTCAACTGGTGATTGCTGAAAGCTCTACGCGCTGCATCTTCCTCTCCTGTGTGCCCGGACCAGGTAACCAACGTGAGTTGTAAGCCAGTGCGCAGCTCGGACCGACCTGGAGGGGCTGTTATTGAAAACCTGCGGCCATTAGCGTGCGCTAACTCCACCGCTGATAGCTCCACTTTGGACAGTATCCGGATGTGTTTGGTCAATGCAAGATCTGTTACCAACAAAACTTTTATCCTCAGGGACTACTTTCAAGAGCACGATTTGGACTTTCTGTGCTGTGCATCACAGAGACTTGGATGTCTCCGGGTGAGTCCAGCGCCTTGACGGAATTACTGCCACCGAACTGTCTGTGTTTTAACGCCCCGCGGCCATCAGGCTGGCGTGGTGGTGGATTATTAACAATATTCAAATCAACTTTTGACTGTAAACAACTGCCCGTCCCAGTTTCCCGCGCCAGCTTTGAGCTGAGCGTGTTTGAGCTGAGCGTCTTTGAACTCGGACATTCATCTCCAACATTATTTGCACTCGTCTACCACCCACCTCGATCTAAGGATTTCATAAATTAATTTTCTGACTTCTTGGCTGAAATCATACCAAAATATGATCATGTTTTCATTATTGGGGACTTTAATTTGCACGTGTGCTGTCCTGAGAAGCCCTTGGTTAAGGACTTTTTAGATCTATTGGACTCATTTAATTTAACTCAGCATGTAAACGGTCCCACCCAAGAGCACGGACGTACACTGGACCTTGTTTTAACTCATGATATGACTGTTATTAATCTTGTTATTGGTGATAATGTTTTTTCAGACCACATGCCAGTCCGGTTTGAGTTCACCCTCCCCCATCTAACTCCTAAGCCGTGCATTCCTGCACGTAGGACCCGGACCATTAACCACTTCACTGCCACACGTTTCACAGATGTTTATAACTCTGAAATGATAATTCAGGCCCCAGTGTTTCTCACCACCACTGAAGAGCTGACATCCCAGTCCAACTCTGCCTGCTTAAAGACTCTGGATCATGTTGCGCCTGTTTAAACTAGAAAATCAAAACTGAGAGCAGAACCTTGGCCGAGTGATGTCACCAAGGCCGTTAGGCAGCAATGTTATCAGTTATCAGGCTCCTCTGTTGTGGAACCAATTTCCAGTTTCGGTCCTTGAGGCTGACACATTGTCCAGTTATATGACTGGGCTTAAGACTTTCCTTTTTGCTAAATCCTATAGTTAGGAGGGCGGAGCGAAAGTGGTGGAAAGACAGGCTGCAGGTCTCTTTTCAAATACTTAAAGATAGTTGGCGCCGTTATCAGAAAGCAGTAAAAGCTGCTAAATCCAAATACTTCTCTGATATAATTACTTCAAACTCTCACAACCCACGTGTCCTCTTCTCCACCCTAAACTCTGTTCTTCACCTCACTGAACCATCTCCTCTGGAAGCCTCGACTGAGCTGTGCGACAACTTCTTACATTTCTTTTTGGAAACAATTACGACCACCCAGGCTCTCATTTCCCCTCCAACTCATGACCCATCCATCCCACCTCAATCTGTAGCTCCTTTTGACCATTTTGAACCCATCACTCTATCTTCTCTAGAGCATGTCATGTGCAGTTTGAAACCTTCTGGTTCCCCCTTTGATGTGGTCCCCCCTTGACTACTAAAGGAGGTTTTTCCAACTCTAGGTCCCTCCATTCTTGATATAGTAAATGGTAGTTTATCCACTGGCGTGGTGCCAAAATCCTTTAAACATGCTGCCGTCTTGCCTCTCCTGAAAAAAACAAACCTTGACCCCTCAGTCATTTCCAACTACCGGTCTGTCTCCAAACTCCCATTTGTTTCTAAAATACTGGAGAAAATAGTTGAGTCCCAGTTGAAGTGCTTCCTGGAGGATCACACCATCTACATACAGAGCATACAGAGCCATACCCCTCCCCCACCTCGGGCAGTCAGACCATCTTTCCCTCCTGCTCCCCCCAGCTTACACCCCCCTCAGATGCAGAGCAAGGCCTACAACAAAAACTGTTACAATCTGGCCTGGTAATGCACTCGATGACCTACAGGACTGCTTTGAAAAAACTAACTGGGACTTATTTCAACATCAGGAAATGGAAACATACACAGGAACAGTACTGGACTACATCAACTTCTGCATCGGAAATGTGACTATGGTCAAAAACATTCGTGTTTACCCCAACCAAAAACCATGGATGAACAGCCAGGTTCACACACTCCTCAGAGCCCGCGACGCTGCCTTCAGGTCAGGTGACAGAGCTCTGTACCGAGCTGCTCGAGCCAACCTGAATAAGGGAATAAAAACAGCAAAGGCTGACCATAAAAGGAATATAGAGTCCCATCTGTCCAGCAACAACTCACGGGAGGTGTGGAAGGGCATAAAAAACATCACAAACTATAGAGGCTGTGAGGTGACAACAGGAGACCTGAGTGCATCACTAGCAGAGGAGCTAAACTGCTTCTTTGCACGCTTTGATGCACCACAGCAGCACCCATCTGATCCTGCCCTGTCCCCACACCCACCCGGTTACTGCACCACTCCATTCACTGTACGGGAGCATGATGTTAGACGTTCCCTCCAATCAGTGAACCCCAGGAAAGCTACTGGCCCAGATGGAGTACCTGGCAGGGTGCTCAAAGCATGTGCTCTCCAGCTCGCCCCCACCTTCACCAGAATTTTCAATCTCTCCCTGGCCCAGGCTGTCATCCCTCCCTGCTTAAAATCTGCAACCATCATCCCAGTGCCGAAAACGCCTACCATCACCAGCCTGAATGATTACCGACCAGTGGCTCTCACCCCGGTAATCATGAAGTGCTTCGAGAGACTGGTTCTCCAGCACATCATGGACTATCTCCCTCTGAACTTTGACCCCTACCAGTTTGCATATCGCACCAACAGGTCCACAGAGGATGCTATTGCAGTAGCTCTCCACACCGCGCTGAGCCACCTGGAACAACAGCACAGCTACGTTCGAATGCTCTTTGTGGATTACAGCTCGGCCTTTAACACAATCATTCCGGACATTCTTATAAACACATTGGACAATCTCGGCCTCCCCCCACTCACATGTGCCTGGATAAAAGACTTCCTAACCAATCGGCCCCAATCTGTAAGACTTGGTCCCCACCTCTCCTCCACTCGTACGCTGAGCACTGGCTCCCCACAGGGCTGTGTGCTGAGCCCCCTGCTGTACTGTCTCTACACCCATGACTGCATCCCGGCCCACAACAACAACCTCATCGTCAAGTTCGCTGATGACACCACAGTGGTCGGACTAATCTCATGGGGAGATGAGACATTTTACAGACAGGAGGTCCTGGAGCTAGCAACCTGGTGCTCAGAGAAAAATCTGGCTCTGAATATCAAAAAAACCAAGGAGGTGATTATTGATTTCAGGAAGCACAGCACCAACCTAGCCCCCCTTTACATCAATGGCGAGTGTGTGGAGAGGGTTCACACTTTCAGATTTCTTGGTGTCCATATCTCTGCTGACCTAAACTGGAAAGAGAACACCACAGTGGTCATCGAGAAGGCTCAGCAGAGACTACACTTCTTAAGAGTCCTTAAGAAGCACAACTTGAACACAAAACTGCTGCTGACCTTCTACCACTCGTCCATCGAGAGCCTGCTGACATACTGCATCTCAGTATGGTACGGCAGCTGCACCCTGGCTGACAGGGAGAGGCTTCAGAGAGTAGTCAAGACAGCACAAAAGATAATTGGCTGCCCTCTCCCCTCCCTGATGGACATTTACACATCACGCTGCCTCAACAGAGCAGAAAACATAATCATGGACTGTTCACACCCGGGTTTTGAACTGTTTGACTTGTTACCTTCAGGGAAACGCTACAGGTGCATCAGAACAAGAACAAACAGGTTCAAGAACAGTTTTTTCCCGAAAGCCATCACCACACTGAACTCACACATGCACTGATTTAATAATCTAACCTCCCAAACCCCTGGACTTCTACTGTGCAATACTACTGACATTCCATACTCGCAGTCACCTTAACTACCTCACTAATATCCATAATGTGCAATACAATTGTGTAATACTTGTATTTTTTTACTTTCATTATTATATCTATATTGCGTTACATTTTTTTATATTTTTAGCGTGTGTTTAATGTGTGTTTTCTTAAGGCGTGTTTTTGCACTGGAAAAAGGAGTGGCTCTTAATTTCATTGTACTGCGTATAATGACAATAAAGGCATTCTGATTCTGATTCTGATCTTAGAGCTTTTCCAATCTGGCTTTAAACCTCTCCACAGCACTGAAACTGCCCTGCTGAAGGTCTTTCACGACATCTTCTGATTCACAGATACCGGTGATTCTATGCTGCTTGTCCTGTTGGACCTCACAGCCGCCTTTGACACCATCGACCATGAGATCCTCATTGCTAGGTTGGACCAGTGGGTCGGTGTCACAGGATCAGCCCTCAATCGGTTCAGATCTTACCTCGCTGACAGATCCTTTTGTGTCTCCATCAAGGATTTTAGTTCCGCAGAGGCAGAGCTTAAATGGGGGGTTCCGCAGTGGTCCATCCTGGGTCCCCTCCTATTCTCTTTATCCCTGCTGCAGCTTGGTGCTATTTTCTGGAAACACAAACATGCCCTTCCACTTCTATGCCGATGACTGTCAAATTTACTTCCCCCTAAGACACAATGGTACATGCTCTATTCAACCACTGCTCAACTGCCTGGCTGACATCAGGGACTGGATGGCTTTAAATTTCTTGAGTTTCAATGAAAAGAAGTCTGAAGTCACTGTATCGACCTCTCCGCTCTAACCCTGTCAGAAAATCAAAGAGTCGCTAATCTGGGCGTGATAATGGACCCTTCCCTGAAGCTTAACAATCATGTAAACATGATTGTTCAATCATGCTTCTTCCAACTGAGGCGTCTGTCTAAACTGAAGCCCATATTGTCCAAAAATAACCTAGAGACTGTAATGCATGCATTCATTACATCTAGGCTTGATTACTGCAATTCTCTCCTGTTTGGTATCAGTCAGACCTCCATTGCACGACTACAACTGGTCCAGAATGCAGCAGCCCAATTTTTAACCAGTACAGGCAAAAGAGAGCACATTACACCAGTTTTGGCCTCACTACACTGGTTACCGTTCACTTTCGAATCCAGTTCAAAATACTCATGTATGTCTACAAATCACTGAACAGTGTGTTCCCCCCCCCCCCATGCTCCCTGAGGCCAGTGGACCAGTTGCTCCTCACAGTTCCAGGAACTCATCTTAAGCACAGAGGTGACAGGGCCTTCTCTGTAGCAGGACCAAGACTTTGGAACGAGTTACCTCTGCTTGTCAGACTGGTCCCTTCCCTCTCGGTTTTCAAGTCCCGTTTAAAAACTCACTACTATTCAGTAGCTTTCAACACCAGATGATCTGTGTTTTGATCCTGTATGCTCCATACTTGTTAGTCATCATTTTCTGCATCGTTTTTATGTCTATTTTCTGATTTACCTCATTTTGTATTTTGCTTGGTGTGTTACCTGTTATTTTGTCTGTACAGCACTTTGGTTGGCCTTGTAGCTGTTTTAAGTGCTTTATAAATAAAGTGGTATGGTATGGTATGGTATGGTATGGTATGGCATGGGTCCGTGAACACGTCACAGACTGAATAGAGTCCAGCGCTGTAAATTGTAATCTTTTACTGCTTTTTCTAATATAATTGATAAAACTTAATTGACATTTCCTTGATTTATTGATTAGTATAGTTGCCACTTCTGAAGAAGGTTCTAGCTGGGGGCAAAGACGTGGGCTGGAGGGGGTTTCCGGATCCGGTGGCCCGCAGCCAGCTCTCGTCTTTAACAACCTATAACTGAATGGTTCACATTATTGTCTACTTTTGGTATTTTAGCTGCAAGGCTTGATTCAACGTTCACAAAATGATGATTAAATCCATTTACAATTTCATTTTCATCATGGATTTCATTGTCCTCATTCAAAAAATATTGTGAAATACCTGTTTTTGCTTTATGACTTTTCAGAACACTATTTATTACTCACCATGTTGCTTTCATATCACCATTACTTTTATTTTATAAATCACTATAATATTCCTTCTTGTGTTTCCTTATAATACCTACTAATTTATTTTTATACTTCTTATATTTCTCTTCGGCCTCTTGTGTTCTCAATTTCAAGAAACATGTAAAAAATAATTATTTTTTTTAACAAGCATTTCTCAACCCTTTCATCATCCATGGTTGGTCAACAACATTTCTCTGTGTATAATTATTTTGAACACAATTCTTATCATACAGAGCTCCTAAAATATTCATAAACTCATCATATGATCTGTTTACATCAACAACATACACGTCTTTCCAGTTTTGTTTATGTAAATCATCTTTTAATTTGTCCAATGCATTTTTTGATGTGTTTATTGTTTTTTCTTAATTGTAATTTCTTTTGTAATGCTTTTATCATTGTTATAAATTGTGAAAACTGGTAAATGATCACTTAAATCACTCGTTAAAATACCTCCTATCACATCCCCATTTGTTATATTTGTGAAAATATTATCAATTATTGTAGCACCATGAATTGTAATTCTTGTTGGTTTTGATATTAACGGATAAAGATTTAAACTATACAATGAATTTGTAAATGTACCCATGTTATTTGAATCTGTTTTATTTCCCAAGTCAAGACTTTGTCTTCGTATATTTGGACGACATTCTCATCTATTCTAAGGATAAAAATGAACATGTAAAGAGGGTCAGGACTGTGCTTCAAAGACTTGATGAGAATCAAATGTTCATAAAGTGTGAAAAATGTGAGTTCCATGTCTCATCAGTATCATTCTTGGGTTTCATATTTGAAGGGAGATGTTACAGAAAAGACTAAAGTTGTGCTAGATTGGCCTGTTCCTGAGTCTATGAAACCGCTTCAGCGTTTCCTTGGGTTTGCCAACTTGTACAGGCGATTCATTAAGGATTACAGCCAAATCTCTTCTTCCCTCTCTCAGCTTACTTCCATTAATATAACTTTTTGTTGGAACCCTGAGGCTAATGCTGCCTTTTGCAAACTAAAGACACTATTCTCATCCACACCAGTTTTGTGTCACCCCTGTCCCAAACAACAATTTATTTTAGAGGTGGACGCCTCAGACTCAGGTGTGGGGGCCATCCTCTCGCAAAGATCTCCTGAAGATAATAAGGTCCATCCCTGCACCTTCTTCTCAAAATGATTATCCCCTGCAGAGAAGAAATATGATGTGGAGAATCGGGAGCTTCTGGCTGTAAAATTGGCGTTAGAAGAGTGGCGTCACTGGCTGGAAGGCACGATAACCCCTTTTCTAATATGGACCAATCACAAGAAACTTACGTTCCTTAGGGATGCTAAGAGGTTAACGCCCAGACAGGCCTTGTTCTTTAACCGCTTCAATTACACTTTAACCTTCAGACCCTGTTCTAAGAATATAAAGCCTGATGCTCTCTCACGGCAGTTTTCTTCACCAGATAGCTGTGAGACTGAAGAGAGCATCATTCCTCCGGTTTGCGTGGTGGGGACCCTCACATGGGACATCAAGAAGGAAGTCCGGGAGGCTCAAAAGGACAAACCTGAACCCGGCAACGGACCCCCCAGGACCCTTTTGTCCCGTCTGTTATGAGGGCCAAAGTATTGAATTGGATACACACCCACAAATGTTCCTGTCACCCTGGCACTTCTCGCATGCTCTCCCTTACAAAGAGTAATTTCTGGTGGCCCACCCTCACCAAGGATGTAAAGGGTTTTGTAGCAGATTGCTCCACCTGTGCACGTAATAAGACTGGTAACCAGCCACCTGCCGGACTGCTACAACCTCTGCCCACTCGTAGTCGTCCCTGGTCACACATCTCGGTGGACTTTGTTACAGGTCTACCTCTACCCCGCAGCGATTGTAACACTACGATACTAACCGTTATTGACAGATTCTCCAAAGCAGCCCATCTTGTTCCCCTGTCTAAGCTCCCGTCTGCATTTGAAACTGCCCAATTGCTGATACAGCATGTGTTCAGAATACATGGTATACTCTCCGATGTGGTCTCGGACCATGGTCCACAATTTGTTTCCCAGGTCTGGCGAGCCTTCTGCAAGACATTAGGGGCATCCTCCAGTCTCACATCAGGATACCACCCTCATTCCAATGGCCAGGCTGAGCGCTGTAATCAAGAGCTGGAGACCACTCTTCGCTGCATCGTTGAGAGAAACCCCTCAGCCTGGAGCCAGCACCTGGTGTTGGTGGAGTATGCTCACAACACCCATAAGTCAGCAACCACAGGTATGTCCCCTTTCGAGGCTTCCCTTGGCTATATTCCCCCCTTATTCCCCAGCCAGGAGACTGACATCTCTGTTCCGTCTGTTCAACACCATTTTCACCGATGTCGACAAGTCTGGCAGCAGGCTAAGGCAGCACTAACACGGACTGCACCCCAAAACAAAAGATTTGCTGATCGTCACCGTGCCCCAGCTCCAGCTTATCAGGTGGGTCAGAAGGTGTGGCTTTCCACCAAAGACATCCATCTCAAGGACACACCCAGGAAAATGGCACCCCAGTTCATCGGTCCTTTCCCCATCATTAAAATCATAAACCGCTCTGCTGTACGCCTTCAACTCCCCAGCTCCATGAAAATCCATCCTACCTTCCATGTCTCCCAAGTGAAACCTGTTTCAGTAAGTCCCTTGTACCCTCCGGCCGACTCCCTCCACCCACCCGGTTGATCGACAACCACCTGGCCTTCAGCGTCAGGACCATCCTGGACGTGCAACACAGAGGTCGGGGGGTCCAGTACGTAGTCGACTGGGAGGGTTATGGACCAGAAGAGAGGTCATGGATCCCACAATATTTCATCTTAGATCCAAGCCTCATCACCACCTTCTTCAGGGCTTACCCTGAGAAGCGCCTCAGGTCACCTGGGGGCGATTCTTGGGGGGGTACTGTGAGAGTCCACTGTCTGCAGTGCCGCCAAGATGGCTGCTGATTGCCAGCAGCTGCTGGCCATCCACCTGATGAGGTCCTTCAACTATTTAAGGCTGCAGTCCAGTGTGACTCATTGCTGGAGCATTGTACCTATTTCGGTATTTATGCTTGTGGCCGTATATCGACCAAACAAACGAGAAGTACTTACCTGTTGTTCTTGTTCTCGCAGTCATTCGGGTTCCTTGGTTCCTTCTTGGCCCGTGGTTCTGGTTCTTGTCCTCCGTGCCTCGCCTTCCAGCCATACGCCTGTCCAGCCTGTCTCGCTTGTCCTGCCTGGCCTCTCATCTCAGGGGCTTTTCTGTTGGATCACGTCCATGCCAACACCTGTGCCTCCACCTGCGCCTCCACCTGTAAGAAAAGACAAAAAAATCATCAACTCTTTCCTACCTGCAAGTGGACCTTACTGAGCCAACTCTTCCTCAGGATCCCCAAGAGATGACCACCTGTAAATAGTTCACTGTAAATAATAAACACTTTTTTCCTTTTTCTATTTGGATCTTGTATTGTCTGGTCTCATACCACTCTGGGTTCCCCGCGTTATAACATTTACTTACAAAACTCCACTAGTTTTGTATTTTTACTTGTTTTGTATTTGTAATTATTTTTTCTATACTTAACATGTGTTTTTTTTGTTGTTTTTTTGTCTTTCAGGTACACCTGTACCTACATCTTGACCTGCCATTCTATGTTTGTTTGTTTGTTTCTCCTTCCTGTCCTATCAAACTCAGCCGGTCAAAACAGATGGCTGCATGTCCTGAGCCTGGTTCTGCTGGAGGTTTCTTCCTTTTAAAAGAGAGTTTTTCCTTTCCACTGTTGCCACTGTGCTTGCTCAGGATGGGAGACTTTGACAAAGTGAAGATTCAACTTGTCTGCAGGCCTCCTTCGATAGAGAACTTTACTCGATGGCTTCTTATATTTATGAATGTTTATGTTCAGTGCCCTGAGACAACTTCTGATGTGACTTGGCACTATATAAATAAACTGAATTGAACTGATTCAATATATATTTAATGATTTTTTTTTTCCAGACAGACATTGACTTAAAATCTGGAATGTTAATTTCATGATGATTGTGACAAAAGCCGAAAAGCTGAAACTATTTATATCAGGTTTATACAACGTCGACCCCCAAAGTAGCAGACCAAGGAAG
>NC_056515.1:6308712-6319574 GCF_014905685.2 Nematolebias whitei
AGTGACAAACAGACACAAACAGACAGAGGGAAACCAGGAATCCCACAATTTATTCATTTGGACTGGCCTCTGTTGGAAATTGTTGAATAATGTAGCTCTGAATTGTTCATTCTTGCGTTGCGATGCAGAAACAGCTTCATTAAATGAATTCCTGCACTTGTGCGTGGGAGGCTGAAGTTAATTATAATTTAAATGGCCTTAAGGCTACTCTAAAAAGGAAGGATTTAGCAACATTTTTCCTTTGTTCATCTACTCTGATAAAACACATGTGCTTATATTTGAGCTGCTACAGCTGTTCAAACTTTTAACTGCCACCAGAAGGATATTTTTACACCTTGGATTTGTTTTACATCTTTCTACCTGTGCAGAAGCAGCTGTTGTGTTGTGGCTAATGCAACCCCTGAATGCCAGAACAGAATCCAGGAACTTATTTGGACAGGGTGTGTTCCAGTAACTGTTTGCATGGATCCGGTAACTCTCAGACTTACTACTAATAAAGTTATGAACAAATATGACTGCCTTGAACAAATAAAACTTATATTGGATATGTAAACTGAAAATAAACACATAAACACTAATTTTAAATACTACAGCAACTTACAAGCTTCTTAATATCTCATAAGAGCTGCCTTTACAAGTAAGTATTTCCGCTTCTACACTTTAAAAAATCTTAGCCCCTAAAATCCAAAGTTATAGTGCAATTTCATTTTAAAAAAAAATATATATATATATATATAATAAAACAACACACTAAATTGCAAATCAGTTTGACAGTTTAGATGGGTCATAAATAAAATTTTGTTTATTTATTAAAAATACAATGAGAGAAATGTTTGATGTGCATTATTCACATCACGTATCAAAACAATGGCGCTAATTTGTGAAAATAACAGCGATCAAAATGTCGAAAAACAGTCCAACTTACTTTCATTAAAAAAGGCTTCTCATTGTCCTTAGTTGGACAACCAAGAATTGAAGCACTTAAGGCAGTGGCAATTGAGATTGGAGCAGGCGAGAGCGAGTTGTGGGGGTGAGTGCCGATCTAACCAGACAGTCGTACGCAGGCAGGAGCTCACAGCCAACCGCCATGAACAGACGAAGGAGGTGTCCAGAGGTTTCACATGTGGAGTCAAACAACAACGAGCAGGACAGTAAATTCAGAGGAGAAGAGATGGGTTAAGAACCAAGGGGGTAGGACACTTGACAGAAGCGGAGTGTTTACAAATGTAGGTAAACATAAATATTTAACCACCCATTAAAGTACACCAAAATGCAGGAAATCGCATCTACTTTATTCAAAATTTTGCAAAGCAGTAGCAAGTTGGTAAGGTCTGTCGCAGCTGGTATAACTTGAGGTGATCATAAACAAGGAGCATGAAACCCTTCCTATGAGGGAACAATGCCAAGCCATTGGTTCCGTTATGTGGATGACACTTGGGTCAAAATCCAAGCTAAGGAAATAGAAGCGTTCACCAGACACATTAACTCGGTCAATAAAAACATCAAGTTCACCAGAGAGGATACAAATGACAACAAACTGCCTTTTTTGGACTGTTTGGTTCAGATGGAGAGAGAGGACAGCCTCAACATTGAAGTTTACAGAAAACCAACCCACACAGACCAGTATCTTCTGTTTGACTCCCACCATCCACTGGAACACAAACTCTCTGTCATCAGAACTTTACAACATCGGGCCAAATGCGTCCCCACGAAGACAGAAGGTAAGGAAAAGGAACAGAAACACATTCAAGAAGCTCTTCAAACATGTGGATATCCTAACTGGGCTTTTGTCAAGTCAGTGAAGAAATCTACAAAACACACCAATAAACTGAAAAAGGAGAACAGCAGACATAAAAACATTGTCATCCCTTATGTTGCTGGAGTATCAGAGAAATTCAGAAGGATCTTCAACAAACACAAGATCCCAGTACATTTCAAACCCAGCAGGACTCTCAGACAGAGGCTGGTCCACCCTAAAGACAAAACACCCATACAGAAACAGAGTGGTGTAGTGTATGCGGTCCAGTGCAGCGAGGACTGTCCAGACCTCTACATTGGAGAAACTAAACAGCCTCTTCACAGACGCATGGCTCAACACAGGACAGCCAGCTCCACAAGACAAGACTCAGCTGTTCACCTCCACCTCACAGATAATGAACACTCTTTTGAGGACCAAAATGTGCACATTTTGGACCGAGAACACAGATGGTTTGAGAGGGGGGTGAAGGAAGCAATTTATGTAAAAAGAGAAAAGCCGTCTCTTAACAGAGGAGGAGGCCTCAGATTTCCACTTTCAAAAACCTATAATGCAACTTTAAAACAGATTCCCAGCCGGCTTTCACACCTTATGGGAAAGAGGGGCCTCGTCTGTGAATTAGAGGAAAAAAAGACTCTCACTGTTAAGTTTGTTTAGGTGTGAATTGCCAATCTACATACGTGTGTGTGTGTGTGTGTGTGTCTTATCTCACTCAGCCTTATAACCTGAATCTCTCACTCTCTGCTCTTTGAATTGAGAAAGCTCCTCGGATGAGGAGCGAAACGTCTTTTGTTACAAATAAAGTCCAGTTGTTTTTGTATTGAACATGTCAATAAACCTGGTGTCTGTAGTGATGATGCATGACAGACGACCAGCTTTAATAAAGGTGAAGCCTGATCAAAGTTCTCCTCAGCAGCTGAGAACAGAAGGACTGAACTCCTGCTTTAAATCAAGCTAAAGATGATAATGTGTAACCAAAAGTGTTTTACTGTTTTACTAATAATCAACAAAATAATCAACTAATGAAAGTATTGATCTTTAAGAAATTGTATAATCTATTGTATGATTGTGTGATTTACTTTTACTTGTGAAATGTTGAAGTTGAAGAGCAGTGCTCAGGCCTCATGTAACAGTGAACAAGTCTGGACATGCCCACCTAGGACAAGCCTGGGCTTGCCTCGAGCAGTAGAAAGAGAACAAGATGTCATGGAGTTCGAACTCAGCTCATCTCATGATGACGCATTTTTGAGCAAAACAAGGTTCTGGAAAGTACCAGAAAACTGGTCTAAACCGGTTGAGGTGCAAAACAGCAGACGAGTCACTGGAAGAGAGATGATGTAATTTCCCAAAACCCCTCCTTAAGAGGAGGAGGGAAAAAGAGGTCTTTAAATACAGACTGAACGGATTGAACTTGGTCAATGCAGAGTCAAAGGTGAACTGGAGAGCCGAGCAGAGGGAATTACAGGCAAGAGGCAGCTCGTCAGATCAGAAGGAGCCCAAAAAGGAGTTGGATTTTACCAGTCTTGAGACGATGTTGGAAGTTAATTCTTTTCTTCACCGAGATGGGATTGGATTTAAGCTTTCGTTCATCGACACTTAAACTGGATGAGCTTCCTACTTCTATTAATAGCTTGACCTGGGCCCGTCCAAAATTCTGATCCTCTAATTTGGGATAGCTGTGCTTGCCTTCGAGGTTCGGCCGGTATCTCTCTCCTAGAGAACTGGAAATATGCCCTTACCATCACAGTGACTCACTAAGGGTCGCCTCAAAATCATGGTAAGCGGACGACCTCATTCTTACTTTGCTCTGATTAAATTGTTTCATCAAATTAGAAATTTAGCATACAGGATAAATTCAAGAATATTAGACTGGGTACTAGTGGGATTTGCTCGAAGGTGCTTCTGGTTCATGAGGGAGTTGAGAGAGAACATCTTTTGGCTTGATTTGTGAAAGGTCTATATGAAGGCAGTATCTATAAATCCTCAAGGGCTCTTGAGGTTTAGAATTCCTCAGATAGTAGTCATCGCCTCACTTAGGGAAGAAAGTGTATCCTATGTACTCATGAAAGTTAATCATTATAAAATTGTGCCTGATGCTGTATCCCCTGCCAAACTATTGATTAAAGCAACGCAAAATGAATAATTCTGGACTATTATTTCACCCTTAATGAACAAAAACATGGTAATGCTTGGTTTACTTAACAACACCAATAAAGGAGGTTTTTGTAAAGGTTTCCTAGTAGATGAGAGACAACACCCTTGTGCCCATTCCCAGGGCCCTAAAAATTACCAGAACAGTTAACAATTGCAACGCTAAAGTGAGAGGTGAGCGGCCACAACGCGAGTTTCTCTGGACCAGAAGATCCATCCCTGCTGCTTGGAGGTTCGAGGTAACAGAGTGAGATCAGGGTGTGACTCACGGATTTAAGGTCGTTAATATTCTGGATGAATCACCTCGTCGCAGCCTTAATGAGGCTACTTTAGACAGCTACAGGTAATACCACGGCGCTGAAGTAAGCTTCCGGACCCCTTGGAGGAGAGGCTGCAAGCAAAGGTGCTTATCGCTACTTCCAGTGGTTACCTTTGCTTATCGGAAAGCAGACATGGCACCCCAGATGGGACCCAAACGGTCCCAGAAGTGAAGATGCACTACGGAGGACTGATAGGCGTCGATAGAGCAGCTTTAGAGAGTAAGGAGCTGTTAGTGACTGGGAGACCCCCCAGTCAGTACCCCCAATAGATCACTAGAGGCTAGTGAGGAGGGGTAGAAGGCTTACGAGGGTTACTGACCATAATCCAGAATCGTAGGCAAGCAGCTGGTCTGTCCTAGTCCAAAACGTTAGGATAAAGTCTGGAGACTTTGAGGACCGACGACCTTGACCCAACCAGAAAAGACATAACGATGGCCTCAGGAGAAGCATCTACGAGTGTAGAGCTAGACAAACCCGAGCCGGCTCAGGCGAGCCAAGAAGAACAGAACCCAGTAGAAGGAAAGACAGATGGCCAAAAGCCAATTGTACAAAGTACAGGAGGAAAACCAGCAGAAGGAGTAACCAAGGTGGAAATCATCCTATATGGAAAAGGATATCATACCTGGAATCCAGTAGTAAGGGAAACATTAAAAGAAAGCAATCCCCAGATAGGTGAAAAAGTCCTGGAGCAAGGACTAAAAAAATTTATAGAAGAAAAAGGAGTGTATTTCTGTACAAAAGTCCGGCGGGGAGTTCAAACAGTAGTAGCAAGAGACCCAGGCGAAGCAAAATCAAAAAAAGGAAGTTAAAAAATGGTTGCAATGGTGGGTGCAACAGATAGAGGCACGAAAAGATACAACAATAGTGACAGTAATTAGCCCCTCAGTCGAGTATGACCCCATAGTAAAGATGATATCCAAAGTGACAGGATTAGAAGGGATCATTACAAACCCTCTAGTAAGGGCAACAGCAAAATATAAGGAGTGTGAAGAAGAATTGGCAAGAATGAGAGAATATAGAAAAGAAAGAAAATTAGAGATGGATCCGAAAAGTGAGCAAAGTTCCGTTGCACAAACCCCTGAAGCGTCGGAGAGTGAAAAAGACCAAAGCGAACAAGAGGACGAGGTTATAAAGAATATACCCCGCCTCCAAATTAAAATAGAAGGAGAAAACCCAGGAGGTGCGAGGCCAAAAAAGAGAGCTTACCTTCCAGCCTCTCATCACCCCCCCCCCACGTTTGTGAGCTCCACTCCGAACCTGAGTGCGTACAGGGAGACTCCCAAATACCATTCAGATACGGACGAAGAAGCCAGAGCAGAGCAACTGAGATTATTCGCAAGTATGATCAAAGGAGAAAACGAACCTGAAGAAAGTAATAATGAGAACACAGGGTGTAAAGAGTATCTTAAACAGGTTGACAAGAACTTAGACCTGCTTGCCCAAAGCATAGTGGAGAGGATGGGGAGACTCGAAGCCACTGAAACTGGGTGGGCAGAAAGGGGGTTACGAGGAATGCGAAAACAGGAGCAGACAGAACCGCTAAAAGACCAGCCGAATAAACAAGAGAATCTTAAAAAGAACCCCTCAGGGGAAACCCCAAAAACTTACGGAAAAAAGAAGGCTAAAGAAAAACACTTAAAACCAGAATCTGAGTCATATTCCAGTCAAGAGGAAGGGGAAAAAGAAAATTCTCAAAAGAAACCAAAAAAGAAAATCAGGCAAACAGCAGGGCTCAAACAGGTTCTAGAACCACTCCCGAAAGAGACTCAATGTGTGAAGTTTCAAAATGGTACCCGTGTATACCAAGTGATAGGGACACCATGGTCTATAGAGGTGGATGCATTACTGGTGTTTACAAATCATAAGTACAAAATCCATAACTCGACCTACAGAAAAGCTTTAAAGAAAGTAGCCGGTAGGGAGTACCAAGCTGAAATAAAACAACTCACTGGTGAACCAAATAGCAAAGAGCCAAAAACAAGAATGACCAGTGGAGCTGATGCTCCGTATTATGCGATAATACACATCCCAATTCGAAGCTATAAAGAAGCAACCGATAATACCAGCTACCTCAGGGAAATGTTAGAAGCTCTGCAGAGAGGAGTGTTCCGAGCCATAGAGTTCGGCTTCAGGCGCATAGTGATAGGAATAGATGGGCTCCGGTCCCATCATTTGCAGTGGGAAACAGCTGAGAGAATAGCGGTCAATTCAATGACGTACCTGGCCAAAGACATGCCAGCGGAAGCCCACTTAAAAGAAATGATTATAGTGACCCCCACTCATCTAGATGAAGATCGGAAATCCAGGGTTGTGGCCGCAATGACAAAACAAGAAGAAAAACCAATCAAAGAACCCCTAAAGTTAGGGAAAGAAGACACAGAAAAATCATCGACACCGGGATCATCACCGGGAGCCAAGAAAAGTGAAGACTCGTTAAGGATCAGTCCTCAGGGGTCGAAAATGTCCCTGACCTCACCCTCAGAAAATGACCTGACAAGTTCAACCACAAGACGACGCAGAAGCGGAGCAGACTCACGAGAAGGACAGCCAAAGAGAGAAACAGTAACAAAAATACAACCCTTAAACATAGAGAGTGAGGAGGATGACGACGAGAGCTCTCAGGGAGAACCAGACACAGACCCGAGTCAGGAAGACACCGATGACGAAGGTAGTGCCAGTCTAGAATCAATAGCAGGCCAATACGACGGTCCAGTTAAGCCATTAAGAATAGGACAAAGAAAAGGACAAAAGAAGGGAGTAGAAATACTGGACGTACATAGAGTATCAGAAAGGTTAGCCAAGGACTTGAGTTGGGGCCCGGTACAGGCGAGTGATGGGCGTCGAACTTACATCCCTGAAGCTGGCCAAAATCACTATGACATTCCACCAGTATGGGCAGACAGGTCAGAAGAGACAGTGGAACTGACTGTTAAAGCTACTTTGGGAGAGTGGGCCAACATTTTAATGATGCCCTCATACCCCACATTAGCAGCCCACAAACCCTTAACTAGTAAGTTTAGGACCGCATACCTAGGAATTGTACATGATGTGATGCTAAGAAGAATGAAAAAGACGGCCTACAAGTATGCCCAAGAAACAGAGAAGAAATTGCGAGATGAAATATCGGCCGATGAGGAAGATGATACATACCCGGCCGAGACAAGCCCACCATATCAAGTGCCCGAATCAACCCATGAGCCCAGGCAGGCTAGACAAAACCAAGCCCCAGGCCCAGAAACTGACAGTTATCATGAGTACAAAAAGCTGAAAACCTTAGTGAGGGAAAAACAACACCAGGAGACCACCGAAGAATACATCAAAGATGTGTGGCCCATGGTAGTTAGCTCCACTGAGTGTGATGCAGCAAAAAAGTTGTGGCTAGGTAATGTCACCACAAACCCAATGAGCAAAGGGGAATCGGCTCAAAGCCAGTATGAGAAACTAGTTCTAGAAGACATGGACGATGAAGACTCTCACATTCAGCAGGCGAGAATGCGCATGGATCAAGGCCAATGCCTCACCCCAGTCTGGTATCAACTTAAGCAAGTAATTCCCCCTAAAAGGTATGTTAAAGCCTTAAGGATAGTATCCAAGGGAAGAAGAGGAGAGCTCACCTTTGCCAGAATGCCTCATGAAACTAATGACGCCCAGATAGACCAGGCAGTGAAATCATATGACCTAGAACAGCTGTTCTGGGAAGAAAAGAAGAAAAGTGAGAGCAGGCAAAGCCAAAAACCGCCAAAGCCGACACAAAAGGCCCCTCAACAGCCACAATACAGAGAACAGTTCCCGAGACAGCAAGGGACACAGTACAGGGAAAGACCACCAAGGCAGTCAGGGCCTCAATATAGGGACCAACAACCAAAACGATTTTCAGCTCCAGCTTCAAACTCCACACCACAGAAGGGTGGTAAATACCTACCCCCAGAAGAATATGCAAAACTGACCCCAGAAGAGAAAAGAGCCCTCCATGAATCCCGTGAAAAAGGGAGTGGAGGGCCAGCTAAATAATGGCAGATAGGTTGCGGGTCACTCTGGAAGATGCCTATTGGGAAGGGGACGAAATCTACACTAAAGTAGAGGGAGAACCTTACCTTATAGATTCCGGAGCAGAGGTGTCTATGACCCGCAGGAACCTAAAAACAGTAGGACACCTGACAGTTCAGTTAGCAAACGGAAAAATTGAAACAATGCCTTACGGCAGGTGTGCCCGAGCTGGTTCCCAGTCGCCCGCGAAGCGAAGCCTTGACTTGTATTCTCACAGACATAGTCTCGCGAGTTTTGTGTGCGGTGACACAGTGCTCTCACGAGACTTTAGGCTCAGTCGTGGAGTAATGTCGGTGCGCAGAAAACATGGATGGAAAACTAGCGAACAAGCAAACGAAAACTTATTATTTTCACACAGAGTGGGAGGAGGAGTATTTTTTTGTTTATTCTAATTCAAAGTCCATTTGCCTCAAGAAGTCTTTCAGCGATGGACAAGTTATGAAAGAAGCGTTTATTGAGGCTGCAGATGCGCTTTTTCATGATTTTAAAAATAAAAGTGAGATCGTAGCTGCTATTAAAGACGTGCAGTTGTCCAGACAAACAGTGACACGGCGATGTGAGGGAATGGCTGTGGATGTGGAGGAGCAGCTAAAAAAGGACGTAGAACAATGTGAGTGTTTCTCTTCAGTTTGATGAGTCGACAGACATGGTGGATGTAGCCCAGCTGTGTGTTTTTATCAGAATGGCCTTTGCAGACATGAGTGCAAAAGAGGAGCTGCTCACCATCTTGCCTTTGAAGGGACACACAAGAGGAGAAGATATTTTTAATGCGTTTATGGAGTTTGTTAATAAAAGCAACTTGCCCCTCTTTAAACTAATTTCTATAACAACTGATGGCGCTCCAGCAATGACTGGTCACACCAGTGGATTTGTTGCACTCTGCAAGCAGAATGATGCTTTCCCAGACATTTTGCACTATCACTGCATCATCCACCAACAGGCCCTGTGTGGGAAGATTTTAAACATGAAGGAAGTGATGGATGTTGCCATGAAAACTGTGTGCTCTATAAGGGCCAGGAGTCTGCAGAGGAGGTTGTTCTGGGCTCACTTGGAGGAGGCAGGAGCAGACCACACAGACCTGCTGCTGCACATGGACGTCAGGTGGCTAAGCAGAGGTAAATTTCTGGACAGATTCAGTGAGCTGTTGCCTGAGATCAGGGATTTTCTGAAGCTGTCAGATCATGGTGAACATTCAAAACTAGAGGACACCCAGTGGCTTTTGGATTTAGCCTTCCTCACAGATCTCACCAGCCTGCTCAATGAACTGAATTTGGAGCTTCAGGGAAAGGACAAAAACATAATCCACATGATCAGTTCTGTGAGCACCTTCAAAAGCAGGCTGCAACTGCTCACAAGTCGGCTGCAACGCAGGGACCTGCGAAACTTCCCACACATGGAGGCAGAGCTACAGCACCAAGGGAAAGAAGTCCCACAACTGGACAGTGCACACTATTCTAAGCAGGTTCAGAGCATCTCAGCAGAATTTGAGAGACGATTTACTGACTTTTCCTCCATCGAGCCTGTTACCAGCTACATGTGTTATCCTTTTGGAAATGTTGATGTGGATGACATTGTGTCCAAATTGGTGTCCATGTTTCAGCTGGACAGCTCTGGTGTTGAAAATGAGGTGTTGAGTCTGCAAAATGACATTGGGATCAAATCCAGAGCATCACCTGGCGTGGATGGAGAGTTCTGGAGTCTGCTGTCAGAAGAAAAGTATCCTAACATCCGAAGATGTGCTTTGAACTTAACAGCACTTTTTGGATCTACCTACCTGTGTGAGTCTGCTTTTTCACACATGAAAATCATCAAGTCCAAAAACAGATCCACAATGAATGATGATCATCTGGAGACCTGCCTGCGCCTCGCAACCACCTCATACTGCCCATCTTATGAGACCCTGGCCTCCTCCTCTCAGTGTCAGAAGTCCCACTAAGGTAGAGACACATTTATTTTATACAGCTTGCATAAAAAGTTGTCTCCTATAGACACATCACGTTCTGTTTTATTTACTTTAAAGAAGTGAGGAGTAGGGATTGATGAAAAATTATGTTTGTTGATAATGAGACTGGACGAGTAGCTCTCGGCAAATTGCCGACTTCAAAAGTAGCTCTTGGTTCAAAAAAGGTTGGGCACCCCTGCCTTACGGGTTAAGGCAAGGAATTGTGTGGATAAAAGGGCCTTATAACCTTATGACAATTACAGATCTGAAAGAACTAGAGACCAAAAAAGAACCGAAGAGCCTTAAACAGAAGGTTAGAGAAGTTAAAATCTAGGCTAGTAAAAATAGGGTTCACACACAAACAAGGTGAGTCCAAAGACTGGTATAAACCTGTAAATATCCCTGAAGTGACAAAGCAAAAAATAGATGAGAGTGACTTCTCCCCGGCTGGGAAAGAGAAGTTAAAACAAATATTAGAGAAAGCCTCAATAGCCAGATTTAAAAATGATTGTGGAGACCTAGGCCCAAAGTTTGTACATATAATCGAAGGAGGAGTACACCCGCCCGTGAGACAATATCCTCTAAATCCAGGAGCAGTTGAAGAAATGAACAAAATTGTGAAAGAATTAGGAGCGTTAGGAATTAT
>NC_056515.1:6319674-6325137 GCF_014905685.2 Nematolebias whitei
CCATCTGATAGATTTGAGGTCATCAGGGTCAGATCAGGTTCACTACAGTCCCCCCTTTGGAAATCATCACCTGTCCATGGGGATGAATTCCAACCGTGAACTTAGACCTTCAAATGTCCTTGAGCTTGATGTAATCCAGCAAGGAAGACCAAAGTCAGAAGTAATCCAGCGAGGAAGACCAAAGTCAGAAGTAATCCAGCAAGGAAACAAAGTCAAGGTAATTCCACAATGTTCTTGGTATTCCATTGTGTTGATTATAATCCTATATCGTCTCGATAATTCCATTGTAGCAATGCTTTAACCCCTTGGAAACAGAGTCTGTAATCCACTGGAAAAAGTCATATAATCCACAACGGTAAATCCATAACGATTGGAAGTGTTGATTAATCAGCATACAGAGGGGTACCCTTGGGTTGAACTGAAGAAGCGGCCACTGGATGAAGAGTGGAGACCAACGTCAGGATCGCAGGTCGCCTCCAGCGAAGGTTGTCTCCAGCGACGTCCAGCCTGTGCCGTTCTGGTTCAATGTGTCATGCAATTATGTGGTTTAAGGTGGGCTTATGAAGGGGATTTTACATAAGGCCTTAAACTATATGCATCTGGTGTGTAAGCTATTATGGTTGGGAACAGCTACAACTACCAGTTAAGGGGTGGAGAATGCTGAAAAAAGGGGTACTACAGGGGTTTATGCCTATAGAAAAGGGTTCCAAACTATTTTTCCATTTCTAACTTGGTTTAAGTTAGCTTTACATGGTAAAATATAGTTTGGTGTAATTGTCTGTTGTCTTTTAGACGAACGACTTGAGATTGGGTGTTTGGTTTTCCCATAAATGTTTTGGAAGTCTATGGCGAGACTTATCAAAAAGAATTAGCTATCCCCCCGAATAGAATTGTTCGAGTAGGTTCGGCTTAAGCGTTTTGAGATCAATGTAGATTATGGTACTCAAGGTAGCAATAATATACATTGACTCCGCAAAGATTGCAATTTAGTGAATGAACTGCATGTTGGCATGGTTAAAGGCCTCTTAGTCTCTAACTTAAATACACAACAAAATTCATTCTTGCCTGGGGTGTTCGAAAACAATACCAAAAACCAATTAAACGATGTCTCAACATCGACAAGAACAGTAACTAAGCAACCAGTAAAACAACGTTTCAACATCGACAAAAGCAGTGATTAAGCAACTAGGAAACAACGTTTCGGTGCGCCACTCACTCTGAATGTCAGATTTGATCATGTTATCGCGTCTGGTAGCATTATCCTAACTGGCGTCACCCCCCTTCGGTCGTGGGAGACTGCGAACACGGGTGAGGACGTCGCTCCATGAGCTAAAGTTAGGTTGTCCTTGAGTAGTTTTAACTGTTTGCGCAGCTGAAAGAGGACTTTTAGGTCTGGATTGGAATCCAGTTTGACTTTCGATGGAGTGTATTTGTCTGGGTCAGTCAGATACAGTATCATCGAGTTAATTGCAGGACCATCCAACTTCTGAAGTTGGATGATGTCTGGGTCAGTTGAAATTGACTTTTCATATTTTAAAAGAACTTGGCGAGTGTTGTCTCTTTCTTCATCAGATGTCAGAGTGTCAGCTTGTGCGACCACCTGTTCAATCTGTGATGAGACTGATGAGGGTTCTTGCTCCATGGGGAGCTCCAACGAATCCTTTTCTGAGTCGTCGGACCTGTCTATGGGCAAGGCACCATAGGTTTGAGGTCCTTGGTCGACATCATTGGTTGAGAAAAGAGCGATGGCCTGTGATGGTTTCGTGAAACATACTGGCCCAGCTTCTTGACTCGGTACCAGGTTATCTGGGAGTCCTCCCAGAACTGGAATGCCTAGTTCAAAATCATGAAAATCAGGTTTTGAGTTTTCAGTTTGCGATGACTCATCATCATTTGTGTGTGAGTTTATCCCCCCTTCGTCCGATGAGGGGTTGTTGGAGGCAGCAACAGCAATGTCTTGGTGTGTTTCACCGACATCTGTAATGTTGTCATTCGCGCCTTCAGAGTTAGTAGCGATCAGATCACTACATTGTGCTCCTGGTTTGGTTCCCATTTCAGCGTGTATCAAAGTGTCTAAAAAACCTTTGCATTTCCTCTGTCTCTTCCGAGCTCAGAGGTTTAGGGCCTTGTTCCTAGAACTTTTGTGATTTTTTCGCCTCGGGACGTTTCGTCCGAGGTGGGAGGTGGCTAGGTACGTCTTTTGGGGGTTCCTCTTCGGATTTCCCATGATAATATGGGTCCTCTTGGATCCCATATTCTTGCGTCCTGCGCATGTCCCATGTACGATAATCACGTTCATCCTCTGAAAGAGGAGCCTTTTTGTTCCAGCGTGCACCTTCATGATGCGGTTTGTTAGTCTGAAAATACTGCCTTTTTTCTCCTTTTTTAGGAGGGGGTGGCGATGAACGCCTTCCTTCTAATTCTAGGGAGTGGGGTTTAACCTTTACACCAGGAAACACTTCTATGGGCGTCTTGGCATGACAACGTGCCTCAAACACGTTCACAGCGCACCGTTTAATCTCACTGATGGATTTTTCTCTGTAATTTGCCATCATTTGCACTGACGTTTGAATGTCAGGATGGAGATTTTTGCTGAAAACAAATTTAAAACCTTCTTCTTCCTCCATTCCGGTTTCATTTCTGCTACCAAAATAAGCTTGGAAGATTCTTTTGTAATAAACTTTTGGATGTTCATTCTTGCCCTGTGTGACCTTGTCTGCGGCTGGATACCCAGCAGGTCCTGCGCAGGAGTCGTACTCTTTGATCAGAGCTTCACACAGAAGTTTGTAATCCCTTCTCGTTGCATCTGGTAGACGCTCGATGAAGGTAAACACCTCTCTGTCCGAAGTGAGTCGTATCAGACTGATTTTATCTTCTACCGTAGCGTTTGGATAAGCTCTCAATCTGAAATCCAGATCTCTGAGGTACGCTTTTGTTCCAGATGAGCCTAACGGTTCAGGGATGAAACGTTGTACATATTTTGAGATTTTTTGCAAGTCATCCATTGATGGAGAAGATATCAATGGTCTCACATGCGTGATCGGTTGTGGGGGTGTTACTCTGCCCGTTTGTGTAGGTGATTGGATGGGTCTAAAAGCACTGGGTGAGTAAAGAGGTCGTTGAGTAATTGGTGTATTAGTCCGACTTTGTTCAAGGTCTGGTTTGGATTCCAGGTCACCTTGCCCAACATTCTGACCTTTTTCTATTGCTGCTATTAGTTTCGCCTCACATTTTTTTAAATGTTCCTGGGATGTACAGTAGTCACCTTCTAAGCGCATATGTAGCTTTTGTAGATTTTGTTTATCTATTTTGCATTGTTCCAGTTCAGTTTTTGCAAGCTGCAACTGTTGTTGTAGCACATCGTTATCTTCACACGTGACTTGGTACTGACGGTCTAATTTTTTAATCTTTTCATAAGATTTTGCTTCTAGTGACGCCTGCATTTCTGAGAGATCCCTCTCATGTGTTTTAGACATCCAGTCAAGGCGTTCCGACCGTTCATCCAATTCAGCTTTTAGAAGCAGAGAGATTTTTGCTAACCGTTCAAGGCTAAGCTTTTTACTCTCTGTGTTTAATGTTCCTGCGGCCAGACTTTTCAGCTCTTCTTGTCTTTGAGCTTCATCAAGTTGTTGTAATTGCTGTATTTCTTTGCCAATAAGTGGATTTGTCAAAATATGTAAGGCCCCCAAAATGATATCATCATTTGTTGGTTTTGAAAAGTTGTCTTCATCTTCTTCGCTTGTCATTTTTCTTCTATTTAAAAATTAAACAGGAGAAATTTAATGTTTTAGGTTTTTCAAAATAAATAAAATCAGCAAAGTCTCTTTGTCTGATATATTTACTTTTATTTAGTGATTTATCAATTAAACGTGCACTATTCTTTTAGCAAATGAGTAAACTTTTTCCAACTTTGTGAAAATCTGTAACTGTTTCTATTTTTAAAAAGTTAATGTTTATTTTTGTACCTTAGTTTTAAGGGATTACCAGTGAAATAAAACTTTTTTGGTGAATGCTCTTTGCATAAATACCTTATAACTTTTAAAATGCAAGATAACAGTAATTTTCAGCTTTAAGGAACGTTTATTAACTCGAAAAATGCCTTTTAGAAAAATTAAAACGTTTAATTTCACTATTTAGACCTAATAAGCGAGTGAAACCTGTCTTCTCAAGGTTGTCCAGAAGATGTCAGCCTTACCTTACTAATCTCAACTTTGACACTGTTTGTGTTATCCAGTAGGGGTCGCTATGACTTCCTGTGGCGTTCGGTTGACATCCTGTTGTTAGCCGCTTAGCTTAAAGTTAGCTTTGGCTAAACTCGGTGAAAATCAACATTTCTGAACTGATTTTTTACACAAACGTGGCAAAATTTTTTGCAATCAGACTTTATAGCTTCAAACATGAGTTTTTGGAACAATATTGCAGCTTCATTTAGTGATTTTAAGCGTAGTTAAGGCCCCGGTCGTTAGCTTAAAATTAGCATCGCTAGTGTTGTTTAAAAACATCATTTTATGACGAATTTTAAGCTCTAACGTGGCAAAATTTCAGCGAATATGCTTCGAAGCTTTTAACCAGCATATCAAGATCACTTTTAAAGGCGCTTTTCAGCTTTAAAAAGCAGATTTTATTTCCCTATGAAAACGAATTTTCATTTCCGGGTCACGTGACTGAAATCACCAATGGCAAAGCAGCGCAGGGTGAGAGGAAGTGACGTAGCCACGCCAGTCAGCCTTCTCAACCAATCAGAGCACTCCACAACAGCGAATTCAACCAATCAGGAAGCGTTAGCAGCAAGCATGCTAGGTTTAGCCTGAAAATAGTTCATCAGCTTTTCGTCTTTTAAACTGTCAAAATGCACTTTTTCTGTTAAAAATTGTAACGAATCAACTCCTAACTGTGTTCTGAGATGGCACTCAGCTTTTAAAACGTTTATCCATCTATTCAAAATACTCGTTCAAACTGAACAGAACCGAACTGGTCCACAGCCGGGTCTTAGAGCAGAACCTCGTACTTTTAAACAGAATAACGTCTTCCACAGCTCATCAGCTTTTAGTTACACGTAACAGACGTACAATTTCAGCTTTATAAAGACTCAATGACACAATTTCAGCTCTCTGTGAGCCTCACTGAGCTCCACAGACCGACACGCTTAAAACATGCAGCGTAACACAAGCGCGCAGCACCAGCTGCGTTTCAATCACAGCTGATAAACTGTTATTTTACAACCTTGCCAACATGGAAAAAATCAATCTTTACACGAATTAACAGTCATTCATGAGACGTACGAGCCACCAGTTGTAGTATAAACAGAATAAAGCGTTTTACAGCCACTGTTTATATTAATTTGGTGGAATAGTGAACAATAAATGACAGACAGTGAGTCACAAATAATGAACTTCAAATCACTCGGCGGTGATTTGAGGACTTTGCTTCAGATATTTCTAAAATATCTGTACTGGTTTTGTG
>NC_056515.1:6325237-6330862 GCF_014905685.2 Nematolebias whitei
ATTCCAGATATTTTAGAAATGTCTGTGTAAAGTGCTCATTCCACCGCTGTGTGGATTGAGGTCTGCTGTTCTGCTGAAGAGTGAAAACAATCGCCGCATTGTTTCTCACTACCTGTAAAGCTGTTTAATTATGTTGCTACATTTGCTATTCTACCAAATTAATATAAACAGTGTGCTGTAAAACGCTTTATTCTGTTTATACTACATATTGGTGGCCCGTGACGTGTTCATAAATGGACTGTGTATTCGTGTAAAGATTGATTTTACGTGTTGGCATGAAAAAGAAATAACAGATTGTCAGCTGTGCTGGAACGCAGCTGAAGCTGCGCGCTTGGAGTAAAACACTGCATGTTTACGCTGGGATGTTTGAAGCTGAACTTGTGAGCCAACGAGTCTTTTTAAAGCTGAAATTGTACGCCTGTTATGTGTAACTAAAGCTGGGTTTGTGTGGAAACGCTTTATTCTGTTTAAAGACGGTCCAGACGTGACTCTGGTCCGGCTTGTTTTGATAAGTTCGAACGAGTTGTTGTAAATGGTGGGAAAGACGTTTTTCAAGCCGGGGCGCCGACTCCGTGCAGCTCAGAGCTTGATTCGTGACACTTGTAACAGAAATTGGTGCATTTTGACAGTTTAAAAGGCGAAAAGTTGTCGAATTATTTCAGGCTAACAGTAACATGCTAGTTGGAAAAACGGTCCGTGATTGGTTGAGTTAGCTGCTGTGTAACGCTTTCATTGGCTGAGAGACGTGTCAGTCACCCCGTCTTGCTCTGTCATTGGTGGTGTCAGTCAGTGACCCGGGAAATGAAAACTCGTTTTCATAGGGAATAAAATCTGCTTTTTAAAGCTGAAAAGCGCTTAAAAGCTGTATTCTGATACGCTGCTTAAGTTCTTCAAAGTGTAATCGCTGGATTTTTGCTACGTTAGAGTTTAAAATCCGTCATTAAATGATGTTTTTGAACAACGCTAGCGATGCTAATTTTAAGCTAACAGCTAACGACCGGATGAGTGACGTGTCACGTCACTTCCTCCACATCGGAAATGAGCTCGGTTGCAACCGGAGCCTTCGCTGTGCTTAAAATCACTAAATACAACTTGCCACATGTCCCTAAAACTCATGTTTCATGCAAAAAGGTCGTGCTTGGTGAAAAAACGCCACGTTTACGCTTCAAAACCGTTCAGAAATGTTGATTTTAACCGAGTTTAGCCGAAGCTAACTTTAAGCTAAGCGGCTAACAACAGGATGTCAACCGAACGTCACAGGAAGTCGTCATAGACTCCTGCTGGTAGAAAGCTAAACACTGCCCCCTCCTGGAGGAACTTGAGATCACAGTTTCACTTCAGTTTTAGGTTATTTTTGAGTGGAATTAAACGTATTTTCTTTCTGTAAGGCATTTTTGAGTTAATAAACGTTCCTCACAGCTGAATAATCACTGTTATCTTGCATTTAAAAAGTAATTAAGGTATTTATGCAGAAATGCATTTACCAGGACATTTTTCATTCATTGAATTCCTCAAACAGGAGGGACAAAATGAAAAATTAGGAACTTTTTAGAAGATACGGTTCAGATATTCACAGAGTTGATAAGTTGCTCATTTGCTGGAAGGATAATGCACCTTTAATTGCTAGATCAATAAATAAGAGTAAATATATCAGGAAAAAGAGACTTTTCTGATTTTATTTACCACCTAAACAAATACATCTTCCTATTTAATTTTAAATAGAGGATGAGACAGGAGGACAGGAGTAATAACAGTTTTTCTGAAGAAAGACTGATTAATCCTGACACATCATCAATTTTTCTTTTTCTGTTCACCACTTGGTTCGATGAGTAACTGTAAAATAGCAAATTTCTGGAACAGAACGGTTTAAAAAAGTGTCTTTAAACTGATTTGCTGTGAGACATTTTAGAAAAATTGCAGGTTTACAAAAATTCAGTGCTTTAGAGTAAAATACACTAAAAAAGAGCTTGGTAATCTAGTATCTGTAAAGAAATAAGCACATACAGAATAACACTGCAGAGAAGCATTTACTTAAATATTCATGAATTGGGGTAAAACCTGAGACAGGTGCTCACATTTGAATAAGTTGACTTATAACAGTACTTTTGTGTAAACCCAAAGCTAAAATAGTGTGAAAACTCAATGACAACTTGAATACAAATATTTACCTGTAAAATATCTGAAGCTGGCAATTGTTTTATCCGGAAAAAGTGCTGAACGGTGAATAACCATGACAGGTGTCAGGGAAAAAGACTTTGATCCTTATGGGATGAAGGACTGTTTGGAAGATGCGTTAGCGCTGCTGACAGTGTCCTTACATCCATATGGCAAACGGGCGGACAGCATGAACCCAAAAGAGTTGTTGGACGATCTGATGGAGGTTGCAGAAGTTGTGACCTCTACAGAAATTACAATGTCAAGTTATGAAAAGCTGGCTAGAATTGCAATTTTGCTGAAAGAATCATTCTATGCAGTTGTTAGGGAAGCTGATGACCTTGCACTAAGGTTATACAGTGAAAAAGAGGTGGTTCAGAAAAATGAAGAACACTTCCTTCAATTTAAAAGTGAACACGAAGTCCTCACAAAAAAACATTCTGAACAGATGTTTCAATCACAGCAAGATGCACGTGCAGAAATTGATTCGCTGAACAGCAAAATACAATTACTTGAGGCATCACTATCTGAAGCCAGGGATGCTACAGATGTGCTTAAAAAAGATCTGCACAAACGCGAAGTGCATAAAAAGATATTACTGGAAGAAGTTGTGCGTTCACGACGTGAATGTCGGACATCACAGGAACGCCTGAAGGCTTGTGAGGAGGAACTGGCCGCAGCAACAAACAAGATTTCTGACGTGGGGCGAGCTGGTCTGGGACTCAGAGACGAACAAGGACAGAGTCCAGGTCACCCACAAACACCTCAGAAAGACGTTGTTGCACCTCCTGCTCTTAATCCACCCTCATCTCGGGCGGTAGGAACAGACCTGAACGGGTCTCCTCCACCGAACGTGCGACAGTGTGCAGTGAATGTGTTCGAGGCATGCTCTCATGATAAGACGCCCATAGAGGTGTTTCCTGGTGTAAAGGTTAAACCCCACTGCCTAGAAATGGAAGGACGGAGTGCATTGACACCTCCTCCTAAAACAGGCGAGAAAAGGCAGTATTTTCAAACTGACAAACCACGTAATGAAGGTGCACGCTGGGACAAAAAGGCTCCTCTTTCAGAGGATGACCGTGATTATCGTACATGGGACATGCGTAGGACGCAAAGATATGGGATCCAAGAGGACCCATATTATCAGGGGAAGTCCGAAGAGGAACCCCCAAAAGACGTACCTAACCCTCCCCCACCTCGGACGAAACGAACCGAGGCGATAAAATCACAAAGGTCCCAGGAACAAGGCCCTACACCTCTGAGCTCGGAGGAGACAGAGAAACTACAAAGGTTTGTAGAAACTTTGAAAAACGCTGAAATGGGAATCCAACCAGGAGCACTATGTAGTGATCTGATCGCTACTAAATCTGAAGGCGCGAATGACAACATTACAGATGTCGGTGAAACACACCAAGACATTGCTGTTGTTGCCTCCAACAACCCCTCATCGGACGAAGCGGGGATAAACTCACACACAAACGATGATGAGTCATCGCAAACTGAAAACTTAGAACCTGATTTTCATGATTTTGAACTAGGCATTCCAGTTCTGGGAGGACTCCCAGATAACCTGGTACCGAGTCAAGAAGCTGGGCCAGTATGTTTCACGAAACCATCACAGGCCATCGCTCTTTTCTCAACCAATGACGTCGACCAAGGGCCTCAAACCTATGGTGTCTTACCCATAGACAGGTCCGACGACTCAGAAAAGGATTCGTTGGAGCTCCCCAAGGAGCAAGAACCCTCATCAGTCTCATCACAGATTGAACAGGTGGTCGCTCAAGCCGACGCTCTGACATCTGATGAAGAAAGAGACAACACTCGCCAAGTTCTTTTAAAATATGAAAAGTCATTTTCAACTGACCCAGACATCATCCAACTTCAGAAGTTGAATGATCCTGCAATTAACTCGATGATACTGTATCTGACTGACCCAGACAAATACACTCCATCGAAAGGTGAACTGGATTCCAATCCAGACCTAAAAGTCCTCTTTCAGCTGCGCAAACAGTTTAAACTACTCAAGGACAGCCTAACTTTAGCTCATGGAGCGACGTCCTCACCCGTGTTCGCGGTCTCCCATGACCGAAGGGGGGTGACGCCAGTTAGGATAATGCTACCAGACGCGATAACATGATCAAATCTGACATTCAGAGTGAGTGGCGCACCGAAACGTCGTTTTCTAGTTGCTTAATCACTGCTTTTGTCAATGTTGAAACGTTGTTTAACTGGTTGCTTAGTCACTGTTCTTGTCGATGTTGAGACATCGGTTAATTGGTTTTTGGTATTGTTTCTGAACACCCCAGGCAAGAATAAATTTTGTTGTGTAGTTAAGTTAGAGACTAAGAGGCCTTTAACCATGCCAACATGCAGTTCATTCGTTAAATTGCAATCTTTGCGGAGTCAATGTATATTATTGCTACCTTAAGTACCATAATCTACATTGATCTCACAACGCTTAAGCCGAACCTACTCGAACAATTCTATTCGGGGGGATAGCTAATTCTTTTTGATGAGTCTCGCCATAGACTTCCAAAAACATCTATGGGGAAACCAAACACCCAATCTCAAGTCGTTCGTCTAAAAGACAACAGACAATTGAACCAAACTATATTTTACCATGTAAAGCTAACTTAAACCGAGTTAGAAATGGAAAAATAGTTTGGAACCCTTTTCTATAGGTATAAACCCCTGTAGTTACCCCTTTTCAGCATGTTCCACCCCTTAACTGGTAGTTGTAGCTGTTCCCAATCATAATAGCTTACACACCAGGTGCATATAGTTTAAGGCCTTATGTAAAATCCCCTTCATAAGCCCACCTTAAACCACATAATTGCATGTCACATTTAACCCAGAACGGCACAGACTGGACATCCACCCAGCGACGACCTTCGCTGGAGGAGACCTGCAATCCTGACGTTGGTCTCCAATCTTCATCCAGTGGCTGCATCTTCGGTTCAATCCAAGGGAACCCCTAAGTATGCTGATCAATCAACACTTCCAATCGTTGTGGATTTACCGTTGTGGATTATATGACTTTTTCCAATGGATTACAGACTCTGTTTCCAAGGGGTTAAAGCATTGCTACAATGGAATTACCGACGACGTTATGGAATTATAATCAACACAATGGAATTACCAAGAACATTGTGGAATTACCTTTGACTTTGTTTTCCTTGCTGGATTACTTTTGACTTCTGTCTTCCTTGCTGGATTACATCAAGCTCAAAGACATTTGAAGGCGTAAGTTCATGTTTGGAATTCATCCCCATGGACAGACGATGATTTCCAAAGGGGGGACTGTAGTGAACTTGACCTGATGTCAAAACTAAGCCTAAGGTCAAAACCCTTGACCTTAAGAACCTTGTGGGACAGAAACTGTCATTTCATTGATTTGAATCCAGAAATACAGGTTCACCCATCCTGAGACTTTCTTTCTTGAAAATCAAGTGAAAGAACACTCTCTTTTTT
>NC_056515.1:6330962-6345258 GCF_014905685.2 Nematolebias whitei
GAGGAGTATTTTTTTGTTTATTCTAATTCAAAGTCCATTTGCCTCAAGAAGTCTTTCAGCGATGGACAAGTTATGAAAGAAGCGTTTATTGAGGCTGCAGATGCGCTTTTTCATGATTTTAAAAATAAAAGTGAGATCGTAGCTGCTATTAAAGACGTGCAGTTGTCCAGACAAACAGTGACACGGCGATGTGAGGGAATGGCTGTGGATGTGGAGGAGCAGCTAAAAAAGGACGTAGAACAATGTGAGTGTTTCTCTTCAGTTTGATGAGTCGACAGACATGGTGGATGTAGCCCAGCTGTGTGTTTTTATCAGAATGGCCTTTGCAGACATGAGTGCAAAAGAGGAGCTGCTCACCATCTTGCCTTTGAAGGGACACACAAGAGGAGAAGATATTTTTAATGCGTTTATGGAGTTTGTTAATAAAAGCAACTTGCCCCTCTTTAAACTAATTTCTATAACAACTGATGGCGCTCCAGCAATGACTGGTCACACCAGTGGATTTGTTGCACTCTGCAAGCAGAATGATGCTTTCCCAGACATTTTGCACTATCACTGCATCATCCACCAACAGGCCCTGTGTGGGAAGATTTTAAACATGAAGGAAGTGATGGATGTTGCCATGAAAACTGTGTGCTCTATAAGGGCCAGGAGTCTGCAGAGGAGGTTGTTCTGGGCTCACTTGGAGGAGGCAGGAGCAGACCACACAGACCTGCTGCTGCACATGGACGTCAGGTGGCTAAGCAGAGGTAAATTTCTGGACAGATTCAGTGAGCTGTTGCCTGAGATCAGGGATTTTCTGAAGCTGTCAGATCATGGTGAACATTCAAAACTAGAGGACACCCAGTGGCTTTTGGATTTAGCCTTCCTCACAGATCTCACCAGCCTGCTCAATGAACTGAATTTGGAGCTTCAGGGAAAGGACAAAAACATAATCCACATGATCAGTTCTGTGAGCACCTTCAAAAGCAGGCTGCAACTGCTCACAAGTCGGCTGCAACGCAGGGACCTGCGAAACTTCCCACACATGGAGGCAGAGCTACAGCACCAAGGGAAAGAAGTCCCACAACTGGACAGTGCACACTATTCTAAGCAGGTTCAGAGCATCTCAGCAGAATTTGAGAGACGATTTACTGACTTTTCCTCCATCGAGCCTGTTACCAGCTACATGTGTTATCCTTTTGGAAATGTTGATGTGGATGACATTGTGTCCAAATTGGTGTCCATGTTTCAGCTGGACAGCTCTGGTGTTGAAAATGAGGTGTTGAGTCTGCAAAATGACATTGGGATCAAATCCAGAGCATCACCTGGCGTGGATGGAGAGTTCTGGAGTCTGCTGTCAGAAGAAAAGTATCCTAACATCCGAAGATGTGCTTTGAACTTAACAGCACTTTTTGGATCTACCTACCTGTGTGAGTCTGCTTTTTCACACATGAAAATCATCAAGTCCAAAAACAGATCCACAATGAATGATGATCATCTGGAGACCTGCCTGCGCCTCGCAACCACCTCATACTGCCCATCTTATGAGACCCTGGCCTCCTCCTCTCAGTGTCAGAAGTCCCACTAAGGTAGAGACACATTTATTTTATACAGCTTGCATAAAAAGTTGTCTCCTATAGACACATCACGTTCTGTTTTATTTACTTTAAAGAAGTGAGGAGTAGGGATTGATGAAAAATTATGTTTGTTGATAATGAGACTGGACGAGTAGCTCTCGGCAAATTGCCGACTTCAAAAGTAGCTCTTGGTTCAAAAAAGGTTGGGCACCCCTGCCTTACGGGTTAAGGCAAGGAATTGTGTGGATAAAAGGGCCTTATAACCTTATGACAATTACAGATCTGAAAGAACTAGAGACCAAAAAAGAACCGAAGAGCCTTAAACAGAAGGTTAGAGAAGTTAAAATCTAGGCTAGTAAAAATAGGGTTCACACACAAACAAGGTGAGTCCAAAGACTGGTATAAACCTGTAAATATCCCTGAAGTGACAAAGCAAAAAATAGATGAGAGTGACTTCTCCCCGGCTGGGAAAGAGAAGTTAAAACAAATATTAGAGAAAGCCTCAATAGCCAGATTTAAAAATGATTGTGGAGACCTAGGCCCAAAGTTTGTACATATAATCGAAGGAGGAGTACACCCGCCCGTGAGACAATATCCTCTAAATCCAGGAGCAGTTGAAGAAATGAACAAAATTGTGAAAGAATTAGGAGCGTTAGGAATTATTAGAGAAGAAACAAACCCCATAACTAACAGCCCAATCCAGGCAGTTAAGAAACCCGAATCCGCAGGAGGAGGGTGGCGACCAGTGATTAATTTTAAAGCCCTTAACAGACGAACAGTAGCCAACAGAGCGAGCCTAATCAACCCGCAGGGCACCCTAAAATCTCTACAACTGAAAAAGTACAAATCTTGTATCGATTTAGCAAATGGATTTTTCTCTCTTAGGTTGGCAAAACAATCACAAGGAAAGACAGCTTTTACCCACCAGGGAAAAAGTTATGTTTGGCAGCGGCTACCACAGGGATATAAAAACTCTCCTAATGTATTTCAGTCAGTCGTGATGGACGTGCTCAAAGACTTAGGCACCACAATTTACATCGACAATGTGTTTATCGCAGATGACACAGAGGAAGAGCACCTGGAGAGGTTAGCTAAAGTGGTGCAGCGAGTCACAGAGGCAGGATTGAAACTGAATTTGAAAAAATGCCAGCTTGGACAGTTCCAAGTTAATTATTTAGGGTTTCAAGTGACAGCAGACCTAGGACTCTCGGAAGGGTATAGGGAGAAACTCGAGCAAATTCAGCCTCCTGAGTCAGAGAACGACTTACAAAAGATCTTAGGGCTGTGTAACTATGTGAGAGATCATGTCCCTAACTATCAGAGATACGCCAAACCACTGTATGCCTGCCTAAAGAAAAAAGAAAATGACAGTCAAACGAATAGCAAGAAATTATGGGTCTGGACAGCAGAAAATCAACAGGACTTAGAAGAACTTAGGAAAAAGATTCAGGAAGCAGTAAGGCTAGAACCAAGAAGCCTAATGACAAAACTCATAGCTGAAGTCAGCTGCGACAGTGATGATGCCATGATAGCCGTAAAGAACGAAAATGGTGGATTAGTCACTCTATGGAGTTACACCTTGACCTCAGTAGAGAAAAAGTTTCCTCAGGAAGAAAAAGAGCTAGCAGTGCTTGCTAGATACTGGGGGACATTAAAAGATTTGGCCCAGGGGCAGCCTATTAGAGTAGTGACACAAAGCCAAGTGCACAAGTACCTCAGAAAAGGGACAATAGAAAGTACCAAAGCCACTAACACAAGGTGGGGTAGATGGGAAGATATTCTATTAGATCCCGATTTGGAGATAGGCCCTGCACAGCCAGTGAGTAAAAAAGCAGCCAAAGAAGTGCCCGAAGAACCGAAGCAGCACGACTGGACTCTCTACACGGATGGATCCAAAAAAGGGTCAGATCAGGTAGCACACTGGGGATTTATCCTCAAATATCAGGGGAACGAGTGCTGCCGTAGAAGGGGGAGAGTTCAGGGAAGTGCACAAACAGGAGAAGTTACGGCAGTACTCGAAGGGCTGCTAGAACTAACTCACAAGAGGATAAGAACAGCTAAAGTAGTGACAGACAGCCACTATTGTGCACAAGCTCTAAATGAGGATCTAGCCATCTGGGAAGAAAATGGATTTGAAAGTGCGAAGGGCAAAGTGGTAGCTCACCATGACTTGTGGAAGAAAATAGCTGAAATCAGGCTAAATCTGAAGTTAAAAGTAGAGCACCAGAAGGCCCACACTAGAGAAGGAAAATACTGGCAAGGCAACAAAGAAGTTGACCGTTATGTACAGCAAAGAAAAATAGTCTTTGTCGGGATCGAGGAGTGGGACAGAACCTCCGAAGGTCGGAGAGTCCCAGAGAAGTACGTGGAGCAGGTTGTACAGGGCGTGCATGAGGGTCTAGGTCATGCAGGCGTACAACCCACACGTAAGGAGTTGGAGTGTCAGGAGCTCAGGGTCCCATTAAAACAGGTCCGCAAGGTGTTGCAAAACTGTGATGTATGTGGTCAATACAACGCAGGAAGGCGAGGGCACCGAGTGGATGGACAGACCATCAAAAGTACCACACCATGGGGTTCAGTATGCATGGATGTAGCTGGGCCTATGGGAGTTACAGGCAAGAAGGGAGAGAAATACCTTCTAGTGCTGGTAGACTCGATGTCAGGGTACGTGGTGGTGAAACCAGCTAGAAAAGCTAATGGCAACAGTGTTGTTAGTATGCTGGAACAGGTCTGTGGGTCGTTAGGAGTTCCAAAAGAGTTGAGAACCGATAATGGGACACACTTCCGCAATGCACAGGTAGATCACTGGTGTCAGACTTTTGGAGTCATGCGCTTTTATTCGCCTCCTTACACACCTCAAGCCAATGGAGTAGCAGAAAGAGCCATAGGTTTAGTCAAAAATTGGATAGCTAAAAATGCTAATACCAAAGAATGGAGTACTAAAACTGTGGAGATAGGGCAAGCCTTGAATGACAGGAGACGAGCTAGTAGACCCTCCCCCTCAGAAGAGCTCAACCAACGACGGTTTAGCACGCCTGAAGTTAGGCGGAGCTCTGAAGATAAAGAGGAACAGTCAGACTCTGAGGCCCCATTCAGGGTAGGACAGAAGGTGTGGGTCAGAGCACAGGATCACCCATCAGCAGTTGCAGTGAAGCCCAAATATAACACCACAGACAGAGTGAGAAAAGTGTTAGATAAAAACACAGTTGAGTTAGAGAAGAAAGGGATCCAAGGAATAGAGCAACTGAAGCCAATTCCTAGCTAGTTGAAACCAGAAACCAGAGTATGGCCACAGAACCAAGCACCATGCTCCCCTATATTAGACTGGCCACTATATGCGGGGGAGTGATACTAAGAAGAACAGTCTCAGGGCTTTGGACGGGTAGGGCCTTGAGCACATTGGAATATGCAAAGAAAGGATACCTGTCAAAGGAAGGAGAAACCTTCAGGTGGAGCTTGCTGGAGAACAATTGTACGCTCTGCCTGAAACCAAGTGGACTACCTCTTCTCTGGGAAGGACCAGGGACGGAGAAGCCCATCAAGCCTAAAACAAACAAGATGGACGCACGACAGCTGCGAATAAAACCTGTAAAGGTGATGGACGCATTCATTTGTGGAGAATGCAGGATTACCACATTACCTCGAGCAACTATCATCACACAATGGGACAAAAGCGGCAAAGGCCCACAAGACTGTGCATGCGAGTGGGATGGAACCGAAGTAAAATACTGTTCAGCCTGTGACACACAGATGGAGGAAGGCCAACTACTGCACTCTGAGAGGGCAATGGGCTGGCAAGTAAGGAGGTATCACAGTCCCCTCAAATCTTTCAAAGCTCAACTTGATGAGGAGGAAACCAAGACCTCGGAAGGATCCCTGACTGAACAGCAGTATGACCAAGAACTCATCTACAGCTCTCTAAAGGTAACACCTTCAGCCCCACTATTATATCCAGAACTAGGAGAACTAGATGAAAGAAAAGAGAAGCAGCAGCACAGGAAAAAGTTAAATCCCAGAGATTTGCTCGAGCAGGCTGTACAACGAGCCTGGCCTTATGATTCTTCGAGGGGTAAGAAAAGGAATGCCCCCCTCGGTACTCAGCAGTTCCCCTTAGTTTTTAGAGTACTTCGAAACCAAACAGGCGCAGGGAGTAAAAAAGAAGAAGCAGGCATGTTACCTGACGAAGCAACCGGTGAGGCTAGACAGAGAAGCTGGACAGGGCCCTGGGAATTAACAACATGGGCTCAGCTGATTACGGAGGTAATTATGAACCAGGAAGTCCCCCTGGTGCCCCTGCCAGACGTCCCCCGAGAAACCGGAACCAGACGAAATAACTTGTACTATTATACTACTAGTCTAGATGGATGGGCCAGGCATGAAGCTAAACCCATGCAGAAAACAGTCGAATTCTTGGTGACCCCTGAAGCTTGGGAGAGGAAAGGAGTGCTTCAGATCCCCGGAACTGCTGCACAGAGGGCAGGAACGCCCACAAAGCCCGACTCCACCCAGAGGGTTAAAGTTTCCGTGCAGATGGTCATTGCACCATACCAGGGAGTGTACTCGGTGGGAGCTGCAGTCCACCCGATCCAAGAAGAAGGAACGTGCCTGGTGGGAGCCACAGCCCACCCAATTAAGGAATACAAAAACTGCTCAGAGGAGCCAGTAGCAAACAAAACTGAGAAAAAAGGACTGAAAAGTTGGGCCAAAAAGCATTCCAAGGAAAATGGAAGCATGCGGACAAGAAAGCGCGCAAGTAGGAAATGAACAAGGGGTCGCTGGACTCATCGCTGGGAGTCATCGCAAGAAAAGAAAAGGTAAAGAACCTCTAAGAAAAACAATAAAAAACCCAAGCCACATCTGGAAGAAAATAGGGCACGTAAAACAAGTCAGGCCTATTGAAACATGTCGTGTTGAAACCAGTGCAATAGCAGCCTTACCAACGTGGAAGTATAAAGTAAATGCCTTTAATACTCAGAGTAGCCATACAACTGAAGAAGAAGTACAGAACATGTTGTTTCAAGCACCCGGAACTGAGATATATAAACCGGCCCTGCTTGTAAGAGGCCAAGTGGTGGAATTAGACAGACCAAAAAAGGACTTTTTAAATTTCCTAGCAAAAACAAGAAATTATTATAATTCACATCTGCAAACATTTAGAGAAGCGGATCTCACTAGAGCTAGCCACAGAGTCCCTGGCCTAACCTTGTTGAGTGATAACTTAAAATTCCCATATAACCCTAGCCCGATGGGAACACCATGGATCTTTAATATGGTCCAGATGGAAATAAAGAATAAGTTAGTTACACTCAAGTTGGGTCCAAACTATGAAGAACCTCACCAAACAGAGTACTGTGAGATCTCTCTGGGAGGACTGATAATTTGGGCTACAAGCCCGACACTGAGAACCAAAATCAACAAAAGAATAGCAGAACCAGAACGAGTGGTGATTGAAAACACTCAGTTACCCTTAAAAATGTTGTATGATCGAGTCCAAACTCCGCTCGACAGGTGGAATTCACATCCCGCACGAGCGGCAAACAGAATAAAAGTATCTTACAGAGGACACCCGCTGATCAGCCTGACAACAGCGCTGACAGAGATGGGAGAAGCCTACGACCAACATAAGTTTTGAATTAATCATGTCCTGGATGACTGAGAATCTTCACCAGCATGAAACCCTTCCAAACTCACATCTGAAAATATGTCAGAAAATCAATATATACCTGAGCCAATGGAGTCTCTCTTCCAAGGGACTGAACTTTGTGATTGCGCCATTCATAATTCCCCTGGTCAACATGATCACAGCCACAGAATCAGCCATCCACAACAACAAACTGTCAAGAGTTTGAAGCAGAACAACTTTGGAACAAAGTTTCAGCCTGCCACAGCAATGCCAAACCACCTTTCAACATCAGCAGAGAGGAGAGGGACGCACTCACCACTATCAGCAAGGACAAGAACAGCATCATTCTCCCAGCAGACAAAGGAAGGTGCACAGTGATTTTGAACCAGAAAGTTGATGAGAAAGAAAATTGAGAAGATGATGAGAAAGTTATGACACTCCTTAGTGACTTAATCACTATGAGCCACTGAAAATAGATCCAGGAAGTGTCTACAAGAAGAAGTTGATAGATTGCCTGAAGCATTTGGAGTAGGACAAAGCTACTGACCGTATTCTGTACCTCAGACTGTACCCAGGGGAGGCTACACCTAGTTTGTATGGTTTATCTAAAATCCACAAACAAGGTGTACCTTTAAAAACAATTGTTAGTATGATAAACTCTGTCAGTTACAATGTTTCCAAATATCTGGCGTCTGTACTCATCCCTTTAGTTGGCAGCTCAGAACACCACATACAGAACACCATGGACTTTGTGGATAAGGTGAGGGATGTCATCATGGAGACTGATGAAACAATGGTCTCTTTTGATGTCACATCACTCTTTACGTGCATTCCTGTTGATGATGCAGTAGAGGTGGTCTGTTCAAGGTTAAAATCAGACATCACTCTGAGCAGCAGGACCACACTTTCTACAGAACAACTGTGTCAACTCTTGAAACTGTGCCTGCAGTCAACCTACTTCACTATGGAGGAGGTAGAAAAGAGAGCCTTGACGTCCTTTTCAGGGACACCACCAAGTCATTGGTTCAGGTATGTTGACGACACCTGGGTTAAAATTAAATCTCAGGAAGTCCAACATTTTACTGACCACATCAACTATGTGGATAAATATATCAAGTTCACACGAGAATATGTAAAAAATGGCAGGTTGGCTTTCTTGGACTGTGAGGTCTCAGTCTCTGATAGAAGAAATTTGCAAACTGAGGTGTAACACAAACCCACACACATAGACCAGTATTTGCAGTTTGACTCCCATCACCGTTTGGAGAACAAGTTAGGAGTCATCAGGACTCTGTACCACAAAGCAGACAGCGTTTCCACTAACTCAGGAGCCAGGCAGAAGGAGAAATCCCACACAAGACAGAATCTAGAGCAATGTGGGCAGTGCTTAATTTGAGCCGGATCCTGCCGGAACAAGATCCGGGAGCTCTCTCATTTTGACAGGGTGTGTTTTGGTAACTGTTTGCTTGGATCCAACAACATAAATCTCCACCCCTAAAAGTCCAAAGTCATTGCACATTTTTATTTTGATTATTTATTAAAAATACAACAAGAGGAGAAGTTGCCCTTGACCCCATGGACCAAGTCAGTGGAGTGAATGTTCCGGCCACAGCACATGCACCAGCTCACGCACACACTCCTGCCCAGCAGAGACGCACACAGCATGTCCCGCTGGGATGAAGTGTCTTCATCCAACACTTTCAGCGGCGTGCCCTGTGGACAGTGCACATGTTACTCACAGGAGCGTCTCCAGACAGCTCTACAGAACGCAAACAACTGCTGATGTGTCGGAACTCACGCCTACATTTCAGACATAATAAATAATGAAGCTGACATAAAAAAAATCAACAAGAGAATTGTTTGATGTGTATTATTCACATTACATCACATATCAAAACAAAAGTGCTAATTTGTCAAAATAACAACGATCAAAATAGTTCAGTTTACTTTTTTTTCTGTGCTTATTTTTCTATTAACCTTTGTTTAACCAGTCAAATGCTATTGAGATGCTTTTGCAAGGAAGGCCTGGGCCTGAAGGCAGCCTAACATGTATGTTTTTGGACTGTGGAAGGTACAAGGAGAAAACCCACACAAGCACAAAGAGAACATACAAACTCCACACAGAAAGACTCCCAGATCCAAGCTGGGACTTGAGTCCAAGACCTTCTTGCTCTGAGAGAACAGTGCTAACCACTAAGCCACTGTGCTGTTTGTGGTTTGTTCAACATGTTTCTTTAATTGACAAGTTAATGTGTGCAATCTACATGAAAAATATAATTTATGACCTCCAAATGTTTTAAATATAATTTGTAAACATGTTTGACCTAGAAACGTTACAATAAACTGAGTGGTAGTGATTAGAGCAGGAGCATCTTTTTTCTCTGGGTACTCCGGTTTTCTCCCAAAGCCCAAAAACATGCATGTTAAAATAATTACCGGTGAATGGTAAATGGACTGTACTTATATAGCGCCTTTCTATCTGATCAAGATACTCAGAGCTCTTTACACTACAATCTGTGCCTCATTTACCCATTCATACAGCACTCTATCTCTACAAAGCTAACTGAAAAAATCATTCTAAAGAGACTAATCAGAGCTTTATCACATTCATACACTGATGGGACACACATTGGAGGCAATGAGGGGTTCAGTGTCTTGCCCAGGGACACTTTGACGTGTGACTGTTGGTGGATTCAAACCCCCAACTCTTGCATTGGAGGACAACTGCTCTAACCACTCAGCCACAGCCACCCGAATAAATTGTCCCTAGGTGTGAGTGAGAGTGTGAATGATTAGTCTCTATCTGTCTCTGTGATGGACTGGAGCACTGGTGTCAGAAGCATTTGTAACTGTTTTTAGTTCTTGTAGTGTATGCAAAAGTTCCAGGTTTTGTTTTTTCCTTGTCAGATCTTAAATTAATTTGTTCTCTTCAAGTTGTTGTACATGAAGTTCTGCTGCTGCACTTTATGTTTCAAAAAACTACTTTGTATCTTCACCAACCTGCCTTCTGCACTTCACTTGGGCGGCTGTGGCTGAGTGGTTAGAGCAGTCGTCCTCCAATGCAAGAGTTGGGGGTTCGAACCCCACAACAGTCACATGCCGAAGTGTCCCTGTGCAAGACACTGAACCCCTTGTTGCCTCCGATGTGTGTCCCATTTGTGTATGAATGTGATAAATCACTGATTAGTCTCTTTAGAATTATTGTTCAATTAGCTTTGTAGAGATCTAGTAGAGTGCTGTATGAATGAGTAAATGAGGCACAGATTGTAATGTAAAGCACTTTGAGTGTCTCAATAAGATAGAAAGGTGCTATATAAGTACAGTCCATTAACCATTTACCATTTACTTGACTGCACTGAATACTGTTCACATTCTGACATGTCTTACAAAGTTATTACAATGATATTGACTGCCAACACTGAAATGATTGTTCACCAGATTATTTTATTATAAAATTATAATTATGCTTTTTATCATAAAGATTATGGATGCAGCTTTGCTACATACTGCCAAGAAGCAGCTAAATATGGGGATTGTTAAGTGGCGATAAAGACCATGTTCCAGAGGTTGTGTCTGCAACACCCATGTCTCCTTATAAAACCATCTATCTCCAGCATGTATATCACATTATGAGGCAAGTAAATTTAGAGACCAAACTGAATTTGAGGAGAGAAGATAGGGCAAGAAAAAGCTCTGACATCCACCTCAGCTCAGGCAGAGCTGTAAAAATGGACAAACAATTGCCACATAATGACATCTTTTCCATCATATTTTTATAGCAAGTGTGAATAAACTCTCACATGATTTTCTCAAGGTTTGGTTAGACCCACCTAAAGAGAACTGCTACTGGCAAGCCCAGCATCCCTATAAATCATATTTAATTTGATATTGCCAGACACCTAAATTGAACGTAGGCCATCAAAACTTGCAGCTCCAAACAAAACAGGCAGTATCGTGGTCACATTAAGTCTGTGGTCGCAGCCTCAGTGCTGTGTCTAAAAAAGAGCAAACACAAGAATGTGATTTAGTCTTATTTGATTCCAGGTGCTAAAAGTAGTTCAGTTTTTAAGCCTTGATCTCTCACCATTATGAAAATCTACATTGGGAGAACATTTTTACAGAGTTTTAAACTTAAAATATTTAATGTTTCATTTACAAAATCCTTCAGAGATGATTAATTAATTTTTAGTATTTGTGGGTATATGTCATGTATTTCAAGTGATGATAATAAAATTCTGAGTAAGAGCAAACAGTTTGATTGATTTTAGATCCAGATGGTGGGAAAACAAAAAAAAAACCTAGCAAACTTTGGAAAAATCATCGACTTAGCATATACCTCTCTACCATTCATGCTAAAGTTTGAAAATGAGAGCATGCTATGCTGAAAATTAATGATGTTTAAACTTTTCATCAAACTTGGAAAATAGTTGTACAATATATCATGAAATCTGTCAGTACTTAGATTATCTAATATTATTGAGTCAGTTTTACAGATAATGAGCTAAAATTTGATGTGGTCGTAGCTCAGACTCAATCCAAAGAACTATCCCAAGAGCTACACATTGCAACATCTTTGATTAAAACTTTTGGTATTAACTGTGGGAGTCAACTCTTGCTATCTGTCAGCAAAAGATGTGTTATATTCAGTTTATTTATATAGCACCAAATCACAACAAATTTGTCTCAGGACACTTTACAGGAACATTCACATACATAGAAAAACCAATTAGTAAAGTTTGCTATCTAAGGAATCAGCAGACAAGTTGAATCTTCACTTCTTCACAGTCTCTCATCCTGAGCAAGCGCAGTGGCAACAGTAGAAAGGAAAAACTCCCCTTTAAAAGGAAGAAACCTCCAGCAGAACCAGACTCAGGACAAGCATCCTTCTGCTTTGACCGGCTGGTTTGAGAGGACAGGAAGGAGAGACAATCGAACACAGAATGGTAGGTCCAGGTATAGGTCCAGGTGTATCTGAAAAACAAAAACACATGTTAAGTATAGGAAAAAAAAAAGTACCAAAACAGGATGAGCAGAGTAAGTAAAGAGTAGCAGAGTGTAAAGATATGGTCAGTTTATCCTCCAGCAGTCTAGGCCTATATCAGCATAACTAAGGGAACTCAGGAAACCCAAGCCAACCTTAAATATAGGATTTAGCAAAAAGGAAAGTCTTAATCCTAGTTTTAAAACTCAGTAATGTGTCAGCCTCACGGACAGAGATTGGAAGTTGGTTCCACAAGAGAGGAGCCTGATAACTGAAACTCTAGGAACTGTAAGTAAACCTGCAATCTAAGAGTGAAGTGCATTGTTAAGAAAATATGTAACAATAAGATCTGTAATATAAGATGGAGCTAGGTTGTTCAAGCTTTGTAGGTTAGAAGTAATATTTTGAATTATTTTCTGGACTTGACAGGGAGCCAATGGAGAGAAGCTAAAACTGGAGAGATATGATCTCTCCTAGTCCTCTTTTCTCTTAGATCTCTTAATGAAACTCAATGAAAGTTATTATTGGATATACAACTGATTAATTTTTGGAGCCGACTCAATTCAAGGTGACTCCCACAGCTAATCCAACTTAGCCAACATATTTATTTAAAAAAAAAACATTTATTTATACTTTACTAATATTAAGTTAAAATGTAGTAGTAGCTATGGGTTTCTCCCATCACATATATTGAGCACTAACTGATCTCGCAATATTACATGAGATCACTCAAAATGTAGTTTATAACATTTGGCCAAAAATGGCCAAATCCTGTCAGGAAGTGTTTTGGTTAGTTACTGTAATATTTTTGTATTTTGTGTTTTATGATAAGGTTTTTGTTTTGGGATCCTTGTGTTACTTGCATTTTTATTTTATCAGTCCTTGTGTTTCCTCTGTGCCATCTGCCATTTCTCAGTTAGTTCTGCTTGTTCAGCTCTTGTCCCGCCCACTCTCACCTGTTCTCTAGTTGCCATCATAACAGGTGTTTCCATTCTCCTCATTTGTCCAGATCTATTAAGTTACTCAGTTTTTCCTGAGAGGAATACTATTAGCTCTCATTTCATTTCATTTTACGCTCCTCTTTGTTCTTCCTTATGGTTGTTGTAAGCTTACTGCCACATCAGGCTTTTGTTTTGTTTTAATAAAATAAAAACTAAATTAAAAAAAAAAAAGTTTTTATCTTTTGCTAGCGATTTCTCTGCATTATGGGTCCAAAACCTCCTGAAAATCCTTGAGAACATATCTGTCCCTTCCCATCATAGGATGATCTTAGTTATAATGCTGACACATAATGAAGCGGATGATGTGCATTCCTTCAAGACATTTTCGGCTGCTGTTCTCTGGTAAAGCTAATACTGCAGCCTAAACCATAAGTAATTTAGAGTTGTGTACAGCTCTAGACATAATTTACATTGTATATGCTAGAAGTACATATACAGTAGTCCCTCGCTACTTCACGGTTCTACTTCCGCAGACTCGCTCTTTCGCAGGTTTTCAATGATTATTAACTTTAATATTACTCACGTGGTTTGGACAGTACGGGATAAAATGTTAACAAAAACAAAAACTTTGGACAGGCGTGGCAATTTTGTAGTTTTCCTTCAATAAGTCTTTAATGTAAGGCCAGTCAAAAGAACTACACTACCCAGAAGCCAACAGTGATTCTGTCCACTGCTTTGTGCTGAAATGGAGGGAAAGTTTATCAACGTAAAGTCAGAAGTAACGATCGATCTATTAATCTCACAGAACTGGCAAGAAAGTCACAAATAATCCTGAAGTTTCCTGAAGTTCAATTATCCATTCGCACATCAACCTGGACGGGGTGGTGGTTCATCGCTGCAGGGTAGGTCTGCAGAACCGGAACTGAGCCCGACGGGAACCGATCTGCTGGTCTGAAGAGCTGGTGAAAAAATGTTTTGCAGTCCTGTACCTATACAGTACGTATGATGTTAAAATGATGTAGGTTTAAGAGTGTAGAACAAGGCAAGAGTGTGGGAAGGGTTTATAAAGCCTTAAAATATATACAAATACAAAAATAAATAGTGTTCCTACTTCGTCGTTTTTCACCTTTTGTGTGTATGGGGGGGTGGGTGTAACCCCCGTGATAAATGAGGGACTACTGAATATAAATAC
>NC_056515.1:6345358-6376927 GCF_014905685.2 Nematolebias whitei
CAACTTTAAATTATAGTAATCTTTCTTAGCTTGTCTTATTAATGTTGGCAATTTGTTTTTATATGCCTTGTATTTCAGCTCATTAGGTTTAGTTGGAAATCTAACAAAATCTCTATATAACTTATTTTTTTCTTACAAGATTTTAAAATATAGAAAGGTGCTATATAAGAACGCTCCATTTTCCTCATGCAGTGACCTGTCAATCAACTGAGGTGGCAACTGGGGGTGGCCAGTCAGGTTCCAGGGGTCTCAAGTACTACCCTGCCCTTCTCCTCTGACTCCAACCCTGTTGAGATTACACCCCCAAAATACTAAAATACGTGTGATCAAAAAGTTTAGATCTTACAATTTAATAATACAAAAAGATATAAAGAAAACTAACATATATATTAATTGTTTAGTTATTAGGTGTGAACCAGAAGTCATGGTATGGTACATATCCTACTTTAGAGTCATGGTTTGGGTTTAGTACAAAAGGAAAATAAAAAAGTCCTAAATGCTATCATATCACACACACACCCTTTATAAACAGAAAATAATGTAATAAACAGAGACTGTGATCAAGAAGTAACTTGATGACCAACTTAAAAAGATAAAAAGTCGTACTGTTTGTTGTATTCATTCGATTTGAACAGTGTTCAACAGGCCATTTGTCAGAGAAAAACTTTAATAAATACCTCAACTGAAAAATATCTTTTTGGTGGATAAAATATTACAGATTTATTTTTCTTCTTTTGGCTGTTCCCTTCATTGGGGTCACAGCAGTGAACTAAGTTGCACAAAGACTTGGCAATTATTTTTACGCCGGATGTCCTTCCTGATGCAACCACAGATCAGATCACCGCGTTACCAAAGCCCTCTATATGGAGCAGAGAGCTGCCTCAGAAACAAATAGTTTTTTTAATTTCTTTCACTGGCTGTAATTTGTCATCACGGTTTTAGTCCTGAAAAAGCTGAAAGTCTCTTGACATCCAGGACATTCAAAACAATATGATCACAAAGTCTGTACAATTTTGTTGTTTACATTTTCTTTCCCCTGGAACGAATGAAGAACGTCTGCTTCCTATCCCAGAAATTGGAGTCGACCTCCCTTTTTAGTGAACACCCTCCCAGTTAAGGTTAGCTCTCATGAGTCAAACCTCAAAAAGATGAGACTCTGTAATGCATTTTCAGAAGGAGTTGAGACAGGTCAGATTTACGATCTCTTGATCTGTTTTTATACCTCTGTCCATCCAACTTCCTGAGATCTCTCTTTCAAAGCTTCACAGTTCTTTATTCTGATTGGTTTAAACTCTGCTGAGAGCAGAAAATTGGCTCTTGGTCACACAAAATGCTGTCCTCCAAGACAGAAACAGAAGCAAAACAAACCTTCAGGATGGTCTGACGACTTAAGAAATGGAGAACAAAAGAGCAGTCTGTACAATAAAAAAGTGATAGAAGTGTCAAGGGTGGTCTGTTAAAGACGAGTTATAAAATACATGACAAAGAAACGAGGGAAGAGTTTTGAAAAGTGGGAAAGGGAGGGAATGGAGGAGGAAAAATGTGCAGGAAAAGTTAAAATGTGTGAGCTGTGAGAACATGAGCAGGCGGAGCAGTGAGTGATGCAAACGGGTGGGATGGAATTTGCTCAAACGAAGGAGCCAAGGAAATGTGCAGCTGTCAGGGACTTTTGTTCTCCAGAAAAACATCCTTTTTTCTTTTTGCACAGCTTGTTTCAACACAAGGAAGCGTTTAAAAATATAAATCAGAAAATAATAAAAAAATAAGCGTTTAAACAGTTATAGAAAAACAGGAGGTCAAGGATTACAAAAAAAGCCTGAGAAGAAAAATGATGGTGAACATTTTTATGTTTGGTAAACAACTGGTCGAGAAGAAAAATGGGGGTGAGGGGTAGCAAAAGGTTAAAAATGAAGAGCAAAACTGTAGAGAAACAAAAAAAATCAGGGAGCAAATGATTATTAAAGTTTTCTCAAAGCACCATGTATCCCTCAGCCTCCCTGTGGACCCTTAGCACACGTCAGTACTCCACTGCGCATATGTTTCTACTATTACATGATAGGCTGGGAAAAAAAAATATAGGAAAACCGTATCTGTGTGTGCATTGGGAGGGGCAAAGAGAAGAGGAGGTGGAGTAATGGCCACAAAGCTGCCGCTCCAACAATGAGCTCCTCCTTTATGTGCTGTCAGTTTTCCAGTCCTGGATCAGGACCCCGCCCAGGCCCCTGCACCACCTCCCCTCTCCTCACTGCTCTGTCTGTCTGAACAATGACGACATAACCTCAGAGGGATTTTGACCAATCAGCACCCTCTGCTCGGTTTCACAACAGAACAGCTTTTGTTTCCCAAAAACTTAGACAAAGGAACATTTCTCAGTTTTCTCAAGTGAAAACATTTAACTCACTTTGCCACCTAGACCTGAGCATCACAGTGACTCAGAGGTGAGGACAGCATCATGCTCAAGTCAAATTTATTCAGAAGGACATTTAAAAACAACAGGAGTTGCACATAAAAAGTCCAGGAATACGCAAAAAAAAAAAAAAAGAAAAGAAGAAAGACCCTATGAAAGAATAAAAATAGAAATACCACAGTAATAAAATGTGACTAAACTCAGTACTGTTATGGTTGTGCTGTTTATGTGGTGTAATTGTCCTTTTTGGATTCTTTTAGCTTGTTGTTTAGTGTATTTTATGTTACCACTTTAGTAGTTTTGTAGTTTCATGTTCACAGTCACAGCTCTCTAAGATCCCCTGTAAGCTCATTAGTCTACATAAAAGTTCAGGTTCATTAACCCAGGTAATAAATCCAACAAAGTTCAGTCAGGTCATCTGGACGGTTTTGTTTTTGTTGAGACATTTCGTGGGGTTCACATGATTTTATTGGTTGTAGTGTATTTAATTGTGGAAGAAGCTTTGTTAGCGCACGATGTCCAAGACAAATTTCCCCTTGGGGACAATAAACTATGAATGTGTGTATGTGCGTGCGTGAGTGCGTGCGTGCGTCCGTCCGTCTCCGTATATCTATCTATCTATCTATCTATCTATCTATCTATCTATCTATCTATCTGTCTGTCTGTCTGTCTGTCTGTCTGTCTGTCTGTCTGTCTGTCTGTCTATCTATCTATCTATCTATCTATCTATCTATCTATCTATCTATCTATCTATCTATCTATCTATCTATCTATCTATCTATCTATCTATCATCCAAAGGACTTCATCAGTCCCTGGAGCCACAATAAAGTCAGTCCCACAAGCAGCACACTCACATAGTGGACCAACCAGTATGATGGTGATAAGATGGTTACTGCCCCCCCCCCCCCCCCCCTGTCAACTCATATGAGGCAGCCATAGTCAAAGTGGTTCAAAACATCAAAGCTCATGCTCAGTAATTCAGGTACAAATCCATTAGTCCATATTTTCTTGCTCAGAAATCATTCATAATATATATATTCTTCTTGTTCTTATTTAGTCCTTGTCAGATCTTGTGTATTTACTAGAGGTGGGCCTTCAGGGCCAGCAAGACCTCTGTTGGCCTAAACACAATCACAATCACTAACTTACATTTTAACATATATTTTTCCATTAAATAACATGTATTTAGTTACTCCCAAATGTCTGAAGCTTAGCTTGTCTCCTGGTTGTGCAGCTTCCAGTAGAACATGTTTTTGTGGACATTTTTTCCAGGCGTACAAATATTTTGACCATCATGTGTTAATAGGTCAAATTAACCTGCATTGAGGCCTTCAAAAACAACAGTGCTGGCATAGCTTAAAATAAATTAAACTGTTTCTTTAATCAAAGAGCCCATGACCAATCGGCTCAAGTTTTGTATTTTTGCACATTACACATTCTTTTTTTAATCTCTGCTGCTATAAAAATAGAAAAAACTTTGTGCTGCTAACCACATATCAGAACATGTTTCTACCTCATGTACACATGTACTAATCAACACGTGACTCTAGTATTGTCTCCTAGTTACTTGTTTAGTTTAGAATATTTAGATTAGGTTAGATGTCTTTTGCATTTATTATAATATGTAAATATGTTCACATATTTTCTCCGTGCATGCATGGGTTTTCTCCGGCTACTCCGGTTTCCTCCCACAGACAAAAATATGCATGTTAGGCTGATTGGTAACTCTAAATTGTCTCTAGGTGAAAGAGATATAGAGTGAATGGGTGTTTGTCTCGTTTGTCTCTGTGGCCTCGTGATGGACTGGAGACCTGTCCAGGCATTGCCCGCCTCTCACACAGTGACTGCTGGATATGGGCACCAGTGACCCCTGTGACCTGAAAAGGAAGAAGCGTGTAAAGATAATGGATGGATGATGCATGGATGGTTGGATGCATGGATGAATGGAATTAGTAATTAACATATTACACTCTAAGGAAAGTTCATTTTTATTTGTTAAAAAATATGTTGCTTAAAAACAACAGTTTTAAACAAAAAAGTTGTTTAAATCAAGTTTTAATTGAGGATACGTAAATCGCGGTCTCTCAGTCCCTGCTGTTGAAAACATCCCCACAGCATAATGCTGCTGCCCCCATGCTTCATTGATGAAATGGTGCCGGGCGAATGAGGAGCAGTGCCTGGTTTCCTCCAAACACAAGTTTTAAAACTGTGAACAAACAGTTGAGCTTTGGTTTCATAAGACCAAAGAATGATGTTCCTTGTTATTGTTGAAGCAGGATTCCAGGCCCTTCAGCCAAAAAGCCCAGAAAGGTTAAGGCATGTTGTTCTTGTGAAAGTGACATTCAGGTTTTAGGTCTCCTCTGCATGTAAGACCCTTCTCCTTCAGTTCCTCAATGTGGCCAGGTGAACAGCTCTGGGAAAAGTCCTTGTTGTGTCAAAACATATTCAATTTGAGAAGTATGGAGAGCACTGAGCTCTGTTGAACATAACGTTCAGCATAACGCTGGTGAAGATTCTCAGTCATCCAGGACATGATGAATCCAAAAAGCATTCAATACAAAAACAACTGGACTTTATTTGTAACAGAAGATGTTTCGCTCCTCATCCGAGGAGCTTTTTCAATTCAAAGAGCAGTGAGTGAGGGATTCAGGTTATAAGGCTGAGTGAGATAAGACACACATACATATGTAGATTGGCAATTCACACCTAAACACCTTAACAGTAGGGGTTTCTTAAGGTCTTTGTTACTCTAATTCACAGGCCCTATTTACACGGACACGATGGGGGGAAACGTAGGTTTTTTTCGTATGTTAATTAAAGGAAAAGATTAGCGTTGACACGGTCGGATTTTGGGTTTACATACATCCGGAGGATTCCGCCCCTTCCCTCCCGAATCCGCTGTAGTTACCATGCCAAGTCATTAAATGGCGCTGCGAATTTTGTACCTTGACCTAATGCGCATGCGTGCTGCCTCGGCACGCTCTTTTCCTGTGAGCTATAAAGCTCAGCTAACAACAACATAACAACAAGTTAAAGCTGGACTCTGGCTGGATTTTGGATAAGAGTTGACAGATTTGACGCCAAGCAGGACCGCTTCGTCTAACAGCTCCACACCGGTCGCTGAGTGGACCAGAACTGAGTCGATGATGTCGGACTTTACTCCTTGATAATCAGTAGCTGTTTTACAGAAGGTAAATCAACGTTCTTAATAATGTTAGTTTGTGTTTACTTCGGTTACAAAACAACCAACTGAGTTTTTATTTTTTCCTGAAAGAAGAAGATGCTGTCCTCCCACCAGGCGGACCGGTTCTGAACGAGGCTCGGCCCAGGTGCAGTGCAGGAGGATGTCGAAGAGAGATATGGATGAACTATTTGTTTAAAATTCCCCTCATTTCTTTTATTCAATCCGTTCAAGTTCAGTTAACGTGTTTTAATAGTGTGTTCAGTTTAATTATCATTGTTTCTGTGACATACAGTTTGTGGTGTTGAATAAATAAATAAAAATTAAACCTGATGTCTTCATTTTCAACTTTAGTGTTCACGCAATATGTTTAGCATCATTTTAAATTTGAATTACATAATGTCCAGATAGCTTCATTTAACTCAGAGATTCATTATATCTTGCACACCAACATAAATACTGTTTATTATTATTAAACTGTTATTATTTAGCACATTTAGATGTTATAGTGCAGTGCGACGTGTGCGCGTGCCACGTTCTATAAACAGCGATATTAGAACTGGATCTGACTGTGTCTCTTCCAACACAGATGTCAGTCACAGCACCTGGAATCTGATGTAGATTAACTACAAGATTAAAATATATTCCATCAATCGAAGTTTTGAAAGCAGTGTGTCCACCGCCATGTTCATATAAATATAGCGTCTGTCCGCACGTGCGTGTGCGCATGTGGTTTAACACAAAGCCTCAGCGGAAGATATTTACATTATCAGTGGGGGGGGGGTCAGCGAAAAACCTCCACTCTGGAAGGTGGGTTCAGAAACCTCCGAATTCAAAGAGGGGGCCACTGGTGTCGTGTAAATGATCAGCAGAACCTCAGAGAGGAAGCTGCGGATGCACTCAAATTACACGCCGTGTAAACGGCCCCACAGATGAGGCCCCTCTGTTCCCATCAGGTGTGAAAACTGGCTGGGAATCAGTCTTAAAGTTGCATTATATGTTTTTGAAAATGGAAATCTGAGGCCTCCTCCTCTGTTAAGAGACGGCTTTTCTCTTTTTACATAAATTGCTTCCTTCACCCCCCTCCCAAATCTGTGAAGAGGCTGTTTAGTTTCCCCAATGTAGAGGTCTGGACAGTCCTTGCTGCACTGGACCGCATACACTACACCTCTCTGTTTGTGTATGGGTGTTTTGTCCTTAGGGTGGACCAGCCTCTGTCTGAGAGTCCTGCTGGGTTTGAAATGTACTGGGATGTTGTGTTTGTTGAAAATCCTTCTGAATTTCTCTGATACTCCAGCAACATAAGGGATGACAATATTTTTCTGTCTGTTGTTTTCCTTTTTCTGTTTATTAGTGTGTTTTGTAGATTTCCTCGCTGACTTGACAAAAGCCCAGTTAGGATATCCACATGTTTGGAGAGCTTCTTGGATATGTGTCTGTTCCTTTTCCTTCCATTCTGTCTTCGTGGGGATGCTTTCGGCCCGATGCTGTAAAGTTCTGATGACAGAGAGTTTGTGTTCCAGTGGATGGTGGGAGTCATACAGAAGATACTGGTCTGCGTGTTGGTTTTATGTAAACTTCAATGTTTAGGTTGTCCTCTCTTTCCATCTGAATTAAATAGTCCAAAAAAGGCAGCTTGTTGTCGTTTGCATCCTCTCTGGTGAACTTGATGCTGTTATCGACCGAGTTGATGTGCCTGGTGAACACTTCTATTTCCTTGGCTTGGATTTTGACCCAGGTATCATCCACTTATCAGAACCAATGGCTTGGCGTTGTTCCCTCATAGGAGTTTAGGGCTCTCTGGTCCACTTTCTCCATGTAGAGATTGGCAACAATGGGTGACACTGGAGCTCCCATGGCACAGCCATGCTTCTGTCTGTAAAAACTGTCATTGAACTTAAATAAGTGGTGGAGAAGCAAAGATCCAACAGGGTGCAGATCTAGTCTGGGGTGAAGTTGATCCTGTTGATTAAGTCATTGTCTTGTAGAAGTTGTTTTCTGACAGTTTCTACTGCTTCAGAGATGGGTATGCAAGTGAAAAGAGAAGTCACATGTGTCTGTGGAATGTTTTGTACAGCAGAAACATTTTTGTAGAATTTTTGCAGCTCTGCAGACACTGATGCTGAAAAATGTAAAACATCCCCACATCATGATGCTACCACCATTGTGCTTTACTGTGGGAAAGGTGCTGGCACTTCCTTGGTCCTCATGGCTTGTTTTTTATTCTGATAGTCATTGTCAGAAATGTGGCATTCTATTAAGAGGTGCAGACTTTTTCAAATCACGTCCAACGAGTTAAATTTATCCCAGGTGGACTTCTTTTAAGGTGTAGAAACATCTCAGCCAAAAGGAGGCACTTGAGCTAAATTTCAAGTTTGTTTCAAAACGTTTGAGTTCATGTAAATGTGATATTTCAGTTGTATCTTTTTTAATTTACAGATTTTTATAAAATTATGTTTTCATTTTGACAATAAGGGGTACAGAGTGTATATAAAAAGTAAAACCAGGCTACAACACAAGAAAATGGAAGTATAATAGGAAAGAGTAAAAGCAAACTGGTTACATCCAGAGTGTATTACATCTCAGGCATTTTGGGGTGCAGCAGTTTGTCATGAAACGTTGGAACAGAACAAATAATTCTGGTGAATAATGTCTGCAATTTACAACAGATTTTCTGTGAAGGTGACAGACAACGATGCTGCCAAGAACCACTAGTTTACTCAACTTTATGAGGTATTACTTTTATTGCAATCATAAAAATGTTTGATGATGTAGTTAAATTAAATAAAAAGTTTAAGCAGTGTTTAACAAATTATTCTAAAGTGAACTTGTTGCCCAAAAACAACTTACTGCTCCATGGCAACATTATACCTCACTGGAACAGATGAAGGGGCAATTACGGAAACTATATCTTCAAGATATAGAGTAAAACATTACCACAAAGTAAAATACACATATCATTTGAGCAACTAAATTTAAATTCACTTATTAACATTTTTAGAATAACTAAAGCTTGAGAGGTATCAACATCTCCACACTCCTCATTTCATTTACTTGTTTGCACTAAAGATTTAAAGCTAAAAATCAATTGTTTGTTTGGTAAATTCTGTTCAAAGCTGCTCCTTTCTGTTTGGTGCGTAGTAAATGAGTACAGTGTTGTTGTACATGTATAATGCAGAATGCTCGTGAGCATTTTTTTTGCCCAGCATGCTCTTGTTCCACACTCCAGTGCAGCAGATACAAGTAGGTTTGCCAAACGCTACTAAACACATAGAAGAAAATATTTGTGTGCAGAGCTAAAGTTAAATTGGAAATAGTAATAAAAGAAGCTCCACAACTGCACACAGTGAACTGCAAATGTATTCACACTCTTGACTTTCTATCGCTTTTCTTGCCTTAAAATAATCTGAATTTTAATTTAATTACAAGACATTTTCCCGCAAAATATTTCAAATTAATGAAGCTAAATGTAAAAAAAAAAAAAAAAAAAACTTACTTTGAATAATTCTGAAACATATAAAGGTGAAATGTGTATGCACCCACCACCTTTTGCAGCAGTTCCAGCATCAAGTCCCTTCAGGTCCATCTTCATGATATTAGTTCATCTAACCACTGGGTTTTTTCTCCATTATTCATGACTAAACAGCTCCAGCCACTTTAGAATAAAACTGTTTGTTCCTTCCTCAAGCCGAAATGTTTTACTTCATTTTCAGATTTTGAAAAAAATTGATTCATGACTTTATTTAAACCAGACTTGATACTGAACGACTCCACCCACTTCGAATGTTATCACCCATTAAATTACCATTATCAGTTGTTATCATCCCCATAGATTTCCTTCAGATTGTCCCTCCTGTACCTCCTAGCAGGCTCTGTAGGTTGCTATCACCAATTTATAAGGTTATGGTTAGGGTCAGGGTTATGGTTATACGTGAACATAATTATACTACTTTATATATTGCTGTACTGTACAGTATATGAATTGACTAGATTTTTGCTCAAATCAAACAAAGAAAAAATAACAAACCCTCATATCCTCTAAAGTGAGTTATTTTTTGATACCGATTAAAAGCCTTATGACTGTTAAATCTGGAATTCATTTGAGGTGTTTCACTTGTCTTTGAGTCTTTGAGGCTCAATGTGATTTATCTGTTTAAATAAAGGTTGAATGAATGAATGAATGAATGAAGTAAATCCTTCATATCCAGCTTAAAAATAGTACGTACATGTAAATTGTAAATTAACGTTTTAAATAAAGCGAACAACAAAAAGCTTCCGCTTGTACACACGCGTGAAGCTGCATATTATCAGCAATAAGAACGCAGCTTTAAGTCTACTAAGAGGTACAGGAGGGACAGTCTGAACGCAGCCTATGGGGATGATACAGGTAACAACTGATAACGGCCTTTTAATGGGCTGATAACATCCGAAGCGGCTGACCAGTAATCAGCTGGTCTTTTCTGTTCCATCTGCATGACTCCTGACATGCACGTGGGACTAGATCGCACCAGTCTTAACGTTTTTACATCAGCTTCTTGTTCTTTTTTATAAAGTCTCTTTCAGGCGCAGGAGAAAATCTTTAAAAAAGGATTCTCATGCACACAAGAAAATATCTGGTGTGCGTGGAAGAGTATTGGCTGTGCACTGGAAGATCATTTTCTAACTTCTTGTGTGCACAAGAAACATTTTTAGTGCTCACCCAATAATGCTTTGTGCACCAGATATTTTTTGTGCACACATGTCTGATGAGCACAAATCATTGTTAGACACAACAGAAAACCCACTGCAATTTAATGTTTTTGTTTTAGTGTGGAAATTGAAATAAGACATTTATTTGAGCTATATTTTTATTCTCAAATTACATTTAACATTTTTTTTATTAACAGTTACATAATTCAGCCTACAGTGCCTTGCGAAAGTATTCGGCCCCCTTGAACTTTTCAAACTTTTGTCACATTTCAGGCTTCAAACATAAAGATATACAATTTTAATTTCTTGTGAAGAAACAACAACAAGTGGGACACAATCAAGAAGTGGAATGCAATTTATTGGATATGTCAAACTTCAGAGAGCATCATGAAGACCAAGGAACACACCAGGCAGGTCCGAGATACTGTTGTGGAGAAGTTTAAAGCTGGATTTGGATACAAAAAGATTTCTCAATCTTTAAACATCCCAAGGAGCACTGTGCAAGCAATCATATTGAAATGGAAGGAGTATCAGACCACTGCAAATCTACCAAGACCCAGACGTCCCTCTAAACTTTCATCTCGAACAAGGAGAAGACTGATCAGAGATGCAGCCAAGAGGCCCATGATCACTCTGGATGAACTGTAGAGATCTACAGCTGAGGTGGGAGAATCTGTCCATAGGACAACAACCAGTCGTACACTGCACAAATCTGGCCTTTATGGAAGAATGGCAAGAAGAAAGCCATTTCTCAAAGATATCCATAAAAAGTGTAATTTAAAGTTTGCCACAAGCCACCTGGGAGACACACCAAACATGTGGAAGAAGGTGCTCTGGTCAGATGAAACCAAAATCGAACTGTTTGGTCACATTGCAAAACGATATGTTTGGCGTAAAAGCAACACAGCTCATCACCCTGAACACACCATCCCCACTGTCAAACATGGTGGCGGCAGCATCATGGTTTGGGCCTGCTTTTCGTCAGCAGGGACAGGGAAGATGGTCAGAATTGATGGGAAGATGGCCAAATACAGGACCATTCTGGAAGAAAACCTGTTTGAGTCTGCAAGAGACCTGAGACTGGGACGGAGATTTATCTTCCAACAAGACAGCGATCCAAAACATAAAGCCAAATCTACAATGAAATGGTTCACAAATAAACATATCCAGGTGTTGGAATGGCCAAGTCAAAGTTCAGACCTGAATCCAATTGAGAATCTGTAGAAAGAGCTGAAGACTGCTGTTCACAAACGCTCTCCATCCAACCTCAATGAGCTCGAGCTGTTTTGCAAGGAAGAATGGGCAAAAATTTCAGTCTCTCCATGTGCAAAACTGATAGAGACATACCCCAAGAGATTTGCCCCTATAATTGCATCAAAAGGCGGCGCTACAAAGTACTTTTCAGTTTTTTATTTGTTAAAAAAGTTTGACACATCCAATAAATTTCATTCCACTTCACGATTGTGTCCCACTTGTTCAATCTTTACAAAAAAATAATAAAATTTTATATCTTTATGTTTGAAGCCTGACATGTGGCAAAAGGTTGAAAAGTTCAAGGGGGCCGAATACTTTCGCAAGGCACTGTATATTGGATGTACATCTACAATACATTTTTTTTAGTTAACCTGATTCAAGATGGCTGCCACAGCTAGTAGGTGAGAATTATCACATCTAAGTGCTAACAGATTTACATGAAATTTCACACGATTTCACAAAATCACACATAACAATAGAAGGTCAAGGGGTTGTTAGAAGGTTTAATCAATGTCTCAGTTTTATTAGTAAAAATCTACAAAAGAGTTAAAAAATAATAATTCTGAACCCTAAACATTTTGACTTTAAGGGTTTGCAGGTTTGTAGGTTTACAGAGCCATGAAGGGTTTAGTTAAAATAATTTCCTCATTCTCAATGCACCATGTACAATTTAACGTAATTACATTTCTTTTGTGGATCACATAAACAGATGCTACAAAGATGCTCTTAAGCGTCTGAATGAAGCCAGGTCTCATCTGAGTTTACAGTTTATTTACTTTTTTCTGCTTTCTTTTGCATCCAGCGCCTCCTGTTAGCCGACAGGTTAAAGAGTGCCGATAAAATTCTGGACTAATGGCCTTTTTATGAGCTTGAAAACAACAAAAACAGTAAATACAGATTTATAAAAAGCCTTTTCATTTCCACATAGACCTGCATCCCTTTCGTTGTCCCTGTCGTAGAGCTATCAGGGGGTATTGGAAATCCCCTCTGTCCATCTGTCTGTCCATCCGTTCATCCGTCCATCTGTCTTGTGAGTCAGAGTTTCTTTATTGTAATTTGCTCCACGTGTGGTACATTAGGTACACAAGGTCCCAGTTACATCAAACAATAGCAAAAATATAAAGGGTAAAAAGAAACCGTAAATAAGGATCTGAGATATGAACTAAGATATACGCTAAACGAAAACCCAACAGTACGCTAAAAGATCTAAGATATATGCCAGTCACTAATAGTGCAAAACAATACTCCGAACAACAGCAGCATTATTCTCATAGGTTCTGTTTGCTATAATTTACATGCTTAATGTGAGCACTAACATAAACTAACCTAACATAAATGTAATGAACTATATCTGTCAGATAAAATTCATAAATTAAACGGATTCTTTCATTTTTCTGGACTGAGTGATATCGTGCATTGAATGATTAAATGTGACGTGAGACGTTAATTTTCTTTGACCCATCAAAATGAATGCGGTCATTTATTAACAGAATCAAAGTTTAACATCAAACATTTACATTAATTTGGCAAAATTGATTTCAACAACAGCTTAATTAATTAGCTTTACAATCAGAAACCATACGGCCATGGTTTCCAGCTTTACAACAGACATTTCTGAAAATATTTGGATTAATTACTGGCAGATAGAAGAGTTTTAAAGATGGGAAATGAAGGAGTTTAAATGGAGAGAGATGGGTGAAGATGTATGTGTCTGTATAAGATGTAGGTCTGTAGACCAGAACGACAACACGCTCCTTTGGATACAGCTTAACCCACGGTACACTTTGGTTGAGATCGACTCTTTACCTTTGCAGATGATAGTTTCGGCGTCGGTGTAGAGTTTCCTTTCAACTCTTTCAGTGTCTCCGTAAGAACAGCTAAAACCTCAGGAGTCGTGAGATCATCCCAGAACAGACTTCTTCATTGTTCCTCTGAACTTCTCTCGTTCAGGGACTTCTCGTTCGAGGTCCTCCCTGGAACGTTGTTCAGCTTAGTTCCCGTTGTTCTCCAGCATTCTGCATTCCAGCATTCTGCATTCTGAACTCTGCTGCTCTCCTGGAACTAGGAAGTGTTGAACCTTTTAAAGAGGTCACTTCCGGTTCCTCTGAGAACTTCCTGATTGGTCGAAATGAACCAACAGGGTGTGGTTTTAGTGATGTAAGAGGTTATTAAAAGTCAAGGAAAAAGATTAGGTTGTTTAAGAACAGACAGAAAGATGTTTTGAAGAAACCGAGACTTTTTGGTGCCAGTTCTACTTCTATCTGTCTGAAAAAGTTAAACATGACATTTCTTTCCAGTAAACATGTAGTTGACCGAAACTTGACTTTTGACCGACTTACACTTGCTCATTTCAGACAGAAAATCAAAATGCATAATTACTCTTGTAACAAACATTAACTTGATTTCTACTTTGAATGAGGATTAAAAATCATTTATACTGTTTCACAGTTGATTTAAAATGAGTAGTTCACTTCAACAAAAAATGGTTTGAACTAAACACACTTTTGATTATCAAGACATTTGTAAAATAGTAATGATAATAAAAAAGAGAGTGTTCTTTCAATTGATCAGTGCAGGACACACTTAGAAAGTCTCTGGATGAACTTAATTTTGTGTTTCTGGACTCAAATCAATGAAATGACAGTTCTTGTCCCAGGAAGGCCCTCAGGGCCAGATTTGACCTGAGGCTTAGTTCACAACATAAACTAGGATTCATTCAAAGCATGCAACAACAATACAGAAACAAGATGCTAAAAGTGAAAAAAAAATAAATTTACAGCAGCATGGTCCAACTGGCAGAGTGGTTCTGATGACAGTGGGGTTATCTTAGCAGCATGGTCCAGTTAGCAGCATTATACTGTTAGCAGTTAGGTTCGGTTAGCATATAGATTTCTCTTAGCAAAATGGTTCCGTTGGCACCATAGTACTGTTAGCGGCATGGTTCAGTTAGTGGCGTGGTGTTGTTAGCAGAGTTAGCAGGCCCCTTCAGCAGCATGATGATAATAAGGACAGCAGCAGCTGCCTCCCAGACAGCCCTCAAGAACCGGATCCAGCAGACATCGAACATCCAAGTTTCCCCATGAGAACCAAGCAAGGTCTGCAGAGTTCGGTCTGATCAGGCAGATGAAGGATCTAGCAGCATTAGTAGGTTAACAGGTCTAGTTAGCAGGTCCCGTTAGCAGCCTGATTGTAACAATGACCGCAGCAGCTGCACTCCCTGACAGACTTCTAGAACGGGGTCCGGCAGATGCAAAACATCCAGGTTTCCCGTGGAATCGAATGGATCTGTAGAGTTCAGTCCAAGCAGGTAGATGGAGGATCATGGATACAGCTGCCATGACAGGCCTGAGCCAGAGGCTAGAAGGACTGAACCACGGTGATAGGATGGCACGATAGCAAAGCAACGATATAGAAAACTCCACAAGTGTGTCGCGGTCATAACTGTACTGTGGATGTGCATTGTAGGTGCAAAAAAGGTCAAAACAAAAACAACAGGAACAAAAAAAGATTGAGTTCACTGGTACCCTGTGACGTTGCGACTCGGCTGAGTGCAGCCATCTTGGAATCATGAGCACCATCGTGAGCATGATAACTTGAAGAATAAGTGAGGTACCAACTTCCATCATGGTGTGTGGCTGGATCTAGGTGTAAGACAGTTCACTATCAAAATTTGGGTTTCTGTCAAAATCCAAGATGGCCACTGCCAGTCTAGTTGTAAACTAGCCACTCCAGTCATTTGAGAAAACTATCCTGTGTAGGATGTAGATGTTTTTAAGACTGAGTTTGTTGCAGCTCATCGGACTGACAATGTCTTTTGGATGAAAGACGAAACATTTCGACAAAAATAAACCATCCAGAGGACCTGACTTAGCTTTGCTGGATATCTTCTCTAGATAGATAGAAAGGTAGATCTTTTCTTTTTAATATTGCTTAAAGGTATAGCTAAAAGTAAAATATTAATCTATGGTGGCCAAGGCTATCTGTCTCAGCCATTGCTCTTGGTCGTGAATGTGGCGATACTGTGATTTCCTGCCACTAACCACAGTTCTTGCTGCTCCTGAGTGGCAGGGTGGAGCTTACACCTGTGTAGTATGCTAAGGCTAGGTTACCTTCAGTTAGCTTCAGAGCTCCACTACAGTCAATTTTTAATAACGGGTTCTCACTTTTTCGAGCTACTTGACAGATATGTGACAGAGGTACTGTGTTGTCGATGGTTTAATCAGTGACATGAGACATTAATTTTCTTTGACCCATCAAATTATATGCATTCTCAGCAACCTGCCAGCTGTGCTTGAGTGCCTGACCACTGAGATCCTGGAACTAGCAGGAAACACGGCTCATGACAGCCGAAGAACAGAATTGTCCCTCGGCACTTACAGTTGACTGTCCGCAGCGAGGAGGAGCTCAGCAGACTGCTGGGAGGCGTGGCCATCGCTTTGGGAGGAGTTCTGCCCGGCTTTCGGGCGGTCCTACAGACCGGGGGAACCGAGAGGCCAGCCGAGACTGGGTGGACGGATCGAACGGCATCTGCAGCCAGTTTCTTAGGATCCACTGTGGGATGGACCTTTACAAGAGATCCTTCCTGCCTACATCCATCAGTATCTATAACATATCTTAATGAAATGAGGATAATAAGTTACAACAACAACAAGTAATTTCCCTTTGGGATTAATAAAGTATTTTTGAATTGAATTGAATTGAATTGAAAATAAATGTGGTCATTTATTAACAGAATCAAAATTTAACATCAAAACATTGTACACTTGGTTATACTGATCGGCTCTGATTAATAAAACTTGGCACGTTTTACTTAATAAAAACAACAGACATTTCTGAAGATATCTGGATTAATTACTGGCAAGATAGAAGTTTAAAGATGGGAAATGAAGGAGTTTAAATGGAGAGAAAAGATGGATGAGGATGTAAGTGTGTTGACGAGGAATGGCACCCTTCATCCGACCCCAGCTCAGTCCCGGTACACTAGGTAGTGAAGCGACTCGTTACCTTTGCAGAAGATAGGTCAGCTCCTGTACGGAGTTCCATTTCAGCGCTACCTTTCAGCGTCTCCTCAGGATGGCTGAGAATCGTCCGAAGTAGTGACGGTACTCCGTTCAACAACACGCTCATCTCCCGGGTGAACTCACAGCGAGCTGTGAGTCCGTCAGAGGTTCCACTCAGATGTGGAAGGCTCCATAATCCCAACTCGACTCAGAAGTCTGAAGACTGAGAAAAACTCAGAAGAACTCCTAGGAACTCCAGCCGAACTCCATCAGAACCAGAAGAACTACCGGAACTCACCAACCAACTAACCCACTTCAGAACTCAACTGGAACTAGGAAGTGTCGACTTTTAAAGAGTTCTGCTTCCGGTCACTTCTAGGAAGTCCTGATTGGTTGAAAGAACCAACAGGGGTGTGGTTTTAGTGATGTCAGAGGGTCATTACAAGTCGATAAAACATCAGAAATGTTTAGGAACGGTTAGTTACAGACGAGAAAATATTTTGGAGAAATGACAGACTTACGGGTGCCAGTTTTCTTGTTTCTGTCTGAGAGGTTTAAAAACACGACAGTTCGTCCCAATAACTTGTTTTTGACTGTCTCCGACTTTTGACCGACATCACTCCTTCTCATTTCAGACAGAAGATCAAAAATGCATAATTACTTTGTAAAATAGACATTTAACTTGATTTCTACTTTGAATGAGGATAAAAAAAATCATTAATACTGTTTCACAGTTGATTTAAAATGAGTGGTTCACTTCAACATTTAAAAATGGTATGAACTAAACACACTTTTGATTATCAAGATATTGTAAAATAGTAATGATAATATAAAAAAGAGAGTGTTCTTTCAATTGATTAGTTCAGGATACAATTAGAAAGTCTCTGGATGAGCTAATTTGTATTTCTGGATTCAAATCAATGAAATAACAGTTCCTGTCCCATGAAGGTCTTCAGAGGCAGGTTTGACCAGAGGCCTAGTTCACTACACTTGTACCTGATCCAGCCTGATGAGGCCTGCTTTACCTAAGGACTGTGAATTAATAGATCTGTGCTGGAGCATTTGACCTTTCTGTAAAATGTCTACAGCCCTCCGTGGTCCTAAACCAGACAAGAATCTACTAACCTGCACTCCTTTAGTTTCCCTCAGTATTGAATACTAAACTGTGGAAGGCCTGTTCCTCAAGCATCATCTAACTTACCTTCCAGTGAGATCTATAACCTGGAACCACTTCAGCACATCATCCTCTAACTGGGTCACCTTCTGCGTGTCTGTCCTGCCACTCTCCTACAAACCAATACTCGCCTCATCTGCTCCTGCTCCAGCACCTGTTGGAATCCTGCTCCGTCCTCTCCTCGCCAACAACAAAGACAAACGAGTAAAGATACATTCTGCCTACCAAAGACTGTTCCCATTTGTGAGATGCTTATCTTCCCATCAGCTTCTCCACAGATTCATTCCTGAGCTGTTGGTCTCTATATCCCAACACTGTAAATAAAGCTCATTTACCTTTTCATTTCAGTCTTTCGCTGTCAGTTTGTCAAGTCTGCGTGAAAATAGTGTCAATCATGATAGTGAATAAAACTGATTTCTCCACTTGCCAGGATCTGTCACTCTGTGCTGATGTGGACAAGCAAAAAAATAAAATAAATTAAAATAATAAGCCTGCCTACATGCACAGTGGAACTCCACTTGAACAACTTGCACCAAAAACATTAAAGTTTATTTGAGTTCCCTGTTCACTTTCAGACCAGAAAAACAATTACCTAAAAATTACAAACATTATTGTTCAAATCTTTCAGTGATGAAGCCCATCGGCATATAGCTTGTTTTATTGGTTATATGTGTACATATGAGTGATTGATGAAGCCATTGTTTATCATTATGTTTATCCTCAGCAGTGATGACTCTGAAAATAGTTGTGTAGTTGGATCTGTCAGCTGGCAGCTCATCTATTTCTGACTGTTGTGACAAACTAAACACCCATGTGTTGTAAGAAAATTCTGCCGTCGGTTTCCCTCTTCAGATGAATAATCAGGCTGTTAAAGGTGTGCAGCTGAACAGATCCCTCAGGACCGTGACTGACAGCAAACTGTTTCCAACTTTGCACTGAAGATGCATTGAAGTCCCTCCTGAACTTTCATCATGAGCTTGACAGTTTTAATGTCAACATGAGAATAGTTCAGTTTGGTTGTATTAAAATAGTCTTTCGCTTTTTCATTCGTCTGTTCATACACATCACTTTCTGTTGGAAGTTAATGCCCTGCATGATAGTTTGAAGTTGAGCAGCAAATCCACTGAGACAGCATCACATGAACTCAATGACTTATTGAAAGTCTGGTGTTTGGGAGAAAATAAAGCATGTGTATAGTGACTTTACCCATATATTTAAGTTTCAAAACTATTATTACTGAGTACATACTGTGCACTTTTTTGGATGCAGAATAAAACATTCAAGAAATCACTCAATCAATTAAATGATCAGAACTCAGGTTCATAAAAAAACATATTTATGTATCATCTGTATTTAGTATGTATAATTTTTCACTTAGAAATAAGAAATATTTTACTGAATAATAGATTGAAATATTTTCAAATACTTTGGAAGGAAAAAGAAAAACAATGATTTTTCTAACAGCATTATCATCAGTTTCTGCTCAGCATTTTTAAGACTATCACAACAATTCAGGCAGGTTCTGTAATGATTCACGTTCATGTCGTCATGCTGTGTTTTTTTTTGGTTGCCCTGCCTCCTCTCCTCATCAGCTTCACTCAGTGCACCTGTCCGCTGCTCTTTTTAAAGAGCGCCCCAGACTCTGCCTCCCTGCCAGATTGTCTGATTGCCTTGCGCCTGAAGAAATCCAGTGTTCTGTTCCTGACCTCTCTGTTTTTCGACACTCTTCATGATCACGGATTCCTCGCCTTTGCCTTGCCTGCGACGAATGATTTCTGCCCATTGGATATTTTGGACCCTGACTCTCGCTCTTCCTACTGACCACCGACTCTCGCTGAACCCCATGGATAAGTACTGCCTCTTTGCCTCTCTGTGTATTACCCACGCCTGTATCCACGATCTTAGATTCCAGACTCTTGGAGCTGTGAGCTTTTGGAACCAAGCTCCACTCAAGCTGAAGAGGAGTCTGGTTGGACCTCCCAGGTCTCACTCACGTGTCACGTGACCCACCTGCACCTCCGTTCCTCCAACCTCCCTCCCTCTGACGTCATTGCAGCTTCTGCATCACCAATCGTGATTAAACTCTGCAGAGTTTCAGCTGACGTCCTCCTTCTGGGGCTCCCCTTTTCTGACAAGTACTTAATTAAACTTTTTTGTTCACTCCTGTGTTGTGGTTGAATTTCCGGGTCCCCATTGTGAATTGTTACAGGTTCAGGTTCTTGACTGTGTCTGGACCATTGCAGCACCTTGATCCTTTTCTTTTTCAACTGTTGTATACGGTGGCCCTGAGGCATAAATAAACAACATTAGAAAAAACTGAATTTTATTTGAACAAATGGAATTACAATTGAAAAAATGGAATTACACTTGAAAAAAAATGGATTTACATTAGAGAAAACTGAATTACATTTAAAAAACTGAATAATTCAAAAATGATATAATTTCCGTTTTTCTAATGTAATTCCGTTTTTTCAAATGTGATTCCGTATTTTCAAATGTAATTTAAATGGTAAATGGACTGTACTTTTATAGCACCTTTCTATCTTATTTCAAGATACTCAAAGTGCTTTACACTACAATCTGTGTCCTCATTTACCCATTCATACATCTACAAAGCTAATTGAACAAATAATTCTAAAGAGCCTAATCAGTGCTTTAGATCACATTCATACACTGATGGGACACACATCAGAGGCTATGAGGGGTTCAGTGTCTTGCCCAGGGACACTTCAGCATGTGACTGCTGGTGGGTTCGAACCCCCAACTCTCGCATTGGAGGATGACTGCTCTAACCACTCAGCCACAGCCGTCCCTAAATTCTGTTTTTTCTAATGTCATTCTGTTTTTTCAAATGTAATTTCGTTTTTTTTTTTCACGTGATTCCAGTTTTTCTAATGTAATTACGTTTTTTTTTCCAATTTTATTTTTTTTTTTCAAATGTGATTCCGTATTTTTCAAATGTGATTCTGGCCACTTCCGCTTTGGCCACTTCCGCTTTGGCTTAATGAAATTCCATTTTTTTCAAATGTAATTTCGTTTATTTCAAATGTGATTCTGGCCATTCTGCTTTGACTTAATGTAATTTTGTTTTTTCAAATGTTGTTGTGTTTTCGTTGGGTTTTTCCAAATGTTACTCTGTTTTTTCAAATGTTTTTCATTTACCTTAGAGCCACCATAGTTGTAGGTCAGCTGCTGTGTTTGGAATAATCACTCTGTTGCATCATGACTCAGTTCAGTCCAAGCTTCGGCTGTCAGACTGAAGGAGTTCATTGTCAACCCTGATGATTTAATGACCGCCCAAATTATCAGCCCTCTACCGCCGTGCTTGATAGTTGATATTAGTTAATTGGGTTGATATGCTGTCTGGTTTTTACCAAACTTGCGGCTGCACATTATGTTTCAGCATCTGTACTTTGGTCTCATCTGTCCAAACGACTTGGTCCAAAAGTCTTGTGGTTCATTTAAGTCAGAGTCAGAGATTCTTTATTGTCATTCGCACCTCATGTGGTACATGTGGTGGAGGGAAATTATGTACACAAGGTCCCAGTTACATCCAACAATAAAATGTATAAGAAAAACAGTAATAACATCTAAGATATGAACTAAGAAAAACATAAACTAAATATACACTAAGCACTCATAACATAAAACATTGAACATCAGCACAAACATGAACATGAGTCTGTGAGCAGATGTGCACGCATGAACACATCAACACTGAAACAGATCAGCAGCAACATGAAACAGATCAGCAGCAACATGATATGTTTTTTCACAGTGATTATTCTAGTTAGAGATTCATGAGTCTAACAGCTTCAGGGTAGAAGCTGTTCCTCAGTCTAGTGGTTCTACACTTAATGCTCCTTAACCTCCTTCCTGAGGGGAGTGGGGCAAAAAGTGTGTGTGCTGGGTGAGTGGGGTCCTTCATGATGCAGGTGGCCCTCTTCCTGCATCTAGAGGTGTAGATGTCTGTGATGGAGGGGGGCTGATTCCGACAGACTTCTGTGCAGCCTTCACCACTCTCTGCAAAGCTTTTCTTTCTGCAGCTGTGCAGCCTCCATGCCACACGTTGATGCTGGAGCACAGGATGTTCTCCACTGCACACCTGTAGAAGGAGGTGAGGACTGAGCTTCCCAGACCAGCTCGCCTCAGCCGTCTGAGGAAGTAGAGTCTCTGATGAGCTTTCTTGATCAGGCTGGTGGTGTTGTTGCTCCAGCTGAGGTTGTCATTCATGTGTACACCCAAGTACTTGTAGCTGGAGACCACTTCCACCGCAGATCCTCTTATGTTCAGTGGGGTGTAGATGTTTTTGTTCCTTCTGAAGTCCACAATCATCTACTTTGTCTTCTTCACATTGATGTGAAGGTTATTCTCTTTGCACCAGCTCTCCAGGTGTTCCACCTCTTGCCTGTAGCTAGACTCATCATTGTTTGTGATGCATCCCACCACCGCTGTATCATCTGCAAACTTTACAATGTGACAGCCTGGATGGGTAGCTGCACAATCATACGTGAGCAGAGTAAACAGGAGGGGGCTCAACACACATCCCTGAGGAGAGCCAGTGCTGAGGGTTATGGTGGAGGAGAAGTTGTGGATCCTCACTAACTGTGGTCTGTTTGTTAAGAAGTCTAGTACCCAGTTGCAAATGGAGGGGCTTAGTCCTAGTGTGGATAGTTTGCCCATCAGAGTTTGGGGGATCATGGTGTTGAAGGCGGATGTGAAGTCCACAAAGAGCATACGGACGTAAGAGTTTTTCTGCTCCAGGTGGTTGAGTGCAGTGTGGACCACAGAGGAGATGGCATCCTCTGTTGATCGGTTCTCATGGTATGCATACTGATGAGGGTCCTCGTTCATGTTGATGGTTGTTTTGATGCGAGTCATGACCAGTTTTTCGAAGCATTTAGCGACTATCGGGGTGAGGGCCACTGGCCGACAGTCATTCAGACCAGTCACTGTAGAGCTTTTTGGGACTGGGATGATAGTGGCAGTCTTCAGGCAGGTGGGAACTGTCTCCAGGGTAAGTGAGGTGTTAAAGATGTCTGCCAGCACCTCACAGAGCTGATCAGCACATTCCTTCAACACTTTTCCAGGGATGTTGTCTGGGCCAGTTGCTTTGTGCGGATTAATCCTCCTGAAAGTACTCCTTACTTCGGCTGAGGTCACGCTAAGATGCTCTTCATCCGGTGGTGAGGTGAGTCTGGTGCTGGGTGGTCTGTTCGGGTCTTCAAAGCGTGCATAGAACTTGTTGAGGGCATCAGGCAAAGATGGGTCTTTGGGGCGTTGTTCGCTCCTTCCTTTATAATCTGTTATGCACTTAATGTCCATCCACATGCTCCGAGGGTCTTGTGAGATGAATTGACCCTCGATCCTCTGTGCATATGTGGCCTTTGCCCTCTTAATACTAGCAACCAGCTATTTTCTTGTCCTACTCAGCTCCTCTGAGTATCCAGACCTGAAGGCAGTGTTCCTGGCTTCCAGCAGGGTACGCACCTCTGCATTCAGCCAAGGTTTTCTGTTTGGGTAGCTTTTAACATTTCTGATAGTGGAGACGGTGTCAGTACATGTACTAATGTAACCTAGAACTGAGGATGTGTATTGGTTAAGATCAAGCGAACCTCCATTTTCAGCAGCTTCTCTGAAAACCTGCCAGTCTGTTCGGTCAAAACAATCTCTCAGTATGGGGCCACTGTCCTGGATCCAGCATTTAACTTTCTTTTGTACCAGTCTGGAGCATCTCAGCAGGGGCATGTAAGCAGGAGCCAGGAAGATTGAGATGTGGTCTGACAGTCCTAGGTGGGGGCGGGTTTGGCTTTGTATGTATCTTTTACGTTCGTGTAAACATGGTCCAGCGTGTGGTCTCCTCGTGTTGGAATCGCCACATGTTGATAAAAGCTTGGGAGACAGTCCTTTAGATTCACGTGGATAAAGTCTCCGGCTACCACATAAAGAGCCTCGGGGTGTTTGTTCTGCAGCGAGCTGATGATATCATGAAGCTCCTGCAGTGTTTCATTAGCATTAGCGTCCGGAGGAATGTAAACAACTATGATGAAAGTCACTGTGAACTCGCGGGGTAGATAATGTGGCCGACATTTCACTGTTATTTGCTCCAAAGCCTTCGAGCATGAGCTATTTACAACAGTAAAGTTTGTGTACCAACTTTTACTCACGAAAATGCACACTCCACCTCCCCGTGATTTCCCCGTTAGCTCGCTGCAGTGGTCCGCTCGAAAAAAAAGTCTGTCATCCAGCTGGAAGACTGTATCTGGCGTTTTGCTTGTAATCCACGTTTCCGTGAGGCAAAGCACCGCACACTTCTTCATCTCTTCTGAGGCGCCCGCTCTCAGACGAAGTAAATCCACCTTGTTGTCCAACGAGCGGACATTCGACAGAAAGAGAGACTGCATGGGGAGTTTACCAACTTTAGCGTTAGCTCGTAGCCTCACCATAACCCCCGCCCGGCATCCTCTCCTCTTAAGCCGGGAGCAGCACTTCCTCTTCTGCCCGCTGGAACGCCTCTGCTTGTAAGGGTCCCACTGCCTGCAGCCTGCCTTGCTGATGGCCGCTGATTACCAACACCAGGCGGCCATCAGCCTGATGAGCCTCTCCATCTACTTAAGGCTGCATTCTGGTGTGACTCATCGCTGGAGCATATCACCTCTCATGGTATAGTAATGTTGAGCTAGAAATTCTAGGTGAAAAGAATTTGTTCACCTGTGTTCTCTTTTCCAGTTTCCTGGTTCCTCGTGTTTTTGGATTCTCCTCGTGACCTGATCTGGATCCCTCGGCCTGTCAGGTATCCCTCGTGCCTTTTTGCCTCCAGTTGCCAGCCTTCCTCGTTTCCCTTGGACCCTCGTTGGATTCCCCTCTGCTGCTCTCTCCCTGGACTGAAGGACCAGCTCTCCTCTTTCGGGTTTGGACTGTAAGGACAAAAAACGCTCTACAAACAAACCACTCTGGTCCTCCCCTCTGGACAAACATTAACCTGTCGTCCCTCTTTCCAGGACCCGCTGAGAAGCAGCGTGTGGACTTTATTATTCACTGTACATAATAAACACTGTTCTTTTTGTACTTCCCCTGTGTCTGCCTCGTTCTGGGTCTCATATCATCTGGGTTCCCCGTGCAATCGTAACAGTCATGCTCCAGCCAGAAAAGACACAGAATGAGACCAAGAGCGAGCAGACAACTCCCGGTTCCACGGAGGAACGGATCGACGTGTTGGACAAGGTTCTTCATCAGGTGCTGACTCACCAGATTACGGTCCAGTCCAACCTTCAGGAGCTCGGAGGTATGATTTATTCCATTAAACGTCAGCTGCAAGCTTCTTCCTCCTCAGCTCTAGTCGTTCCGCCAGCCCCCGTGGCTCCTGGTCCCACTCCTCCTGTTCAACAAATATTCATTAAACCGTCTGAGTTCTTCACCGGAGACCCTGACCAATGTGGCGGCTTCTTGCTGCAGTGCCGACTCGCCTTCGAGGGGGCTCCCTCCCAGTTCTCTTCGGACACGGCCAAAATCACCTTCTTCGTAAGCCAACTCAAAGGTAACGCTCTCCGGTGGGCTCACTCGTTCCTCTTGAGCCATGATAACCCCCCTGCTTCCTATGAACTTCTCTTTCGTGAGTTTCGTAGGATTGTTGACCGTCCCCTGCAGACATCAAACGCCGCCAAGCGTTTGTTGAATTTACGACAGGGCCGTCGTAACGCCTCGGAGTTCGCCCTGGAGTTTCGGATCCTTGCTGCCCAAACAGGATGGGACGAGCCTGCCCTCCAAGGTATTTTCCTAAATGCTCTGTCTGATTTTCTCAAAGACCAGATGGCCACGCGAGACGAACCCGAGACTTTCGACAAGTTAATTGACCTTGCCATCTCCATCGATGACCGTTTCTGGGAGAGAAGGAGAGAGGCAAACTACAATTCCCATCGACCCTCGACTTCCGGGTTTCCGGCTTCTCCAGGTGAGCCCAAGTTTGCACCTTTGCACTACGTTTCCCATAATCCTCCCACTTCTGGGTTCACGACCCCTTGCCATGAGTCCGCTTCGCCCAAACAACCCCCTTTGAACTTCAACTCCCAGTCTTCCTTGCTTCCTGGTTACAACCAATCATCTTCTTCCTCCCCACGGGATCGATCCCTCAAGCTTATGCAGGTGTCAGGTTTCTTTACTTGGTATCGAAAAAGAGGTCTGGATATTTTGTCCCCAAACATAATGAATAACATGCCAAATAAATCTAAAAAAATTCAATCTGGTCCTCTGGACATTCAAAAAACAAAACAAAGCAAACAAATCTAGATACGTTTCATCTTTCATCCGAAAGACTTCCTCAGTCTGAGGTGCTGTATTCAGCTCAGTATCTTAAATAGCACCTTCTCAGAGTGGATCAACCAGTTTGCTGCTGACAACCAAAACCAGCTGCTCACATGGTCAAGAAGGCCCATCAGCCTAACAATGGATCATTAGCACACTGATGGCTGTTTACTATTCACAGGGGGTTGAGTGATACTAGCAATAACAGCATTGTAAGAGGGGGACAGTTGAACACGGAGGCCTCCACCCCCTGTTTAATGATGGACAATTTCTTTTCACAAAGATGGCCTCCTTTACTCTTCTCTCAAATCATTGTTCCTCTCTGTCCAGGATGTGTACATCTTTATCCCTGAAAGAGTGACCGCTAGCCTGGAGATGAGTGTAGACTGCAGAATCTTGGCCTGGTGATGGTGCTGGGCCATCCTTTTGGCCAGTGGCTGTTTAGTTTTCCCAATGTAAGACTGATCACAGCCCTCCTGACACTGAACAGCATATACAATATTACTCTGTTTGTGCCAGGGGACTGGATCTTTGCGATGAACCAGACTTTGCCATAATGTATTTTGGGGTTTAAAAGCCACTGGGACGTCATGTTTAGAAAATAAACATCTCAGTTTCTCTGATACTCCCGTAACATTAGGAATGACCACTGGTCTGGGTCTGGGTTCCTCCTTTTCACCTGATGGCTGACTGGAGTCCTGTTTGGGTCTGAGGAACCCAGACCAGTGGTCATTCCGTATGTTTGATGGTCCTTCTTGACCATGTGAGCAGCTGGTTTTGGTTGTCAGCAGCAAATTGGTTGATCCACTCTGAGAAGGTGCTATTTAAGAGACTGAACTGAATACAGCACCTCTGACTGAGGAAGTCTTTCGGATGAAAGATGAAAGAAAACCATCAGCTCGACATTTTGGGCAAGAGTCAGAGCTGTCCCACCACTGTTCAACACAGATCCTGCAGCCAACAATACTACTGCTGCATGATGAAACCATGGGCTCATGCACGGTACCTGAAACTTGAAAAAATATGCATTTACAATACAGAATTTGACTATTCTGATTACATTATGGTAATGCAATCGAACATTATTTACCAGATGTGCATTTATAGTTATTCAGAAAACATAAAAGACCAACACTGGCCTCTGGAACTACTGCTGTTCCAGCTTAAGTCAGTGCTCTGACAGTTTGTTTTATTAGTGATGGAATATTGTAAAGATGGGCAGCACGGTGGTGCAACTGGTAGAGCTGCTGTCTCTCAGGGAGCAGGTTATCCTGGTTCAAATCTCAGTCCAGGGGCCTTTCTGGGTGGAGTTTGCATGTTCTCTCCATGCATGCGTGGGTTTTCTCCAGGTACTCCGGTTTTGTCCCACAGACCAAACACATGCATGGCTGATTAGTAACTCTAAATTGTCCCTAGGTGTGAGTGAGAGAGTGAATGGTTGTTTGTCTCATTTGTCTCTGTGTGTCCGTGTGATGGACTGGAGACCTGTCCAGGGTGTACCCTGCCCTTTACACAGTGGTAGCTGGACATGGGCACTGGTGACACCCGTGACGCAAAAAGGAAAAAGCGGGTAAATATAATGTATGGATATTGTAAATATTACATTTAGAAAATATTTTTGAAATGATTACTTCGACAGATTATACAGGCAAAGGCAGCTTTCACAGCTGCTACTTGGGCTTCTGTCAGTGTGGTGGGCTTCTGAAGTGCTGTGGGGGGCTGCTAACTCAGAAAGTTGCTTTATTGTTGTGACCACATTCTGCAATCCTTGGGCTGCCAGAACCACCACTTCGATCTTCTCAAAAACTCCACTGAGGCCAATATCATCCACTCGAATTCAAAATAAAGAAAACCACAAAACATTTGTTAATCTGAGTAACTAAATTTATATGTGCAATTGTTTTCATTTGTTTGGGAAAATATTTACAATGCTTTCCTTTTTGTTCAAAATGTTAATATTTCTGTGTCCATAAACAAACCTATAGTTTATAAAATTACAAATCCTGTTTAAAATGCCTAAAAATATCTCCTTCTTTTATTTCCCTGCAACTGAAAAGTCTTCTTCCTTCACAGCATAAACTTTTCTAGCACTTTGTTTCCAATATGCTGATCCTATGAAGAAAATAGTTTGCACACAAATTTTACATTTTCAGTAGGCAAGATTTCTATCTGAATTAAGTAGTAGCTGTTAAACTGTACCTCTGGTTCCCTCTGAGCCCAAGATTATTGATTATTAGGAGGAGGAGGGGTCGTACCAAAGAGACCATCTTATCACAAGCAGAACTGGTTTGTTCCACTTTGGAGTAAGCTGTTGGGGGAAGAATCAGTTTTGCTGTTTGTTTCCTTGACTGATGAAGCCTTCCGGATTGAAAGCAAAATGTTTCAGCACAAAAAAAAAAGAAACTGATGGCCTGACTGATAAATGTTGGATTGTATACCTGGATTATTGAACATGGACTTTGTTGTTTTCAACCAGTTTGACAGGACTGTCAACAAGGAAGAGGGCCAGCAATGGAGGAGGGGGCGTACCAAAGAGACCATCTTATCAATAGCAAAACTGGTTTGTTCCACTTTGGAGAAAGCTGTTGGGGGAAGAATCAGTTTTGTTGTGTGTTTCCTTGACTGATGAAGCCTTCTGGACCGAAGGCGAAATGTTTCAGCACCAATAAAAATAATTAAAAAAAAGAAACTGTCAAGATGACCTGATTGATGAATGTTGGATTGTATACCTGGATTATTGAACATGGACTTTGTTGTTTTCAACCAGTTTGACAAGACTGTCAACAAGGACGAGGGCATGCAATGGAGGAGGGGGTGTACCAAAGAGACATCTTATCACAAGCAGAACTGGTTTGTTCCACTTTGGAGTAAGCTGTTGGGGGAAGAATCAGTTTTGCTGTTTGTTTCCTTGACTGATGAAGCCTTCCGGATTGAAAGCAAAATGTTTCAGCACAAAAAAAAAAAAAAAGAAACTGATGGCCTGACTGATAAATGTTGGATTGTATACCTGGATTATTGAACATGGACTTTGTTGTTTTCAACCAGTTTGACAGGACTGTCAACAAGGAAGAGGGCCAGCAATGGAGGAGGGGGCATACCAAAATATACCATCTTATCACAATCAGAACTGGTTTGTTCCACTTTGAAGTAAGCTGTTGGGGGGTAGAATAAGTTTTGTTGTGTTTCCTTGACTGATGAAGCCTTCTGGACCGAAGGCGAAATGTTTCAGCACAAAAAAAAAAGAAACTGTCTATATGACCTGACTGAAAAATGTTGGTATGGAAGGCACAGATGAGAGACTATTCAAGGATGTGGAGTGCAGGAATGCTTCTCAGGCCCATAGCCATTCCAATCCACCAGATAGTGATAACTCCAACCCCACCATCTGGAGTAGAGCAACCTCCTGACAGTGAATGCCGGAGACCCATTGATCTGTCAGCAGGAGGAGGAGGCCCGGAGGGGGTGCCCAAATTGTACCCATACTAAAGTCTTGATCCTAGAGATGTGGAAGGTAGGGTGAGCCTAGAGAGAGCGAGGCAGTTGGAGGCATATCACCACTGAGTTGATCACTTTGGCTATGGGAAAAAGATCAATGAATCAGAGTGCCAATGTCTGACACTCCACCCTAAGCGGAATGTCCTTGGTAGAGAGCCAGACCTTCTGATCCACTTGGTAGTGGGGATTCTGGGAGCGACGTTGTTTGGCACCCCCAATACAGACAGCCGATGACTTGATGAGAGATCTTCTAGCTCTCCTCCAGGTATGTTCGCACCTAAGGGCTTTTCTGTGAGCAGACAGGACTTGAGTCTATCTCCCCTGAATGGAAAATAAGGGTGCTTGAAAACCATAAACTACATTTAAGGGGGGCAGACCTGAAACAGCTGAAGGAAGTGAGTTGATGGAGTGCACCACCCAGGGGAGGTTAGCTGCCCACTTGGTCAGATCCCTCTTGTACAGGAGGCGAAGTTTGGTTTTCACGTCCTGGTTGGCCCTCTCGCTTTGGCCATCAATATGTGGATGGAAACCAGAAGAGGCTCACAGAGAAGGTTCCAAAACTCCTTCCAAAATTGGGAAATGAACTGGGGGCCATGGTCAGAAACAATATCCGTGGGGAATCCATGAAAGTGGAACACCTCTCTAACCATGATCTCCACCAGTTCCTTGGCTAATGGGTTTTTTTTTCAGAGTTACTAAGTGGACCATTTTAGAAAAACGGTCAACAATAGTAAAAATGACTTTATTGCCCGAGGATAATGGAAGGCCTGTGATAAAGTCCATGGTTATGTGGGACCACGGATGTGAGGGGATAGGAAGAGGGTGTAAAAACACCACAGGTGGGTGCCTTGAGGTCTTAGCCTGACAACACTGGCGACAGGAGGAGACATAATCCTTAATGTCCCTAACCAGGTCCCACCACTAGAATTGAGCTCTAGCTAAAGCCAAGGTTTTGGTTATGCTTGGGTGACAAAATAAACGGGACTGGTGACACAGTTTGAGTACCTTTTTAACATGATGTGCAGGTACAAATATCCAGTTCTTGGGACAGTCTTGCATAGGTGGTTGGACCTGGTTAACCTGCTGCATGATAAAGAGTTGCATAGTGCTGGGTAGGATGAATTCCACCTCTCTAATGGGTGTGTGACCCTCATTGTCCTCCATGATCTGAGAGAGTGCATCTGGCTTGACGTTCCTAGAACCTGGTCTGTAAGATAACATGAAGTTGAATTGGCAAAAAAAAAACAAAGCCCACTGGCCAGAGATTAAGTCATTTGGCAGTTTTTAATTACTCCAAGTTATTATGATCTGTCCAAACCTGAAAAGGTTCCCTGGCGCCTTCCAACCAATTCCTCCACTCCTCTAGTACAAGTTTAACTGCCATAAGTTCATATTCTCCCACGTTGCAGTTGCGTTCTGTTGGAAAGAAGCTTTTAGAGAAGAAAGTACAGGGGTGAGTTTTCCCTTCAGCGTTGCATTGACTGAGAACTGCTCCAACACCTGTGCTGGATGCATCTATCTCCACAATGGATATTCTAGCTGGGTCAGGTGAGTGCAGGATGGGAGCAGCTGAAAACAGTTTCTTTAGCATGGTAAAATAACATTATGCTTGATCAACAATTTTCAGTCAGGTCATCTGGACAGGAACCTGTCCAGATGGCCTGACTGAAAATTATTGGATTGTATACCTGGATTATTGAGCATGGACTTTTTTGATTATGTCTAATGTAGATGAACAGATGCTGAGATATATTCATCAATTAAAACGGATTCTTCATTTTTCTGGACTGAATAAAACGTGCATTGAATTTAATAAAATGTAACGTGAGACGTTATTCATCTTTGACCCATCAAAATGAATGTGGCCATTTATTTACAGAATCAAAGTTAACATCAAACATTTACATTAATTTGGCAAAATATGAAAATAACAACATAATTAAACAGCTTTACAGGTAGTGAGAAACAATGCGGCGATTGTTTTCACTCTTCAGCAGAACAGCAGACCTCAATCCACACGGCGGTGGAATGAGCACTTTACACAGACATTTCTAAAATATCTGGAAT
>NC_056515.1:6376937-6380682 GCF_014905685.2 Nematolebias whitei
AAAAAAGAGAGTGTTCTTTCACTTGATTTTCAAGAAAGAAAGTCTCACGATGGGTGAACCTGTATTTCTGGATTCAAATCAATGAAATGACAGTTTCTGTCCCACAAGGTTCTTAAGGTCAAGGGTTTTGACCTTAGGCTTAGTTTTGACATCAGGTCAAGTTCACTACACTAAAAAAGTTCAATCTGGTCCTCTGGACATTCAAAAAAACAAAACAAAGCAAACAAATCTAGATATGTTTCGTCTTTCATCTGAAAGACTCCCTCAGTCTGAGGTGCTGTATTCAGCTCAGTCTCTTAAATAGCACCTTCTCAGAGTGGATCACCCAGTTTGCTGCTGACAACCAAAACCAGCTGCTCACATGGTCAAGAAGGACCATCAGCCTAACAATAGATCATTAGCACACTGATGACTGTTTACTATTCACAGGGGGTTGAGTGATAATAGCAATAACAGCATTGTAAGAGGGGGACAGTTGAACCCGGAGGCCTCCATCCCGTTTAATGATGGATGATTTCTTTTCACAAAGATGGCCTCCTTTACTCCTCTCTCAAACCATCATTCCTCTGTCCAGGATGTGAACATCTTCATTCCTGAAATAGTGACCACTGGCCTGAAGATGAGTGTAGACAGCAGAATCCTGGCCTGATGATGTTGATCTTCACAGAAGAAAGAAATGACATAAGCCATTCTGGAACATTCAGAAGGGAAGGATGATGGTTGAAGCTGAAAATGAATTTCACATTGTGTTAGGAAAGAGCAGCATTGACCAGGTTCTCCTTTAAACACTTCAGGAGGGGGCAAACAGGGCTCACGACTGGGAGAAATGTGATGTGGGACTGTAGCTTGAGTTGTTGTCACCTTAGTGGGAACCATTGAGGAGGCTTGCTGAGACATGTTGTGCAACATATTCAATATTTTTCTACATATTTGTTTCCAATTTAAGTATGGCCCCCTCAACATCAGAGCCCCATTCCTGACTCTGTGTCAAATCCATTTTGGCCAGATTATTTTGACAATAATCAGTTTTTAGGATTCAAATTTGACAATGGACAACAGGAATAGTTAAAGTTTTTATTGTTAAGCAGCTGCTGGTGGAGGTCAAAGTCCGAAGGCTGGGCCAATCTGGAGAGACTGGAGAATTAGTGAGCAGAACTTCATGGACAGTGATCTGACAGATACTCAAACAGGCACTAACCTTCACTGACAGGTAAGCGAGTGGCTCCTTGAGGGATTGGAAGGGATGATGTCACTGGGGGTGAAGACGGGTTGGCTGTGAGGCAGAGCAGAGCAGTGTGTAATTTTAAGGGAGATCCAAACAGGAAGTCCAGAAAAATAGGCAAGTGTCATACACAGATGATTAGAAGTCCTGGGCCAAATCTACAATGTAATTATTGAGGTGTGGTCATGGTAGAGGAAGCATGGGTCTATACCGTAGGCATAAAAGATAATCAAAAGTAGACAAGGAGCAGGCAAGAGGAGGAATCCATGAAACAGCATGAGATCAAGACCAGGCAGGACAATAAGACTGTGGAACGAACGCTGGACATCTAATGACCCAAAGGATTACAATAATCTGGCACTGAATGAGTGTGAACATGGAGTATAAGTATGGCTAGGAACATGTGGATGGCATGAGGACTGATTGCGATGATTCAGCTGAGTGGGCGTGGTGACAGAAGCACATAGACGTGGCATGAGCAGGGAAAACACAGAACATGAAAACAGATGCTATGGCAGGAGGGGCAGAAATGTGACACAGTCCTAATATTATCCATCCTTGTCACTTTTAAGGAGAACCTCAACATCTTTAATCCCACCAATTCAACTTCTTTCTCCTGTCTTTTTGTCAGTGCCAGTGTCTCCAGACCATACAACATAGCTGGTCTCACCAATGTCTTGTAAACTTTTCTACTGACCATTGATGACACCCTTTTGTCACAAATCACTCCTGAAACGTTTTTCCATCCACTCCATCTTGCCTGGACTCTCTTTTTCACCTATTTACCACACTCCCCATTTTCCTGGACAGTGGACCCCAAGCACTTGAAGTCCTGCACCTTTGTGACCTCTGCTCCTTGTAGCCTCAATGTTCTACCGGTTCACACATGTACTCTGTTTTACTACGGCTGACTTTCATTCCTTTTCTTTCAAGTTCATACCTCCACCTCTCCAAATTCTCTTCCACCTGTTCGCTGTTCTCACCACAGATCACAATGTCATCTGCAAACATAATAGACCACAGTTTGGACTCTTTGCATCTGATCACAGCCATCCTTTATGCATAATCTAATTACTGTCCTAGAATTGATTTGAACAAATGCCTATTACCCACTATCTTTCATGCCAAATGTTTATAATAAAATCATCTAACAAGAAAAAAAAAATTGTTTAAATCTCTTAAACTACAAACTTTGTGATCTCTTACAAAAGTGCAAGATTTGATTAGATGTGTTAGAGCTTAGAAGATGAGCTGAGTTTTAGCTGCTTTACCAGGTTTTAGCTCAAAATCAATACATTTGACTGAATAGCCATTGATTGTTTTTCAATGTCAGTAAACTATTGTGGCCATTTTAAACAGACTCCAAAGTTACTCAGTTCTACTGTACATGTCAACCCAATTATTTTCTCATAAAAAAATCTGCTCGGTGATTAATACACCTAGACCTGTAATTCTGTGTTTGTTTGTCTCTCCTTCCTTTCCTCTCAAACCCAACCGGTCAAAGCAGATGGCACCTCGTCCAGAGCCTGATTCTTCTGGAGGTTTCTTCCTGTTAAAAGGGAGTTTTTCCTTTCCAATGTTGCCTTTGTGCTTGCTCAGGATGGGAAACTGTGATGAAGTGAAGATTCAGCACAATCTGCTGGATTCCTTAGATAAATGGTAAATGGACTGTACTTATATAGCGCCTTTCTATCTTATTTCAAGATACTCAAAGCGCTTTACACTACAATCTGTGTCCTCATTTACCCATTCATACAGCACTCTACTAGATCTCAACAAAGCTAATTGAGCAAATCATTCTAATGAGACTAATCAGTGCTTTAGATCACATTCATACACTGATGGGACACACATCAGAGGCTATGAGGGGTTCAGTGTCTTGCCCAGGGACACTTCGACATGTGACTGCTGGTGGATTCAAACCCCCAACTCTCGCATTGGAGGATGACTTCTCTAACCATTCAGCAATAGCGTTTACTGATTGGCTTTTATAATATACAGTGTATATGAATGTTTTTGTACAGTGCCCTGAGATAACTTGAGACTTGGCGCTATATAAAAAAACTGAATTGAATTGATTTAATAAGATTTTTTTTTTACTGACACACAAACAGATACACATAGGAAAAAAATAAACAAGGCATTATTTCCCTTTTAAATATTGCACTGAACAATAATATGCTATTCTGTTACAAACACTTCATTCTTTGGTTTCTGCTCTGGACCAGGAGGTGTTCGCGTCTTCTCCCCTAGCAGGACAGGTCAGCCCGCCCTCACCCTCAACACATATGCTGATCAGAGCTGATTGTCAACTGACTGCGTTAGAACTAATTTTATTTGTGTAAATGCTGATTAACTGTAGTCATTGGAGGGTGACAAGCAGTGACAACTTTGAGTAACACTGTTGAAATGCTGAAAATTTACAAAGTTTTGTTTTCTCAATGTTGATAAATGATCGGGGTGGCTGGTTCATGTATGTAGTGAACCTGATCTGACCCTGATGACCTCAAATCTATCAGATGG
>NC_056515.1:6380692-6423811 GCF_014905685.2 Nematolebias whitei
CACAAAACCAGTACAGATATTTTAGAAATATCTGAAGCAAAGTCCTCGTTCACCGCCGAGTGATCGATGCTCATTTTCTGTGAAACTTGTCTGTTATTATTTTCATATTTTGCCAAATTAATGTAAATGTTTGATGTTAAACTTTGATTCTGAAAATAAATGACCACATTCATTTGATGGGTCAAAGATAATAACGTCTCTCGTTCGCATTTCTGTTAAAATTCAATGCACGACATTACACAGTCAGAAAGATGAGGAACTCGTGAATATTGTATGCATATATCTCATATATTGCCATACTACAACTAGTGACACGTACCCACGTGACTCACTACATGTATATGCTGGTAGTGACCAACTTGAATTTTTATGTAGCAACACAATTTTTGATAGTGAACTTTCTTACGCCAAGATGCAGCCACACACCAAAATAGAAGTCAGTACTGTACTTATTTTTCAAGGTTTTTATGACATACTCTTTACTTTATATATGTTTCCATTAGGTAAACTTATTAAACAGCATGGGATAAATTTTCATTGTTATGTTGATGACACACAATTATATTTGTCCATTAAACCCAATGAATCCAATCAGCTACTATTCAATCAGCTTTTTTTTTATCAGGACATGTCTTTTATAATAATATAATAATAATAATAATATTAATACATTGTATTTTATGGCGCCTTTCAAAAACCCAAGGTCACCTTACAAAAACAATTAAAGTCAGCAATTAATAAAAACAGAATCAACAAATAATTAAAATAAGTCACAATAAAACAACACTTAAAACAAAGTTAAAGAGAATATGCCTGTTTGAACAGGTGTGTTTTCAGTTGTGATTTAAAAGAGGGAAGATAGTCTATGTTCCTGATGACAGGAGGGAGGGAGTTCCAGAGCTGAGGAGCACAGCGACTGAAGGCTCTGTTCCCCATGGTGACGAGACGGGCAGAAGGAACAATAAAATGTGTGGCAGATGAGGATCTGAGGGAACGGGAAGCAGTGGAGATGTGAAGCAGATCACACAGGTAAGGAGGGGCAAGGTTATGGATGCACTTGAACGTGAGAGTTAAGATTTTAAAATTTATTCTAGCTTCTATGGGCAACCAGTAAAGCTGCTGCAGAACCGGAGTGATGTGTTCTCTGAATGGAGTACAAGTTATGACTTGAGCTGCAGAGTTCTGGAGGAGTTTGAGTTTATGGAGAGTCTTATTCGGGAGACCATAAAAAAGAGAGTTGCAATAATCAATCCTGGAGGTGATAAGGCTATGGACAAGGATGGCAGCAGCATGAGGAGTAAGAAAGGGACGAAGTCGGTTGATGTTACGTAAATTAAAGTATGCAGACCGGGTGATAGAGTTAATATGAGATTGAAATGAAAGCTTATTATCAAGTATGACACCCAGACTCTTTACCTGAGGGGAAGGATGAACATGGGAGTTGTCAATATTGATGGACAAACTCTGCGATTTGGTTAAAGTGGAGACTGTGCCAACAAGTAAAACTTCTGTTTTCTTACTTTTGAGTTTAAGAAAATTTGAGGAAAACCATAATATAATTTCCATAAGACAGTCCGATAGGGAGGAAGGTGGAAGAGATGAATTGGGTTTTGAGGAAATGTAGAGCTGGGTGTCATCTGCGTAACAGTGAAAATTTACATTATGTTTGCGGAATATGTGGCCAAGAGGGAGCATATAAATAATAAATAAAAGGGGCCCTAATACAGAATCCTGGGGCACACCTGCAGCAACGGGAAACAAACTTGAGGAATGGGTTTTAAATTGAATAAACTGAGTGCGGCCTGAAAGATATGAATTAAACCAAGCAAGTGGAGTATGACTGATGCCAATGGATGCTAGTCTGTTCAGGAGGATATGAGAAATAGTGTCAAATGCCACACTGAGATCAAGGAGGATGAGAATGTTGAAGAGACCAGAATCAGCGGTCATCAAAAGGTCATTGGTGATTCTTAATAAAGCTGTTTCAGTACTGTGGTGGGGGCGGAAACCAGACTGGAATTGTTCGTAAAAATTATGTTTATTGAGGTGTGAGTGGAGCTGAGAGGCAACAACTTTCTCAAGGATTTTTTAAATAAAAGTAAGATTAGATATTGGTCGAAGGTTATCAAAATTATTAGGATCTGAACCATGCTTTTTTAGAATTGGAGTGACAGAAGCTGTTTTAAGAGATGAAGGAACAATTCCAGTATTAAGGGAAGAGTGAATGATTGTGGTTATGAGAGGAACCAATGTGGGGAGACAAGCTTTAACTAACACTGTGGGAAGAGGGTCAAGCTGGCAGGTGGATGATTTTGATTTATGAATAATATTTGTTACATAAGATATGGAAAGAAGGGTTAAACTTGAGAGTAAATGACAGGAGAGCAGCGGAGAAAACGGGATCAGCTTCAGTGTTAGCAGCTCTTACAGGGTTAAGTAATTGGTGAATATCGGAAATGTTGTCATTGAAAAAGGACATGAGAGAGTTGCAAAAGTCAGCAGAGTACATGTGGGAGGGAAATGAGTCCGGAGGCTTAGTAATTTTGGCAAACAGTGAAAACAGAGACTTGGAGTTACCTTCATTAGAACTGATTAAACCAGAGTAGTATGCAGATTTAGCTGAGACAATGCAGCCCTTGTAAAACAAAATATCATTGTTATACATTTCTTTGTGTATAGTGAGTCCAGTTTTTTTTTTGAACAGGTGTTCCAGTTGGTGTCCCTTGGCTTTGAGAAGATGCAGGTTGAACGTAAACCATGGTGCTGAGCGAGAAAATTAAACAGATCTGTGTTTGAGTGGAGCAAATGTGTTAAGAAGGTTTTGGAGGTTGACATTATAGTAGGAAGTGAGTTCATCAGGGGTTGAAGAGCAGTGAATAGACGGAAGGTCATATATAGCAGATGAGAAAATGTCAGGATCAATATCATTAATTTTCCTAAATGTAATGTCACGAGGAGTACAGGTTTTCAAAGCTATTATATTTACATCAAAAGAAATAAGCATATGATCAGAAGTGGGAAACAGATAGGCTTTGCAGTGAGTAGGGGTGACACCAGAACAAAAAACCAAATCCAGAAAATGACCTTTAGAATGAGTAGGGAATTTGATGAATTGCTAGAGTCCAAAACTATCCAGACAGGAAGTCAAATCTCTGGTGAGAAGGTTATTGTCATTGTCCTTGTGAATATTAAAGTCACCAACAATAATCATATTGGGAGAGAGAACAGAAAGATGAGTGAGAAGAGCAGCAAAGTCATACAAAAAATCCTTATTTGGCTTCGGTGGTCGATAAACAGTACATAAAATAGTAGGAGTAGATCCAGGGAGCTGAAATGCAGTGTACTGAAATGAGTGGAAGAGGGGAGCAGAGACAGGGAAGACTTTCCAGTGCTTCCGATGAATTATCGCGAGACCACCACTCCTCCCCGAGTTGCATGGGGTGACAGATGTGAACAAACTCAGGCGGGGTCGACTCGTTGAGAGAAACAAAGTCGTTGGGCTGTTGCCATGTTTCAGTCAAGCAAAGAAAGTCCAACTTACGGTCGAGAAGGAGATCCTGGATGAGATGTCCCTTTCCAGTGAGAGAGCGGACATTTAAAAGACCAAAGTTTATGTTGGAGTTGCAATGCTTGACAATAGTGTTAGCCGACCTAGCCAAGCGGGCTAACACACTGTGGTTGACAGCCCGGTCAGAATTACGGGGAGGACAACGAGTTCTGGACCAGAAGGGTTCTACGGAGTCAGTGTCATTGGTATTGAAGTTTCGCCGGGACCCTCGGTGGATGTACTTTCGGCGGGGATTAAAAGCAATGTCTGTAAGGAGGTGAAGCGCCACAGGTGAAGGGACAGCCAGGTGGAAGCAGAGTCGCAGAAGCTCTGTAGCAGTGTACTGAAGGAGAGCAGTCACCGGGTGGTGGACAATGGATAAAACAGCCCAGGTGAGGACAGACCACACACACACCCTTTGGATCCACATCATAATCTGTCCGTTGTCAAACAGCGCAGAAACTCTTTACAAACTTTACAAAAATCACAAAAATAGCAGCCGGTGAGCAGCGGCAGCCAGACGCGCCAGCGTTCACTCAACCCCCACATTAATAACGCACTAGAACCGCCTTGTTCCACCTGCGTAATAGCACTAAATTTAGAAACGTATCTAAAAGTGATGCAGAAAAACTGGCTCATTCATTTGTCACGTCTAGACTGGACTGTTGCAATGGTTTATTATCTGGGTGTCCAAATACTTCTTTAAAACATCTGCAGTTGATACAAAATGCTGTTGCCAGAGTCTTAACTGGAGTTAGTAGGAGAGATCATATCTCTCCAGTTTTAGTTTCTCTCCATTGGCTCCCTGTCAAATCCAGAATAGAATTGAAAATCTTGCTTCTAACCTACAAAGCTCTCAACAACCTGGCTCCATCTTATATTACAGATCTTATTGTTCCATATTTTCCTAACTGAGCACTTCGCTCTCAGGCTGCAGGTTTACTTGTGGTTCCTAGAATTTACAAAAACAGAATGGGAGGCAGATTCTTCAGTTATCAGGCTCCTCTCTTGTGGAACCAACTTCCAATCTCTGTCCATGAGGCTGACCAAGACCAGATTAACCATATGGGCAACTGGACAACTGCCCAGGGGCCCATTATCTCTAAGGGGCCCAGGGCAGTGAGTGCACAAGAAAAATATCTGATTATCTCCTGCTTTACTTGGAGCCCTGCGCTGCACAGACTGCTGCGCTTCCACTGCATTTGTGCCGCCCCGCCTCCTTCCAGCGCGGCTGCTGCAGCTCTCAGATTTTTTAAAATTTTTTTCAATCAGATCCTCGACGGCACGACCTGTCAATCAATCCAGAAGGCGTGTCTGTAACTGACCAATCAACAACATCAATTTGTCCCGAAGGTAAACGCCCCTTACCTGCTGACAAGCTCATCTTTTTTTTTCTTGAGAAACATTGTTTTAATTAAAACAATAAGTTTGTATCAGTTGTGAGATGATTTTAACAGTTTTGCAGATTTTTAATCTACTTAATTAAGAATAGTATGACTTTAAATCGTTCATTAAACAGGAAGGAGGGCTTATTCCTACTCTTACTACAAAGAATGTGGTACTTTGCTATAAGTATGACTATATTTATGGCATCAGAGAAAACTGAGCTTAAATTATCCACATAAAGTAAAATGACATCAGCATGAAAAGAAGGAATGTTACGTTTGAGATTAATCCAGTTTTTGATGTCTGACCAAAGACTTTGTATTAGCATAAAAAAAAATGCTCGAGGGATTCATCTTCTGATTTACAAAAGACACACAAATTAACATCAAATGTAAATCTTCTTTGCAGAAACATGGCTACAGGATATATCTTATTTATTATATTAAAATGATTCTCCTTCACTTTAGGAGATTTAGGTCATTTGACAAATTTAGAATGACCAGAAATCATTCTGGTTTTGTGATTTATATTGGGAGGTTTCTTGAATGAATCTTTGTTACAATCAGTAAATCCTTTGTCACAAACATTCATTGATAATCTTATTACATTTGAAGTCAACTAAGTTATACACATTTAGTTTTAATGTGGGCATCAAATCATCACCATTGAATATATAATATTTTTAATTCATTGAATCAGCTGTTGGTCAGATTACTTCTTCTTGTGCCATTAACTCGAAAATAGTTACTGAATCAAGTGTTTACTTCCATCCATCCACGGAGGTAGCAGCCTAAGTAGGGAGGCCCAGACTTCGCTCGCCGGGGGGGGGGGGGGGGGGGGGGGGGGTCCTCCTCATCAGTGTGTCCCCCCACACACACATTATAAATGCTTCTGACACTAGTGGCCAACACCCCAGCATTTTTCAGTCAGGTCATCTGGACAGTTTATTTATTTATTTATTTTTTTGTGCTGAAACGTTTCGCCTTCGGTCTGGAAGGCTTCATCAGTCAAGGAAACACAACAAAACTAATACTTCCCCCAACAGATTACTCCAAAGTGGAACAAACCAGTTCTGTTTGTGATAAGATGGTCTCTTTGGTACACCCCCTCCTCCATTGCCGGCCGTCTTTCTTGTTGACAGTCTTGTCAAACTGGTTGAAAACAACACAGTGGCCAACACGTTACTAAACAAGTACACATATGTTGTCATGTGGTGTTCAAAGTACGTTCAACTTAATTCAGTCTTGATGATTTGTGTCAATGAGCATTTGGAGTTTTATACATAAAAATACACTTGATAGTTAGAATTTTAAGTATATTTACTGTATATTATGGTAATTTATTCTGTATTTTGACAGATTATGGTGATGGGGTCGTGATGATGGGGCCCTTCAAGGTTGTTGCCCAGGGTACAGCAAAGTGTTAATCTGGCCCTGAGGATGATACATTGTCCAGTTTTAAAACTAGGCTTAAGACTTTCCTTTTTGCTAAATCATATAGTTAGGGTCGGTTTGGGTTTCCTGAGCTGTCCCTTAGTTATGCTGCTATAGGCTTAGACTGCTGGAGGACAAACTGACCACACTTTTCACTCTGCTACTGTCTTTACTTACTCTGCTCAATCCGTTTTGTATTTGTAATTATTTTTTTCTATCCTTAACATGTTTTGTTTTTTTTCTTTTTTTCTTTCAGATACACCTGGACCTATACCTGGATCTACCATTCATGTTTGTCTGTCTCTCCTTCCTGTCCTCTCAACCAGCTGGTCAAAGCAGATGGCCGCTTGTCCTGAGCCTGGTTCTGCTCGAGGTTTCTTCGTTTTAAAAGGGAGTTTTTCCTTTCCACTGTTGCCACTGTGCTTGCTCAGGATGGGAGACTGCAACGAAGCCAAGATTCAACTTGTCTGCTGGATTTCTTAGATAGAGAACTTTACTAATTGGCTTTTATGTATGTGAATGTTCCTGTAAAGTGCCCTGAGACAACTTTGTTGTGATTTGGTGCTACATAAATAAACTGAATTTAATTTAATTGAAATTTATTTTTGTAGATCTAACAATGTACCCCTATTTCCTTTCATTATTTTCCTCATTACTGGAACAGAGGATAAATTATAGCTTTCCTGACATACCTGCCTTCTTTTTGGTAAGGTAGTGCAACATTTTGTTGATTGTTGTGGAACCATAGCTGCATACAATAGTTAATGGAAGGCAGGCATAAATCTACAATGTTAAAACAAAATGCCAAAACCCAGTACTGACCTGGGGAGGTATGAAAGGATCTGACCGAGTTTGAGTGCACATGAGAAGCATGATTGGCAAGTGGGAGCAGGTGAGTTAATTTCAGATGCCAGCAGATGAGAATGACCAGGTATGACAAGGTTACTTAGGAAACCATCAGCAGGAACATGTTGATAAGATAATAAAAACACAGATGAATTAGGTAATTCCATTCACATTTATTATTTATATACTGTATATTTGATTTTTTTATGAGTTTCAGTACTTTATAGTTTGATACTGTTGAACAAAAAAGCTTCACAACAGGTGAAGACATATATGTATGCAAACGTCCATGCATAGTTTGATTTGATGCATTCTCAAGCGTGCCTTGAACATGGAGCAATCTTTTAATGAGTATGCACCATTTATACACGAGGACTTTGGTCTTTAGGAGTCAAATATTTTAACCATGGCAGCTTACGCTTATATAAGGGTAAGATTTTTTCTAGATGTTTGATAACTCAAACCTAATTGAAATGTTAGCAAACTACATCAGTGCAGAGAGACTGTTTGATTGGGAAGGCAGTTTTAGACATACTGTATATCCTTTAAAATGACTTTAAGATTCAGACAGATGAAAAATCTCGAGGTTGGTACTGTTTAAAGGCTTCAAAAAACATCCCATCCTTTTTCAAATCATTCAAACTTTATTTAAGCAGGTTAGTTCCATCAGGGATTAAGTGTGCTTATAGCATAAATGTTTGCCTTATTTCATTTGTGTAAATGGCAAAACCATGCACGAGCATGCTAAATGCCAAATAAACTAAAGAAGTTCAATGATAATTAAACAGACCTAAAATTATTGAGATGAATGTAACAGATGAGTGTCATGGTAGGACCCAATCTCTAAATTTAATTCATCATATTGAAGACAAACATCTTAATGCCAGACGACGTTACAAGAGTTCTGAACTTCTCATATATCAAGTTTATGTTTAATAAAGCTGGATGGTGTCATGAAGAAGACGTTGGTGCCAGTTTATCCCAAAAGCCAAGTGAGAGACAATTTTCCATGAAGCTTTTTCCTCATTAAACACTGTTATTAAAAAAACACTCATAAAACATTAAACAGAGCAACCTTCTACTTCAAATAAAACCTGTTTTTTATTGTATGTTGAGTTTATAAAACAGAAAGGTTTGATGTGTGTACAGTGGACTTTAGACGTATTTAACCATGAATCATATAAAAATAAAAAAAGACTTGTTTATGTAATAAATCATCAATACAAAATAAAACGCTCCCCAAAAAATGTTTTAAGTTTAGCCACAGTACTGATCTGCTTCTGTGCCTCCATTTATTGTACTCTTCTAGTGTCTAATAGTGACATATAAATAAATTACATCTTGACATGAGACAAACAGACACACATGCATTAATCAAAGACTCCAAAAGCTTACAACTGAAAACAGATAAAATATTAATCATATTGTTTATTAAAATCATGAAGTCATTGTTTTAAATTAAATCTCAAGTAATTGTGGAAGTCAAAAAGGCTTCACGGTAGGGCAGTGGTGAGCCCTGTTGCCTTGCAGTAAAAAGGGTTTGACTCCTAGCTGGATCCTTTCTTTGTGGATTTTGTAAGTTATACTTGTGTATAAGGGCAAGATGCCAGACAAACCTGGTAGACCCAAATGTGTAGTGAGGATTTGCTGGGAATGCCTGGCAGAAGAATCCATCAGAAAGTTTTTTATGTCAAACCTCCAGGAGTGCATTAACCGCATCCCAGATGAGACGGGGGAAATTGAGTTCAAGTTGGTCATGTTCCACACCTCCGTTGTGGAGATAGTAGCCCGTTGTGGAGATAGTAGCCTTGAGTTCTAGTCGCAAGGTTGTCGGTGCTTCTCGTGGTGGCCATCCTCGAACTTGGTGGTGGACACCATGGGTTAGGGAGGCTGTCAAGCTGAAGGAGTCCTATCAGGTCTTGACTGGTGGGACTACTGAGGCAGCTGAGGTGTACCAGAGGTCCAAGTGGTCCACAGCCTTGGCTGTTGCTGAGGCAAACGCTTGGATGTGGGAGGAGTTGAGGGAGGCCTTGGATAAAGACTCTCAGCCGGCTTCGAGGAGATTCTGGCAAACCATCAGGTAGCAGAAAATGGGGTGTTGTTGACCTCAACCAGTGATGTCATTAGGAGGTGGAAGGAATGCTTCTTGAACCTTTTCAATCCCACCGGCACGTCTTCCATGGAGGAAGCTGAGTCGGGGTATTTTGGGGTTGGTCTGTCCATAACAATGGCTGAGGTCGCCGAGGTACTTTAAAACATGTGTATTGGCAGAGCTCCAGCATTGGATGAGATTCACCCTAATTTCCTTAAGGCTCTCAATGTTGTGGGGCTGTCTTGGTTGACATACCTTTGCAACAGTGCATGGACATGGGTGGGGGGGGGGGGGGGGTGTGGGGGCAATGCCAATAGCTTTGCAGACTGGGGTGCTGGTTCCCCTCTTCAAAAAGGAGGACCAGAGGGTGTGCTCCAATTATAGGGGTGTAACTCTCCTTAGCCTCCCTAGTAAGGTCTATTCAGTCGTATTGGAAAAGCGAGTCAGATCAATGGTCGAACCTCAGATCCAGGAGGAACAATGTGGTTTCTGTCCTGGCCATGGAATACTGGATCAGCTCTTTACCCTCACTAGCATCCTCGAAGGGTCATGGGAGTTTACCCATCCAGTCTGCGTGTGTTTTGGGGACTTGGAGGAGGCTTTCATCCGTATTCTACGAGGCATACTCTGGGGGTTGCTCCGTGAATATGGGCTTGGGGTCCCATTGCTTTGGGCTGTTCGGCCTGTATACAAGCTATGCAATAGTTTGGTTTGCATTGCCGACAGCAGATCAGACACCTTCAGGGTGGAAGTTGGACTCCACCAGGGCTTCCCATTGTCACTGATTCTGTTCATAACTTTTATGGACAGTATTTCTCAGTGCAGCCAGGGAGCGAAGGGAGTCCGGTTTGGTGACCTCAAGATTTCTTCTCTGCTATTTGCAGATGATAATGTGGTTAATCCCAGTTTTCTTCACCTGAGTGTCCAAGACATGCAGCCACAGAGAAGATGAGACAAAAACAAAGTCGTTCATCGACACCTAGGGTGTCTTGGTGCCAAGAGAATTTATGTACATCCTTATGCTTCAGCATAGTGTTTGTTATGGATAATCCATGATGAGCACAGACGTGCTACAACAGAACACCACTCAGGTTCAGATCAGGGGGGCCGTTCCTCCCAACCACACCCCTCCAGGTCTCATTGTCATTACCCATGTGAGCATTGAAGTCCCCCAGCAGAACAAGGGTATCCCCAGGAAGGGCACTCTCCACTACCCCCTCCAAGGACTCCAATAAAGGTGGGTAATCTGAACTGCCATTTGGCACATAATCCCAAACGACAGTCAGAGCCCATCCCCCCACATGCAGGCAGAGGGAGGCTACCCTCTCATTTAAGGGGTAAACCCTAATGTACAAGTACCAAGATGGGAGGCAACAAGTATGCCCACTCCTGCTCGGCGCCTCTTTCCAAGGACAACTCCAGAGTGGAAGTGTCCAACCCCTCTCGAGGAGACTGGTTCCAGAGTCGTGCGTCAAGGTGAGTCTGACTATTCCTAGCCGGAACCGCTCAACCTCATACACCAGCTCAGGCTCTTTCCCCACCAGAGAGGTGACATTCCACGTCCAGAAAACCAGCTTCTGTAGCTGAGGATCAGACTACCAGGGTCCACACCCTCAGCCACTACTCATCCCACATTGCACCCGACCCCTTTGACCTCTCCCAAAGATGGTGAGCCCATGGGAAGGAGGACCCACGTCTCCTCTTTGGGATGTGCCTAGCCGGGCTACATGGGTAAAAGCCCAGTCACAGGCACTCGCCAGCATGCCCCAACTCTGGGTCTGGCTCCAGAGTAGGGCCCCAGTGACCCGTGTCCAGGCGAGGGAACATTGTTTCCATTAATTTTATTTGTCATAAGGGGTCTTTGGGCTGCACTTTGTCTGGTCCCTCACCTAGGACCTGTCTGCCTTGGGTGACCCTACTAGGGGCATGAAGTCCTTGGCAGTATAGCTCTTAGGATCTTTAGGACACTCAAACCCACTCCACCACGGTACATTAACTTCACGCAGACTCTCCCACAGGCACATTTTCATCTTTAAATCACTTCTTGGTCTGCTGCCTTCATACATCTCGTCCTACATGTCTCTGCGTGAGTGCAGCTACAATGTGCGCTCTCAGGACATTATTACCTGCAGTGTTCCCTCAGTGCGGACTGAACTTGGCAAAAGGGCCTTCTCCTACTCCGCTCCTGTTTCCTGGAATATCTTGCAAAACGATCTGAAGCTTTTGACCTTGACCTCTCTAAGTGGCTTTAAGAATCTGTTGGACTCTTGGTAAGGACTAATGCAGACATGTTCCTGTTTTTAGTTTTCTACATTCGCCTTATAATCTAGCTGTTTTTGCTACTTTTTTGCCATCTTAGTTTAATTGGTAAAAAAAAATAAAAACGGTATGCCTTTTTTATGATTGTCTATTGATGTCGCTGTTGTCCATTGTTGTCATCATTCTTTGTTGAAATCAAGTCTCTCTTGTAAATGAGTTCTCGAGGCTCAACGAGATTAACCTGTCTAAATAAAGGTTGAATGAATGAAAAAATGTGGCAGCCCAGGGAGGAGCACTTGTTTTTTTAATGTAATTTTGCTTGAATATACATAATCAGAATTTCATTTCATTTTTGCTAGTCCTTGCTCATCTGATACCAACATTCATAGTCTGTACTAACTGCCCCTCACCAGTGGTATACTGTACAAGAACCAGGTTCTGGATGGGGCTGAATTTACAGGTACGTGTTAAACACTGACCAGACAGCAGGCACCAGTGAAAACCACAGAAGTTCAGCATCAAGATTGTCTGAAGAACATGCCCATCAGTATGGACACTTTATGTCATGTTTATGGAGCAAATCAGCTGAGCCAGTCTATTTAAGTCTGGACTTATTAGAGAGGAAAGTCTTTAGACACCTTTTGTCAATGCTGCCTTTTTTGGCATTTGTCTTGTCACTTAATCACAGCAGGATTTCGAACATGCATTTCACCCCTCATCCCCATTGTTCCTCGCATTCTTCAAACCATCATGACTTGTGGTTGTTTGCAGTTTTTATGTTGTTTGCACTAATCTATGATTTCAGTTAAACAGTATGTGTTTTCTCACAGAACACTGTCCAGTCCCCTCCCTCCTTATTTAATCTAAAATACCTTCCCTTGTTATTTCCCCAATTCCCATGCAGACATCAGGATTTCAACTGTAGACCATCACATTCAAACAAGTCCAATGTTTTGATCTTAACAACAGAAGTTGTAGTAAAATGGCACACATTTAAGAAATGTCCACAGTGTAAGACACATCTATAAATGAATAAACTTTGATTTAAAAATATGTCCTTGTTTTCAATATACTCTAAAAAGCATTTTTAATTATAGACCTAGCATTTCTTGGAGGACTGCTTATCACCCACCAGCCTTTCAAGAGATAAAGCAATTTTGGTGAAAACTTGAAATTTTGTGCAGTTGTACACAATATCACAATATCTTGTATAATCTGGAGCTTAGAATATGTGTTGTGAATACCTTTTAGCTACTACCATCATAAATTTTCTTCATGTCTGTAAAATTGAGGTTTAAGATATATTTTTGTTTAAAAATGTTGTTGGGCAGCTGTGGCTGAGTGGTTAGAGCAGCTGTCCTCCAATGCAAGAGTCCTGGGTTCAAATCTACCAGCAGTCACACGCATTTACTTTGGTTACAGTTTTGTGTTTTATTATTTTATGTTTTGTGATTCCTGAGTCCAATTACTTGTAATGTGTGGAGTGACAGAGGCACAGGAGTAGGACAATTGTCTTGTGACCACATTCCCTGCCATGCCCACATGTTGTGGTGTCTTTAAGCAAGACATCTAACACCTAACTCCTACCTGGATGCTTTAATAGTTGCCTTCTGCTCCTTTTATGTGTATTTCATGCAGTGGTGGATGGTCAGGGCCAGCCATCCTTTTATGCTGTCCAAAAGACAATCATTGTTAACTTACATTTTAGCATATTTTTATTTATTTATTCATATTATTCTGAAATGTCTGTTCTCTTTACTGCATGACATTTTAGTAGTACAGGTCCTTCTCAAAAAATTAGCATATTGTGATAAAGGTCATTATTTTTCATAATGTAATGATAAAAATGAAACTTTCATATATTTCAGATTCATTGCACACCAACTGAAATATTTCAGGTCTTTAATTGTTTTAATACTGATGATTATGGCATACAGCTCATGAAAACCCAAAATGCCTGTCTCAAAAAATTAGCATATTATGAAAAGGTTCTCTAAACAAGCTTTTAACCTAACCATCTGAATCAGCTCAATCAAGCCCCTCCCTGGGCTGCCACCTTACCGTGGTGGAGGGGTTTGAGTGTCCCAATGATCCTAGGAGCTATGCTGTCAGGGGCTTTATGCCCCTAGTAGGGTCACCCATGGCAGACAGGTCCTAGGTGAGGGACCAGACAAAGTGCAGCCCAAACACACCCCTATGATGAAAAACACAAATGGACCTAGTGTTCCCTTGCCCGGACGTGGGTCACCGGGGCCCCACTCTGGAGCCAGGCCTGGAGGTGGGGCACGTGGGCGAGCGCCTGGTGGCCGGGCTTTTACCCATGGAGCTCGGCCGGGCACAGCCCGAAGAGGAGACGTGGGTCCCCCTTCCCATGGGCTCACCACCTGTGGGAGGGGCCAAAGGGGTCGGGTGCAATGTGGGATGGGTGGTGGCCGAGGGCAGGGACCCTGGCGGTCTGATCCTCGGCTACAGAAGCTGGCTATTGGGACATGGAATGTCACCTCACTGGTGGGGAAGGAGCCTGAGCTGGTGTGTGAGGCTGAGAGGTTCCGGCTAGAAATAGTCGGACTCACCTCTACACATGGCTCGGGCTCTGGAACCAGTTTCCTTGAGAGGGGCTGGACACTCTTCCACTCTGGAGTTGCCCCTGGTGAGAGGCGCCGAGCAGGCGTGGGCGTACTAATTGCCCCCCAACTTGGTGCCTGTGTATTGGGGTTCACCCCCGTGAATGAGAGGGTGGCCTCTCTCCGCCTACGTGTGGGGGGACGGGTTCTGACTGTCGTTTGTGCTTATGCACCAAACGGCAGTTCAGATTATCCACCCTTTCTGGAGTCCTTAGAGGGGGTACTGGAAAGTGCACCTTCTGGGGACTCCCTTGTTCTGCTGGGGGACTTCAATGCTCATGTGGGCAATGACAGTGAGACCTAGAGGGGTGTGGTTGGGAGGAACGGCCCCCCTGATCTGAACCAGAGTGGTGTTCTGTTGTTGGACTTCTGTGCTCGTCATGGATTGTCAATAACGAACACCTTGTTCAAGCATAAGGGTGTCCATATGTGCTCTTGGCACCAGGACACCCTAGGCCGCAGTTCGATGATCGACTTTGTCATCGTCTCATCTGATCTGCGGCCACATGTCTTGGACACTCGGGTGAAGAGAGGGGCGGAGCTGTCAACTGATCACTACCTGGTGGTGAGTTGGCTCCGATGGTGGGGGAAGATGCCGGTCAGACCTGGTAGGCCCAAACGTATTGTGAGGGTTTGCTGGGAACGTCTGGCAGAGTCTCCTGTGAGACGGAGTTTCAACTCCCACCTCCGGGAGAACTTTGAACATGTTCCAAGGGAGGTGGGGGACATTGAGTCTGAGTGGACCATGTTTCGTGCCTCTATTGTCGAGGCGGCTTACCAGAGCTGCGGCCGCAAGGTTGTCGGTGCCTGTCGGGGCGGCAACCCTCGAACCCGATGGTGGACACCGTCGGTGAGGGATGCTGTCAGGCTGAAGAAGGAGTCCTATCGGGCCTTTTTGGCCTGTGGGACCCCGGAAGCAGCTGATGGGTACCGGCAGTCCAAGCGACATGCGGCTCGGGTGGTTGCTGAGGCAAAAACTCGGGCATGGGAGGAGTTCGGAGAGGCCATGGAGAACGACTTCCGCACGGCTTCGAGACGTTTCTGGTCCACCATCCGGCGTCTCAGGGGGGGGAAGCGGTATGTCACCAACACTGTTTATAGTGGGAGTGGTTTGCTGCTGACCTCAACTCGGGATGTTGTGGGTCGGTGGGCGGAATACTTTGAAGACCTCCTCAATCCCACCGGCACGTCTTCCACTGAGGAAGCGGAGCCTGGGGACTCTGGGTCGGGCCCTCCAATCTCTGGTGCTGAGGTCACCGAGGTGGTTAAAAAGCTCCTCGGTGGCAGGGCCCCGGGGGTGGATGAGATCCGCCCAGAGTTCCTTAAGGCTCTGGATGTTGTAGGGTTGTGTTGGCTTACGCGACTCTGCAATGTTGCGTGGACATCGGGGGAAGTTCCCCTGGATTGGCAGACCGGGGTGGTGGTCCCCCTATTCAAAAAGGGGGACCGTAGAGTGTGTTCCAACTACAGGGGAATCACGCTCTTAAGCCTCCCTGGTAAGGTCTATTCGGGGGTTCTGGAGAGGAGGGTCCGTCGGATAGTCGAACCTCGGATTCAGGAGGAACAGTGCGGTTTTCGTCCTGGCCGTGGAACACTGGACCAGCTCTACACTCTCAGCAGGGTCCTGGAGGGTGCGTGGGAGTTTGCCCAACCAGTCTACATGTGCTTTGTGGACTTGGAGAAGGCTTTCGACCGCGTCCCTCGGGGGGCTCTGTGGGGGGTACTCTGGGAGTATGGGGTACCAGGCCCTTTGATACGGGCTGTTAGGTCCCTGTATGACCGGTGTCAGAGCCTGGTCCGCATCGCCGGCAGTAAGTCGGGCTTGTTCCCGGTGAGAGTTGGACTCCGCCAAGGTTGCCCTTTGTCACCGATTCTGTTCATAACTTTTATGGACAGAATTTCTAGGCGCAGCCAAGGTGTTGAGGGGATCCGTTTTGGTGGCCTCAGAATTGCGTCTCTGCTTTTTGCAGATGATGTGGTCTTATTGGCTTCATCAGATCGTGATCTACAGCTTTCACTGGAGCGGTTCGCAGCCGAATGCGATGCGGCCGGGATGAAGATCAGTTCCTCCAAATCCGAGGCCATGGTCTTGAGCCGGAAAAGGGTAGAGTGCCCTCTCTGGGTCAGGGAGGAGGTCCTGCCCCAAGTGGAGGAGTTCAAGTATCTTGGGGTCTTGTTCACGAATGAGGGAAAAATGGAGCGTGAGATCGATAGGCGGATAGGTGCAGCGTCTGCAGTGAAGCGGGCGTTGTACAGGTCTGTCGTGGTGAAGAGAGAGCTGAGTCAAAAGGCGAAGCTCTCAATTTACCGATCGATCTACGTTCCCACCCTCATCTATGGTCACGAGCTTTGGGTTGTGACCGAAAGAATGAGATCTCGGATACAAGCGGCCGAAATGAGTTTTCTCCGCAGGGTGTCTGGGCTCTCCCTTAGAGACAGGGTGAGAAGCTCGATCATCCGGGAGGGACTCGGAGTAGAGCCGCTGCTTCTCCACATCGAGAGGAGCCAGTTGAGGTGGCTTGGGCATCTGTTTAGGATGCCTTCTGGACGCCTCCCTGGTGAGGTGTTCCGGACATGTCCCACCGGAAGGAGGCCCAGGGGAAGACCCAGGACACGCTGGAGGGACTACGTTTCTCGGCTGGCCTGGGAACGCCTTGGGATTCCCCCGGAAGAGCTGGCCCAAGTGGCTGGGGAGAGGGAAGTCTGGGCCTCCCTACTTAGGCTGCTACCCCCGCGACCCGACCCCGGATAAGCGGAAGAAAATGGATGGATGGATGGATCTGAATCAACGACGTAACTCTAAACACCTGCAAAAGATTCCTGAGGCTTTTAAAAACTCCCAGCCTTGTTCATTACTCAAAATCGCAATCATGGGTAAGACTGCCGACCTGACTGCTGTCCTGAAGACCATCATTGACACCCTCAAGCAAGAGGGTAAGACACAGAAAGAAATTGCTGAACGAATAGGCTGTTCCCAGAGTGCTGTATCAAGGCACCTCAGTGGGAAGTCTGTGGGAAGGGAAAAGTGTGGCAGAAAACGCTGCACAACGAGAAGAGGTGACCGGACCCTGAGGAGGATTGTGGAGAAGGGCCGATTCCAGACCTTGGGGGACCTGCGGAAGCAGTGGACTGAGTCTGGAGTAGAAACATCCAGAGCCTCCGTGCACAGGCGTGTGCAGGAAATGGGCTACAGGTGCCGCATTCCCCAGGTCAAGCCACTCTTGAACAAGAGACTGCATCAGAAGCATCTCACCTGGGACTGCTGCTGAGTGGTCCAAAGTTATGTTCTCTGATTACAGTAAATTTTGCATTTCCTTTGGAAATCAAGGTCTCAGAGTCTGGAGGAAGAGAGGAGACACAGAATTCACATTGCTTGAGGTCCAGTGTCAAGTTTCTACAGTCACTGGGGTGTCATGTCATCTGCTGGTGTTGGTCCACTGTGTTTTATCAAGTGCAGGGTCAATGCAGCTAGCTATCAGGAGATTTTGGAGCACTTCATGCTTCCATCTGCTGAAAAGCTTTATGGAGATGAAGATTTCATTTTTCAGCACGACCTGGCACCTGCTCACAGTGCCAAAACCACTGGTAAATGATTTACTGACCATGGTATTACTGTGCTCAATTGGCCTGCCAACTCTCCTGACCTGAACCCCATAGAGAACCTGTGGGATATTGTGAAGAGAAAGTTGAGAGACGCAAGACCCAACACTCTGGATGAGCTTAAGGCCGCTATCGAAGCGTCTTGGGCCTCCATAACACCTCAGCAGTGCCACAGGCTGATTGCCTCCATGCCACACCGCATTGAAGCAGTCATTCATGCAAAAGGATTCCCGACCAAGTATTGAGTACATAACTGAACATGATTATTTGAAGGTTGGCGTTTTTTGTTTTAAAAACACTTGTCTGACATTGGTGGGATGAAATATGCTAATTTTTTGGGACAGGCATTTTGGGTTTTCATGAGCTGTATGCCATAATCATCAGTATTAAAACAATTAAAGACCTGAAATATTTCAGTTGGTGTGCAATGAATCTGAAATATATGAAAGTTTCATTTTTATCATTACATTATGAAAAATAATGACATTTATCACAATATGCTAATTTTTTGAGAAGGACCTGTACATTTTTATAGAGCTTTACCCAATCATCTGTTGCTAGAGGTCGATGAAATCTGCCTTGAGGCCTTTAGAATCAACAGTTCAGGCACCTGTAGGTTAAAACAAATGGCAAATAAACTATTGCTTTGACCAATCAGATGTTGAGTTGGCAACACAAGGGCCTTCTAGCAGGCATTAGACAATATCAGCATTTTTTTATGTCATTTGATTAGATGGTCAGAGATTGGACTGGTTGGTGCTAGGAAACTGCATATGTAGCGTCTTGCACAAGCTAAATGCCAAGCAGACATTCTCAGCCCAAAAGCGAATTAAAACAACAATACATATCACTTCCCTTTCATTATTTCAGTTCTCAAATGTTCATCTGTTTCACAGGAATGTGGCTTAAGGTCAATCCAATAATTCTCAGTCGGGTCATCTAGACAGTTTCTTTTTTTATAGAGACATTTTGCCCTCTATCTGGAGGGCTTCAACAGTCAGAAGAGTGCCAGTAAAATGTTTCCCCACCAAGCAGTAAACTCCTTAAGTGGACCAACCAGTTTGCTGGAGATAAGATGGTTTCTGGGAGCCGTTTTGTCCCTCGTCGACTCCTCCCAGGCAGACAGCCACAGCCAAAGTGGTTTTGGGTAAAACCAAATGACTCTATTAAATTATTAAAGGCTTATGCTTAAGCTATCACTTTCAACATCTACATGAATATTGAAATCACCCATTATCATGACTTTATCAGGATTTAGTAATAAGTCAGTTAAGAATTCTGAGAATTCAGACAAAAACTGAGTAAGTGCCTGGTGGACAATGTATAACAACTAGTAAAAGTAGTACTAGATGCAGTCTCCCTCCTTGTGATTTCCTTGTGCCTCCTTTAATATTAGGTGTTGCTGCCTCAGCATTTTTTTGTTCTATTTCGTATAGGCTTCGCCCTTTAAGGCTGTCACTTAGTGGGTTTATCCCGTCATGCGGAGCATTACACTGAAAATATTTAGTCCACGCCCACCTGCTGTGTGGGCCCCACCCGGTCCGTATAAATTACGTTAAGAGCGGGCAATCGGCTCCCATTTTTCTTCAGCAAGCTAATAGCACTGTCAGAAGAACGAAGAAGGAAAGTTATGTAGATGACCAACCTCTGTTAAGATTGCTTGGCCCGTCACGTCGAACTCCGGTCGTCCTGGTGAGCTCTCCTCCCCGAGGAGAAGCTGACGAGCAGTCTTGTTTCAAGGTAAGCGCCGAGGAGTTTTTTTTCAGTGACAGGTCACTACACGCTGGACAACGCCATCTTGTAACTTTTCTCTTATCGCCGACCCTCAGAGCGAATCGGATGGTTCCTCCGGGACAGGCAGTGTCAGCAGCAGCCCCGATGCTCATTCCCTCCTGGAGAGCGTAGTGTCGGCGGAGGGGGGCTGAGCGAATACTCAACTCATCCCACCTCGTTTCGCATCGGCGATCACACCGCTCCCGGCCGACGGCACCCTCTGGAGTTTGCCCAGCATAACCTAGGAGGTGGCTGACATGAAGGGACCCTTTTTTACGTCCCGTGCCTTATCCGCCAGCTCGGATGATCCGGCGGGAAGTTTTGTTTCTGGGCTCCATCCCGGCTCGCCGTCCTGATCCCATCTGGCCTCGGTTTCCCAACAGGACGTCCTATGGGGACAAGGCCACAGCCGGTTTCCTGGTAGATCGGGGCGCTGGTTCACACAGTCCGCGCCCATAACCAGAGCAGAGGGGTTTTCACCGAGCGGAAATTCCCTCAGTGCCCCCTGGAGCCGAGCCTGACGGAGGCTTTTCTCGGAGCAAGATGTCGAGGTGGACCAGCGTCCCGTGCCTCCGGTTAGCGTAAACCAGATGGTGACGCCGCTCTCCAACCGAGCTCACCAGCATGCGTTCCAGACGGCCGCAGCGAACAACACATTACGCTGTTGGCGTACACATTCAGAGGTGGGAGGAGACTTACGCTCCTTCTGCAGGGCAGCTGACGTCATCCTCAACCGGTACACCTCTTTTGCTGTCTGCCGGCCTGCATCACAGCCAGAGGACGGAGTTTTCAGCGTTTCCCTGAGACCGCCAACAGATGGTGTTCTAGGACAACAAATCACAGAGCAAATGACGGTTTTTGCGGAAGAGGTGTGTGAAGGTGACACGAGTTTGGATTAAAACATCATTTAATGATGAAAGTGTCTATTTTTAGCCAGTCTGTCAGCTCGGATAACCTGACAGCGGCTCCCTCTCACATCCTCCACACGAAATGAGCCGGTGGCAAGACGTTCCACGGCCGTCTCGCTGAGCTTCACGGCAGCCCCGCACATCAGAGACCGGCCTCTTCATCCCGGCAACTGAGTGTCCAACGTTTTACCAGAGATCCCCAGCAGACGGCACCCTGGGCCAGCCAACAAATCACAGAGCTCACGGGGGAAAAGTTTCAAAATGATGGTTTACAGAGGGGGTGTGTAAAGATGACAAAAATGTTGAAATAAAACATCATTCAATGATCAAAGTGTCCGTTTTTAGCCAGTCTGTAAGCTCAGATGAACTCACAGCGGTTGCGCACACATCCTCCACACAAACGAGCCGGTGTCCTTAAATAAAGGTTTTTCAAACTCACCGTTTCTCCAAGATATGACGAGACGCTCACATAACACAACAGTGGTATGCGAAATAACTCGTAGTCAACCCAAGCTGCACGATCTTCACTCAAGTGGTGTCAAATGCGCACTCGCGCGACGCAAACAGCCTTCACCCAAACGGCGTTGCGTTGATGATGGTGCACACACTGCTCCCTGGTGTTCACCGGCTCACATTGGCATAAATGTGGGACCACAGGTCGGGTCGGTGAAGGACCTTGCTCTCAGCGAGAGCAACACGCGCCGAACCGAAGCAAATGCGTGCCGCTGCGGCGGGGGCAGTCTTCACTCACCACTCCTCAGCGCTCAGCCGCTCACGTCAGCATAAGCGTGAGACAGCTGAGCAAACCCAGTGACAAATCTCACCCCAGCGAGAGCGGCGCACGTCCTATCAAGAAAACACGTGCTCCTGCGGGGCTTGCAGCCTTCACTCAAATGGCACGGCGTAGATGAAGTCGCGTTCACCACTTCTCAGCGCCCGTCCGCTCATGTCAGCATAAATGCGAGATCGCAAAGTGAGCCCAGCGCAGGACCCCGCTCACGGCAGGTGCAATACGCGTTTTTCACTGCAGTGGCGTCAAACGCGTGGCCCAGTGGCGTCATCAGCTGTCGCACGCTTCTCCTCAACACACATTGGCCCACTTAGACATGAAGGTGGACCCGTGGTCCGAACGCAGCACACAAGCACGTTCAGAGCCCTTTCAAGAAGCCTCGCCTTGGGTCACACGGAACACATTCCCGTGATACATGACGACGGTCGAGGCGGTGGACTGGATGACATCCGTATAAAACATGACGCATCATTTAAACGCGCGTCCACTCCACGAACGTTACGCAGAGTGGCTAAAAACATGCTTGCCAGACAGATGGATGGCCAGGTTGTTAAGCAGGGGTTACACGTTGCAATTTGCAACCCGACCCCCTCCGTTCGGAGGAATTTTAGAGACGGTCCTGTCATCACCAGACTAAATCTCATTCCTTAATGCAGAAGTTCAAGAACTTCTGGTAAAAGAGGTAATCTCCAGAGTTCCCAACGGAGAGGAAAACACAGGGTTTTACTCACGTTACTTCCTGGTTCCCAAACGGACCGGAGGGACGAGACCCATTTTGGATCTGTCAGTTTTCAACAAGGCGTTCATGGACAGACCGTTTCACATGTTGACAACCAGACAGCTGTTGGACAACATCCAGAGAAACGACTGGTTTTGTTTCCATCGACTTGAAGATGCCTATTTTCACATACTGATCATCCCAAAACACAGGGAATTCCTACGTTTCTCCTTTCAAGGAATGAAATATCAGTACAACAGGCTGCCATTTGATTATTCCCTCGCGCCTCATATGTTCTCAAAATGTGTGGAGACGGCTCTGCAACTGTTACACAGAGCAGGGATGAGAGTTTTGTTTTACCTGGACGACCTTCGGCTGTTGTCACGCTCCAGATAGGAAGCAGCAATGCAGGCTCAGGTGCTGAGATCACTCCTGTAAAAATCTGGGCTTCGCCCTAAATTGGAAGAAATGCCAACTCTGCCACGTAAGACCTGGCAGAGTGATAACAGCTGTTTCCGCCATGAAGCTGTTAGGAACGATGTCATCAGCTCACACAGTGGTTCCGCTGGGTTTACTCCACATGAGACGCCTCCAGAGGTGGGTTGCGCGTCTGTGTGTGGATCCAGTAAAACAAAAGAGACGGATGATCATTGTTCCTCCCTCCGTGAGAGCAGACCTCCGACACTGGGGAAACACCCTGGTTCTGTCAGAGGGAGTCCCCGTCAGCAGACCCACGTCACACGTGTCAGTCTTCACAAATGCGTTGCTGTCAGGTTGGTGGGGAGACATGCCTATCTCGAGCTGTAGGGGCACTGTGGCCCCATCACACATCAGCCCACATAATTTTTTTTGAGTGTCGCATGGTTCTGAACGTGTTTCAACACTTTGCTCCTGTTCTACAGAGTCCACACGTTTTGATTCACACAGACAACAAGGTTACTGCTGCGTACATAACCGGCAGGGGTGTGTGCGCTCAGCCCAGATGTTACACATTGCGCAAAAACTACTGTGTTGGGCACACCAAAATCTGCTCTCCATCAGAGCAGTGTACAGTCCCAGTGTTCTGAACAAAGGGGCAGATGTGATGTCCCGGGGTGGCCCACGTCACGGGGACTGGACTCTCCATCCAGACCTGATGGCCCAGACGTGGCAGAAATTTGGCAAAGCAGCCGTGGACCTATTTGCGGCACGAGAAAACGCTCAGTGTCAATTATGGTTTTCTCTGAGCCCGCGAGACGAACCAACGCTGAGGGTGGACGCGTTGCCCACAGCCCATGGCCCAAAACGCTTTTTTGCACGTTTTCCTCCACCTCCTCTGATTTTACGGTTCTTGAACCGAGTTCAGGAGGAGGGATTGACAGCTCTCCTGGTGGCCCCGGAGTGCGTGAATGCACCATGGTTCCCAGTCCTGCAACGCCTGCTATCGGGGCGCCCGTGGAAACTGCCGTGGAGGGAGGACGCTCTCCTCCTGGCGGGAGGAGCATTTAGGAGTTACCCATAAATAGGCCAGCATCTGTGGGTCTGGCCGCTAAGCGGACTCGCTTAGAAGGGATGGGTCTCCCACAGGATGTAGTGTGCACAATCTAGGATTCACGTGCTGCATCTACCATCTACATCAAAGCGAGCAACTTTTTAGCGCTGGTGTACAGAGAAAGGTGTAGAGGCCACCTGATGTCCACTAGGCAACGTGCTGTCCTTTCTGCAACAGCTGATGGACAGAAATTTGGCGTCCAGCACAATTAACGTATGCTACAGCCATCTCTTCCTGCCACTAAGGGTTCAGAGACAGAACATCTTTTAATCATCCGCTGATGAAGCGTTTTCTAAAAGCTGTACAAAGACGCAGGCCTGTTTCACACCCACTTGCTCCACAGTGGGATTTAACGCTGGTCCTGCGAGCCCTGATCAAAGTTCCATTTGAGCCTCTGGATCAGGTTCCAATTAAATTCTTGTCTCTTAAAACAACCCTGCTGCTGGCTTTAACATCCGCTAAGAGAGTGAGTGATTATCTGCCTTCTCTGCTGCTTGTCATGTCTCTGAATTCAGGCTGACGGCAGCTCAGCTGATCTAAGACCAAATCTAGCTTTTATGCCCAAACATCACGAGCTCTTTAAAATCAAGAGCGATATCGTTGAAGGGGTTTTCTCTTCCCCCCACAAATCAGAAGAAGAAGCGTTTTTCCATCTTCTCTGTCCGGTGCGGGCATTGACGTGTTACATAGCACGCACAGCTTCAATGCGTCAAATTCAACATTTGTTTGTGCATTAAAGAGATGCATCTGCAGGTCGCCCGTTATCCACCCAGCGCTTGTCACACTGGCTGTGTGAGGCAATTTCTGAAGACTACAGAGCTTCAGATTTAGAGCCTCCTGGCAACCTCAGGGCACACTCGAAAAGGGGTATTACATCTTTGACTGCTTTGCATAAGGGTACGACAATGCAGGATATTTGCACTGCAGCCACATGGTCAACACCCTGCTTATTTATTCACTTTTATCTACGTGATGTGATAGCCCGTTCCATGACACATTCTGTCCTTGGTGTTTTCAGAATGAATATTGTTGTTTCATGGAACTCCGTTTAAGTCACATCTGTCTGCATGCATTACAGTGTGAGAGATGGTTATCAGTCACAAGTTGTGATTGTTATTTTGGTTCTATAGTCACTAATCGGTTCATGACTATTGTTACCAATAAGTTCATTTGATTAATAACCAGCTCTCCTGTTATTATTAATCTGTTCATACTGTTCAGCCGTAAACTGGTTGGTTCATGGTTTCTTTCAGCATTTTTCCATCCCCCTTGAAACTTTTCCAGGGCGTTCATGCATTCAGAATGCATAACTACACAGCATGTGTCTGTGCATGGTACACATAATTACACAATGCGTAATTACGTACATGGAGAGCTGAGTGACAAGATGTTTTTGGGCAAGCTTCCGCTTCATACGGTGTTCGAATGCACCCAGTGAGGCGAGGACCACATCTGCTTCGCCCTTAACCCACTAAGTGACAGCCTTAAAGGGCGAAGCCTATACGAAATAGAACATTGGTTACGTATTGTAACACCATATTCTATGAGTATAGGAGTAGCCCTTTAAGCGTCGGGCTTCACTGGCTCCTAAGTGGCTGAAGAAAAAGCTATTTGGGAGCCAATTACCCGCTCTTAACATAATTTATACGGACCGGGTGGGGCCCACACAGCAGGTGGGCGTGGACTAAATTTTTTCAGTGTAATGCTCTGCATGACAGGATAAACCCACTAAGCGAAAGCCTTAAAGGGCTACGCCTATACTCATAGAATCTGGGGTTACAATACGTAACCAACGTTTTGTTTTATGACTAGATTTGTTTTTGAGCTCCTTGTGTCATTCCATGTCCTTCAGTAAAATTAAATCCTCTGTCATCAAGACAATTTGCAAATATCAGTTGTTTCATATTTACTGAGTATTTAACTCACAGCATATTAGAAGTGAGAGCAAGAGACTCACACACTCAAGAAAGGGATTTATTTACAAAGTCAGGGGATTCCTGAGAACACAGGAAGGATACCGTACCATACCATACCATACCATACCATTTTGTTTATAGAGCACTTAAAACAGCTACAAGGCCAACCAAAGTGTTGTACAGACAGAATTACAGACGACACATGAAGCAATATACAAAATGAGGTAAAATCAAAAATATAGACATGAAAACAATGTAGATAATAAATATGATGACAAACCAGTGTGGAGCGTACAGGTTCAAAACACATACCCTCTGGTGTTGAAAGCTACTGAATAGTAGTGAGTTTTTAAATGGGATTTGAAAACCAAGAGGGAGGGGGCCAGTCTGACAAGCAGAGGTAACTTGTTCCAAAGTCTTGGTCCTGCTACAGAGAAGGCCCTGTCACAACTGTGCTTAAGACGAGTTCTTGGAACTGTGAGGAGCAACTGGTCCGCTGACCTCAGGGAATGTGTTGGGACATACAGTTGTAGCAGATCAGAAAGATGGGGGGGGGGGCAAAACTGTTCAGCGATTTGTAGACATACAGGAGTATTTTGAACTGGATTCGAATGTGAACCGGTAGCCAGTGCAGTGAGCCCAAAACTGGTGTAATGTGCTCTCTTTTGCCTGTACTGGTTAAAAATTGGGCTGCTACGTTCTGGACCAGTTGTAGTCATGCAATGGAGGTTTGACTGATACCAAACAGGAGCGAATTGCAGTAATCAAGCCTAGATGTAGTGAATGCATGTATTATTTTTTCCAGGTTATTTTTGGACAATATGCGCTTCAGTTTAGACAGCCGCCTCAGTTGGAAGAAGCATGATTTAACAATCATGTTTACATGATTGTTAGGTTTCAGGGAAGGGTCCATTATCACTCCCAGATTAGTGACTCTTTGTTTTTCTGACAGGGTTAGAGTGGAAAGGTCGATGCAGTGGTTTGTGATAGAGTCATTGGGAGGGAACAACATGACTTCAGACTTCTTTTCATTGAAACTGAAGAAGTTTAAAGCCATCTAGTCCATGATGTCAGCCAGGCAGTAGAGCAGAGGTTGAATAGAGCATGTACCATTGTGTCTTAGGGGGAAGTAAATTTGACAGTCGTCGGGGTAGAAGTGAAAAGGTATGTTGTGTTTCCAGAAAATAGCACCAAGTGGCAGCAGGTATAGAGAGAATAGGAGGGGACCCAGGAGGGGACCCAGGATGGACCCCTGCAGAACCCCCATTTAAGTTCTGTCATTGCAGAACGAAAATCCTCGATGGAGACAAAGGATCTGTCAGTGATGTAGGATCTGAACCAGTTTAGGGCTGACCCTGTGATGCCCACCCACTGCTCCAACCTAGCAATGAGGATCTCATGGTCGATGATGTAAAAAGCAGCTGTGAGGTCCAACAGGACAAGCAGCACAGAATCACCAGTATCTGTGGATCTGGAGAAGTCATTAAAAACCTTCAATAGGGCAGTTTCAGTGCTGTGGAGAGGTTTAAAGCCAGATTGTAATAGCTCTAAGATGGCGTGATCCTCTCAGAAGCACTTCAACTGGGACTCGACTATTTTCTCCAGTATTTTAGATACAAATGGGAGTTTGGAGACAGGCCGGAAATTGGAAATGACTGAGGGGTCAAGGTTTTTTTTTTTTTAAGGAGAGGCTGGACAGCAGCATGTTTAAAGGTTTTTGGCACCACGCCAGTGGATAAACTACTGTTTACTATTGCAATAATTGGACAGACCTAGAGTAGGAAAAATCTCCTTTAGTAGTCGAGGGGGGACCACAACAAAGGGGAAACCAGAAGGTTTCAAGTTGCACATGACCTGCTCTAGAGAAGATAGATTGGTGGGTTCAAAATGGTCAAGTAGAGCTGCAGATTGAGGTGGGATGGATGGGTCATGAGTTGGAGCAGAAATGAGAGCCCGGGTGGTCGCAATTTTTTCCAAAACGAAATGTAAGACTTTATCGCACAGCTCAGTCGAGGCTTCCAGAGGTAATGGTTCAGTGAGGTGGATAACAGAGTTTAGGGTAGAGAAGAGGACACGTGGGTTGTGAGAGTTTGAGGTTATGATATCAGAAAAGTATTTGGATTTTGCAGCTTTTATTGCTTTCTGATAATGGCGCCAACTCTCTTTAAGTATTTGAAAAGAGACCAGCAGCCTGTCTTTCCTCCATTTGCGCTCCGCCCTCCTACATTGCTGCTTAACGGCCTTGGTGACGTCACTCAGCCAAGGTTCTGCTCTGAGTTTTAATTTTTTGATTTTAGTAGGTGCGACATGATCCAGAGTCTTTTAGCAGACAGAGTTGAACTGGGATGTCAGCGCCTCCGTGGTAGTGAGAAACACCGGGGCCTGAATGATCATTTCAGAGTTATAGGCATCTTTGAAATGTGCTGCAGTGAAGTGGTTATTGGCCCAGCTACTACGTGCAGGAATGCACGGCTTAGGAGTTAGATGGGGGAGGGTGAACTCAAACTGGACTGGCATGTGGTTTGAAAAAACATTATCACCAATTTCAAGATTACTAACAGTCACATCACTTGTTAAAACAAGGTCCAGTGTATGTCTGCGCTCTTGGGTGGGGCCGTTTACATGCTGAGTTAGATTAAATGAGTCTAATAAATCTAAAAAGTCCTTAACCAAGGGCTTCTCCTGATAGCACACATGCAAATTAAAGTCCCCAACAATGAAAACATGATCATATTTTGGTGTGATCTCAGCCAAGAAATCAGAAAACTCATTTATGAAATACTTAGATCGAGGTGGGCGGTAGACGAGCGCACATAAAGTCGAAGGCGGATGGCCGAGTTCAAAGACGCTCATCTCAAAGCTGGTGCGGGAAACTGGTATGGGCAGTTGTTTACAGTCAAAAGTTGGTTTGAATATTGTTAATAATCCACCACCGTGCCGGCCTGATGGCCGCAGTGCATTAAAATACAGACAGTTCGGTGGCAATAATTCCGTCAAGGCACTGGACTCACCCTGGGACATCCAAGTCTCTGTTATGCAGAAAAAGTCCAAATCATGCTCTTGAAAGTAGTCCCTGAGGATAAAAGTTTTGTTGGTAACAGATCTTGTGTTGACCAAACACATCCGGATACTGTCCAAAGTGGATCCATCAGCGGTGGAGTTTGCACGCGCCAATGGCCGCAGGTTTTCAATAACAGGCCCTCCATTGTTTACCTGGTCCTGGCACGCGGGAAGCTGGCGATGGAAACCCTGACCACCAGTTTAAGAGGAAGATGCAGGGCGCAGGGCTTTAAGCTTTACCAGCCGCCCAGCACGTTTTCCCCGGCGTCTGTAGCGATGTCTCCGGGCAGGGAGGTGAGGAGTGCAGCGAAGGTAAATAGGCACGTTTGCCAGCAGGGGGGGAGGAGGAGGGTCCAGAGGTATGCTCATATTGGTCCAAATAAGCGACATCGGCGGCAGAAAAACAAAGATCCAGAAGCTGTTGTCGGTCATACACCAGCAGTGAGTTTATGTCCCAGATGGGTAACTTCTGGTGAGTCCAGTGCTTTTTGTGAACTCTTGCCACTGAACTGTACTTTCTTCTTCTCTCCCAGGAGGACAGGTCATGGAGGAGGAATAGCAACTGTGTACAGGAAGAGCTATCTCTGTAAAAAAATCACACCTTTAACCTTTAATTTTATTCAAGCTTTGAGTTCAACTTATCTGAGCTCAGATTGTCACACCGGGTGCTGTGTGATGTTTTATACAGTGCCTTGTGAATGTATTAGGCCCCCTTGAACTTTTCAACCTTTTGCCACATTTCAGGCTTCAAACATAAAAATATAAAAGTTAAATTTTTTGTGAAGAATCAACAACAAGTGGGACACAATCGTGAAGTGGAATGAAATTTTTTGGATGTGTCAAACTTTTTTAACAAATAAAAAACTGAAAAGTGGGGTGTGCAATATTATTCGGCCCCTTTACTTTCAGTGTAGCAAACTCACTCCAGAAGTTCAGTGAGGATCTATGAATGATCCATTGTTGTCCCAAATGACTGATAATGATAAATAGAATCCACCTGTGTGTAATCAAGTCTCTGTAAAAATGCACCTGCTCTGTGATAGTCTCAGGGTTCTGTTCAAAGCACATAGAGCATCATGAAGACCAAGGAACACACCAGGCAGGTCCGAGATACTGTTGTGGAGAAGTTTAAAGCCGGGTTTGGATACAAAAAGATTCCCCAAGCTTTAAAGATCCCAAGGAGCACTGTGCAAGAAATCATATTGAGATGGAAGGAGGATCAGACCACTGCAAATCTACCAAGCCCCGGCCGTCCCTCTAAACTTTCATCTCGAACAAGGAGAAGACTGATCAGAGATGTAGCCAAGAGGCCCATGATCACTCTGGATGAACTGCAGAGATCTACAGCTGAGGAGGGAGAGTTTGTCCATAGGACAACAACCAGTCGTACACTGCACAAATCTGGCCTTTATGGAAGAGTAGCAAGAAGAAAGCCATTTCTAAAAGATGTCCATAAAAAGTGTAGTTTAAAGTTTGCCACAAGCCACCTGGGAGACACACCAAATATGTGGAAGGTGCTCTGGTCAGATGAAACCAAAATCGAACAGTTTGGCCACAATGCAAAACGATATGTTTGGCATAAAAGCAACACAGCTCATCACCCTGAACACACCATCCCCCCTGTCAAACATGGTGGTGGCAGCATCATGGTTTAGGCCTGCTTTTCATCAGCAGGGACAAGGAAGATGGTCAGAAATGATGGGAAGATGGATAGGGCCAAATACAGGACCATTCTGAAAGAAAACCTGTTTGAATCTGCAAGAGACCTGAGACTGGGACAGAGATTTTTCTTCCAACAAGACAATGATCCAAAACATAAAGCCAAATCTACAATGGAATGGTTCACAAATAAACGTATTCAGGTGTTGGAATGGCCAAGTCAAAGTCCAGACCTGAATCCAATCGAGAATCTGGGGAAAGAGCTGAAGACTGCTGTTCACAAACGCTCTCCATCCGTGACTTGCAGCTGTAATTGCAGCAAAATGCGGCACTACAAAGTATTAATGCAAGGGGGCCGAATAATATTGCACGCCCCACTTTTCAGTTTTTATTTGTTAAAAAAGTTTGACACATCCAATAAATTTCATTCCACTTCACGATCGTGTCCCACTTGTTGTTGATTCTTCACAAAAACTTAAAATTTTATATCTTTATGTTTGAAGCCTGAATTGTGGCAAAAGGTTGAAAAGTTCAAGGGGGGCGAATACTTTCGCAAGGCACTGTACAGACTTCCAAAATACAGACTTTCTGACTGACTTTGCAGATTTGTTGGCAGGAGTCCTGCCTAAATATGACAGGATATTGATAATTGAAGATTTTAACATCCACGTGTGTTGTGCTGACAAACCGTTGGTCAAAGATTTTTTTACAGCTGATCTATTCTTTTAATTTTGTTCAGTTTGTGTCTGGTCCAACACAAGAATGCGGCCACACATTAGATCTTGTCTTAGCTCATGGTTTCAATGTTTCTAATCTGGAAGTGTGTGTGATGCTGCTTTCTCAGACCACATGCCTGTTGTGTTTGACATGCCACTTGTCTGTCACTCAGTCAAACCTCATGCTCCTGCACAGCCCTGTCGGGTCATTAACTCCTCCACTGCTGCTCAGTTCTCTGCAGCTTTTAGTTCTGCCATCAGCTCCAGGGATCCTGTGGGTCCTAGGTCAGATGTTGAAGCTCTCTCCTCTCATTTTAACTCAGCTTGTCAGACTGTTTTAGATACTGTGGCTCCATTAAAGATAAGAACCTCCAGACCGAAGCCTGACCCCTGGACTGATAATGTCACACGTGCTGCCAGACACCAGTGCAGGAGATCAGAGCGAAAATGAAAGAAGGACAAGTTACAGGTGTCTTTCCAAGCACTGAGGGACAGCTGGCGTTTCTATCAGTCCACTGTTAGAGCTGCAAAAAACAAATTTTTCTCTGACACAATTTCCACCAACTCTAACAATCCACGTGTGCTTTTTAAAACCATCAGCTCTGTTCTTAATGCCCCACAATCAGCCAGCCCAGAGAACTCCACTGAAGTGTGTGAGAACTTCCTAAGCTTTTTTACCAACAAGGTTGCAAACATTAGAGCTCTCATAAGCCCTCCTTCTTTTGACCCCTCCATCTCTGTCACACACTCTGCTGTTTTCAGTCAGTTTGAGCTCGTCACCCTGCCTTTTTTAAAAGACATCACTGGTCATATGAAATCTGCTGGATCTCCAAACGATCCCATCCCACCTCGTCTTTTTAAAGAGGTCTTTCAAACGGTGGCTCCTTTTGTGTCCCAAATCATAAATGGCAGCATGGCAAATTGACAGGTACCTGCGAGTTTTAAGCATGCAGTTGTGACACCACTGATTAAAAAACCTGGTCTTGACTTTACAAACATGTCCAATTTTAGGCCTATTTCTAAACTGCCCTTTGTGTCGAAGATCTTTGAGAAAATAGTTTACAGTCATTCTTCTTTGTGAAAAGCAATCGTCCATCATTAAACAGGGGTGGAGGCCTCCGGGTTCAACTGTCCCCCTCTTACAATGCTGTGATTGCTAGTATCACTCAGCCCTCTGTGAATAGTAAACAGCCATCAGTGTGCTAATGATCCATTGTTAGGCTGATGGTCCTTCTTGAGCATGTGATCAGCTGGTTTTGGTTGTCAGCAGCAAACTGGTTGATCCACTCTGAGAAGGTGCTATTTAAGAGACTGAGCTGAAAACAGCACCTCAGACTGAGGAAGTCTCTTGGATGAGAGACGAAACGTTTCTAGATTTTTTTGCTTTGTTTTGTTTTTTGTTTTTTTGAATGTCCAGAGGACCAGATTGAACTTTTTTGGATTTTTCTACCTGGATTATTGAGCATGCATCAGGATAGTTTACAGTCATTTAACATCTTACTTAAACGAGCACAGCCTTCTTGAACTGTTTCAATCCAATTTTAAAACTCACCACGGTACTGAGTCGGAACTGTTGAAAGTTTTTAATGACATTCTTTTAGCCACAGACTCTGGTCACTATGTAGTTTTGATGCTGCTGGACCTAACTGCTGCCTTCGACACAGTGGACCATCAGATCCCCCTGTCTCGTCTGGAGAACTGGGTGGGCATTCAGGCTCCTGCTCTACAGTGGTTTAGATCCTATTTAACTGAGGGAAGCTTTTGTATGCACTTTGGTTCTGTGGAGTCCTCTGTAGCACCACTCACATGTGGAGTACCTCAGGGATCTGTACTTGGCCCCCTTCTATTTTCCTTTTATTTACTACCTCTTGGATATATTCTCCGGAAACATGGTATTTCTTTTCATTTTTATGCTGATGACAGCCAAATCTATGTTCCTTTGAAACAAGATAAACAATACTCCTTGAACCAACTCCTGGAATGTATGGCGGAAGTCAGAGCATGGATGTCACAGAACTTTTTACACTTTAATGAGAAAAAGACGGAGGTCTTGTTGTTTAAGCCCAGTGATGGTTCTTTCTTTTTTTTGAGCTCAGTTTAAGTGTAGAAACATTGTGAAGTGTTTCAATGAACTTATCATCATCGCTCAATTTTTTTAAATTTTTTTTTTAAAGAGAGAAGAAAGAAGAATAATTAAATAATAAAAGAGAAATAGATAAAACGAGAGACCACCACGACAAAACAACATGCACAGCACAATGCCACCCACAATATCACCATGAAACATTCGACATTGCACAAGGAATCATCTAGCTTCCACCACTACCCAACCTAGCGTGCATCTGTCACAGCATCTGAATCCAAACACCCGCGCAAGCACGCCTGCCACCACCAGATTTCTCCAAAAGAATGCCCAATAGTGGACGCGGGGGCCCACAGACCCGTCTCCCCAGGACACAATGGCAACATAGGGAGGACCGGAGCCACAGACACACAGCGGCCCACAGGCCCGGAGCCCCAGGAGTCTCCCAACAGGGAGAACCGCACCCCCCCAGAGAGGAGCAGAGGAAAGAACTGGGTGACCCCAGCCACCACAATGCAGAGCCTCCAGGAAGCTGCAGCGACGAGCCCACAGGTTCGTCCGGCGACCCGTGCCCCCCCCCAAGTAGATCCGGCCATGGACACCGAGCCCCAAGCCCCGAGGCCATACCACCCCCCGGCAGAGCCCCGACAGAGCCAGGGCACCCAGGCCCCGCCAGGCAGCAACCAGGGCAGACCGACGTGCACCCCACCACCCAGCCCAGACACCGAGAGCCACCAATGCACCGGCGGCAAGGGGGTCCCCCGCCAAAGGGGGGCACGACCGGGGGGAGTGGGCCCCACACCAAATGTGGGGCCCAAATTGATCCAAGAGAGGGGTACCACCAAAAACCCAACCTGAGCAACCAACAGGCACACACAGATAGCATGCACCATCTACCTGACAGCGACCACAGGCCGGCCCCAGCCCAAAGGGCAGAGCAGCAGGGAGCCGCAGCTGAGGAGGGCCGGCCCCCACATCAAGAGCCCCGCACCATAGGCCCGGAGACGCCCCAGCACGCCACCTATGCACCCCCCCACACACACAGCACCCCCACCGCAAATGCCACACAGGAAGACCAGCCAGTGCCTCGATGAGGCGAAGCCACGCCCCCAACCGCCGCCCTACACCACCAATGACCACACGTTCACTACCATAGCCGACCCCCCGCTGAAAGCCGGCAGCCACCCCGGTCAAAGTGCCGGCCATCACAACCAGGAACCTAGATTAAAAGAATCGGAACAGCCCAGGAGGAACCGAAGCACCGGCCCCATCACTGACCGCCCCCAAGGCCCAAAGACCACCCACAGCCCAGACCCCAACAACAACCAGTGATGGTTCTAAAGTTCATGTTGATCTGGGTCCTTTAACCAAACATCTGACTGAGACAGCAACCAACCTGGGTGTGAAGCTGGACAATGATTTTAAACTGGATGCTCAGATTAAATCTGTGGTCAAGTCCAGCTTTTATCACCTGAGACAACTGGCCAAGGGGAAACCATTCCTGTCACAACATCATTTTGAGATTTTAATCCATTATTTCATCACAACTCGTCTGGACTATTGCAATTCACTTTATGTGGGTCTGAGCCAATCATTACTGACTCGACTTCAGCTGGTTCAGTATGCTGCTGCTGGTCTTTTAACTGGCACCAGAAAACGAGAGCACATCATCCCTGGCTTAAAATTGCTACACTGGCTCCCAGTTCGTTTCCGGATTAATTTCAAGGTTCTTTTGTTTGTATTCAAATGTCTTCATGGTCTCGCCCCACAGTACCTGACCGACCTTCTCCAGCCGTACAATCCTTCACGCTCTCATAGGTCAGCAGATCAGCTGCTATTGGCCATCCCAAAGTCCAACAGGAAGCTGAGAGGTGACCGAGCGTTCTCAGTCGCTGCCCCTAAACTGTGGAACGAGCTGCCTCTGCACGTCAGACAAGCTGACTCACTACCTGTTTTTAAATCTGTTCTGAAGACTCATTTTTTCTCTGTGGCTTTTAACGCAGCTTGAAATGTTGGCTTTATTGTTTTATGTTATTTGTTTTATTGTTGTTACTGTTTGCTGTTTTATGAGTTGGTAGTTCATTACTTTTATGGTATTTGTTGAGTTCATAGTTTTTATGCTTGTATGTGTTAGTGTACAGCACTTTGGCCAACAGTGTTTTTTTAAAGTGCTTAATAAATAAAGTTGTATTGTATTGTATTGCATTGTATTGTATCAAAAACAAACGAAACACAAATAATCTGAACACCATCAGCAGAGGTGGATTGCAAGCCATGTACACGGGCGCCATCTTACCGCAAGTACATGGAACACCGGATCTGCATGGAACAGAGAATGGTGAATATAATCCTTTGGAAATATGATTGTTATTGAACAGTTTGTCTTACGGTGATCTTGTTGTTTTGCTGGCTTGCAGAGGAGGACTGAGGATTACAAGATTGAGGACGACTACAGTGTGGATGTTGTAATGAGAGAGCCGAGAGATGGATTTAGCTCAAGGGTGCTCTCTTACATTCTATAATATCTGGACTAATTCAAGTACATAATATTATACTTAATTTAAACGGATTCTTTCATTTTTCTGGACTAAGTGGTATCGTGCCTAGAAGATTAAATGTGGACAAAGACGTGTTTAAATTTCTGACCCACCAACACAGTGAGGTCTTTTATTTATCAAAACGATTTAAACACATCACACATTTACACATTGATTGGCATAATTGACTCTGATTAATAAAACTTGGTACGTTTTACTTAATAAAAACAACAGACATATCCTTAGATCTTAAATTAATGTCTGCAGGCTTTTAAGCTTATCTTTACTGGCAGAGAAATATAGAGATGGAGTAAAGTTTAAGAAGGGAAAGTGGATACTTAGGGTTAACTAAGATAATAAAGAAAAGATGGGGAGTTATCTTGTTTGAAACCAGATAGCACGTTTCCCGGTGATTTCAGCTAGATGGTACCCGAGCGTCGACTCTTTACCTTGGTGGGGTTTCAGAGAGGCCTTCTCCTGGCGTCCAGCAAGGCTGAGTCTGTTTATCTCCAGGGATTCATACACGCTTCTCATCAACTTGGGACCACGAGGCTGACTGGCCCAGCTTCCAAAATAAACTCCCCGAAGGATAGGGTTAAGTTAAGTGGAATTTCAGCAAACGTGCTGAACTCCTGAGATGTTGAATAGGTCTTTAGCGTGATGACCTGAATCAACACTCCAGACAGGTGTCATCTTTCAGAAAAAGACCACCGTGGACTTCACCTTCTCCAGCAGAACTCTCTGTTCTGAACTTTTGAAACTTCTGTTCTCCATGGAACTTCTGTTCTCTCCCAGAACTTCTGTTCTCCCCCCAGAACTACTGTTCTCCCCCATTCTTCTCCCATTTTTCTGAATTAACCTGACAGACAGCTCACCCAGCCGGAGACAGAGATTCTTGCCAGGGGACTGAACTTTGCAGTTGCACCAAGTAGAATTCCTCTGGTGGAGATGATCACAGCCACAGAATCAGCCATCCGCAACAACAAAATGAAAGAGGGTGATACAGAACAGCTCTGAATCAAAGTTTCATCCTGCCTTAGCAATGCCAAACCACCACCTTCCAACATCAGTAGAGAGGAGAGGGATGCACCCACCACTCTTAGCAAGGACAAAAACATCATCATTCTCCCAGCAGACAAGTGAAGGTGCACAGTGATTTTGAACCAGAAAGACTATCATGAGAAAGTTGACACTCCTTAGTGACTTAGCCACTTATGGACCTCTGAAAAGAGATCCAGGAAGTGGTTACAAGAAGAAGTTAATAGATTGCCTGAAAAATTTGGAGCAGGACAAGGTTATTGACCATATTCTGTACCACTGACTGTACCCAGGGGAGGCCACACCTAGTCTGTATGGTTTACCTAAAATCCACAAACAAGGTGTACCTTTAAGACCAATTGTTAGCATGGTTAACTCTGTCACTTACAATGTTTCCAAATATCTGGCGTCTGTACTCATCCCTTTAGTTGGCAGCTCAGAACACCACATACATAACACCATGGACTTTGTGGATAAGGTGAGGGATGTCATCATGGAGACTGATGAAACAATGGTCTCTTTTGATGTCACATCACTCTTTACGTGCATTCCTGTTGAGGATGCAATAGAGGTGGTCAGTTTAAGATTAAAATCAGACACCACTCTGAGCAGCAGGACCACGATTTCCACAGAACAACTGTGTCAACTCTTGAAACTGTGCCTGCAATCAACCTACTTCACATATGGGGAGCAATATTATAGGCAGAAACATGGGTGTGCTATGGGGTCTCCAGTTTATCCTATTGTTGCCAACCTGTACATGGAGGAGATAGAAAAGAGAGCCTTGATGTCCTTTTCAGGGACACCACCAAGTCATTGGTTCAGGTATGTTGACGATACCTGAGTTAAAATTAAATCGCAGGAAGTCCAACATTTTACTGACCACATCAACTCTGTGGATAAATACATCAAGTTCACACGAGAAGATGTAAAAAAAGGCAGGTTGGCTTTCTTGGACTGTGAGGTCTCAGTCTCTGATAGAGGACTTTTGCAAACCGAGGTGTACTGCAAACCCACCCACACAGACCAGTATTTACAGTTTGACTACCGTCACCCTTTGGAGAACAAGTTAGGAGTCATCAGGACTCTGTATCACAGAGCAGACCGCATCCCCAATAACTCAGGAGCCACGCAGAAGGAGAAATCCTACACAAGACCGGCTCTAGAGCAATGTGGATATCCTAACTGGGCCTTCCTGAAAGCAGAGAAGAAACCCAAACAGGACTCCAGTCAGCCATCAGGTGAAAAGGAGGATCCCAGACACAGGCCAGTGGTCATTCCATATGTTGAGGGAGTATCAGAGAAACTGAGACGTTTATTTTCTAAACATAACGTCCCAGTGGCTTTTAAACCCCAAAATACATTACGGCAAAGACTGGTTCATCCCAAAGATCCAGTTCCCCGGCACAAACAGAGTAATATTGTGTATGCTGTTCAGTGTCAGGAGGGCTGTGATCAGTCTTACATCGGGGAAACTAAACAGCCACTGGCCAAAAGGATGGCCCAGCACAGAAGATCAACATCATCAGGCCAGGATTCTGCGGTCTACACTCATCTCCAGGCCAGCGGTCACTCTTTCAGGGATGAAGATGTTCACATCCTGGACAGAGAGGAACGATGGTTTGAGAGAAGAGTAAAGGAGGCAATCTTTGTGAAAAGAAATCGTCCATCATTAAACAGGGGTGGAGGCCTCTGGGTTCAACTGTCCCCCTCTTACAACGCTGTGATTGCTAGTATCACTCAACCCCCCGTGAATAGTAAACAGCCATCAGTGTGCTAATGATCCATTGTTAGGCTGATGGTCCTTCCTGAGCATGTGATCAGCTGGTTTTGATTGTCAGCAGCAAACTGGTTGATCCACTCTGAGAAGGTGCTATTTAAGAGAATGAGCTGAATACAGCACCTCAGACTGAGGAAGTCTCTCTGATGAGAGACGAAAGGTTTCTACATTATTTTTTTTTGCTTTGTTTTTTTTTTGTTTGGTTTTTTTTGTTTTGTTTTCTTGTTTTTTGAATGTCCAGAGGACCAGATTGAACTTTTTTGGATTTTTCTACCTGGATTATTGAGCATGTTTCAGGATATCAACAAGAGCTTTTTTCAAAACTTTTCACACCCAGAGATGCTGCTGTCAAGACAAGTTATGTCATATTACACAAAATTGCGAGGAAATGTAAACTGTTTTCTGACTGAGAGTTAATTAAGGAGTGTTTGCTGGACTCTCCTGCACTAATATGCCCTAAGAAAAAGGGTGCATTTGAGAACTTCCCCCTCTCGCAATGCACTGTAAAGAGAAGGGCTGAGGACACAAAATGTCCATGCTCAATTATTCAGGTATATAATCCAACAATTTTCAGTCAGGTCATCTGGACAGTTTTTTTATTTTACTGAAACATTTCACCTTCCATCCGGAAGGCTTCACCAGTCAAGGAAACACACAACACAAAACTGATTCTTCCTCCAAAAAGCTTACTCTAAAGTGGAACAAACCAGTTATGTTGGTGCTAAGATGGTGTCTTTGGCACACACCTCCTCTGTTGCCGGCCCTCTTCCTCGTCGACAGTCATGTCAAACTGGTTCAAAACCAAGATTGCCATGCTCAATAATCCAGGTATCCAAGCCAACAATTTTCAGTCAGGTCCTCTGGACAGTTTCTTTTTTTTTGTCGAAATGTTTCACCTTCCATCCGGAAGGCTTCATCAGTCAAGGAAACACACAACACAAAACTGATTCTTCCCCCAAATAGCTTATTCCAAAGTGGAACAAACCAGTTATGTTGGTGCTAAGATGGTGTCTTTGGCACGCCCCTCCTCTGTTGCCAGCCTTCTTCCTCGTCGACAGTCATGTCAAACTGGTTCAAAACCAAAATGTCCACGCTCAATATTCCAGGTATACAATCCAACAATTTTTAGTCAAGTCATCTGGACAGTTTCTTTTTTTTTTTGTGCTGAAAACTTTCACCTTCAGGTTTCAGCAAAAAAAAAAAAAAAAGAATCTGTCCATATGACCTGACTGAAAATTGTTGGATTGTATACCAGGATTATTGAGCATGGACATTTTGGTCATCCTTAACATTCTTCCTCCTTTTTCAGATCCTCCCAGTGCCTCCTGCAGATATTCTAACATTGTAAATACATTTAATTTCCATTTACTCTGAGTTTGAGTCTGTTTCTTCTCAGTCCCCCTGCTCTTTTAGCTACCTCCATTGTGATATGTATATTCCACAAAGTTAAAGATTTTCCATATGGCTCCTGCCAAACCACAGTGAGATGTTTGTGATGAACAGTCAGATGGAAATTGTGTTAAACAGGGTTGTGCAGCATTAAAACGAATGGAACATATGGCTTGTGTAAATGTATGTGTGAATAAGCGTGCAATATCCCAAGAAATCCTCTACATTGTGTAGACAGATCCAAAATAAAGACCAGCAGAGCAGTGAGCTTAAATCAAGTTTACAGAGTGTTCCTCCACCTGGATGAAAATGCTTCTGTTTAATTGGCCCATTCATGCAAATGACCAGCCTGAGATTTTCAATAAGAAGAAAGACAGGGGTGAGAAGTGTTTCTCCCTCAGGCCTAAAAGAACACAAACAGTTTAAATCTCTGAAATGGATGGAATTCAGATGATCAGCAGTTGTAACAAAACTTTTTTTGTTTCCTAAACTTTGGTGAAATTATAAAAATCCTGCTGGGTTAACATGAGATAGATGTGAAGAAGTTTATGTCTTAAACCTTGTTTCCTTGACTGATGAAGCCTTCTGGATGGAAGGTGAAACATTTCAGCACACACACAAAAAAAAAAAAAAAAATTGTTCAGATGACCTGACTGAAAATTGTTGGATTTTATACTTGGATTATTGAGCATGGTCTTTGTTGGTTTTGAACCAGTTTGACATGACTGTCGACGAGGGAGAGAGCCGGCAACAGAGGAGGGGGCGTGCCAAAGACACCATCTTAGCACCAACATAACTGTCTTTTTTTCCACTTTGGAGTAAGTTGTTTGGGGGAAGAATCAGTTTTGTGCTATATGTTTCCTTGACTGCTGAAGCCTTCTGGATGGAAGGTGAAACGTTTCAGCACAAAAAAAAAAAAAAAAAGTAACCGTCCAGATGACCTGACTGAAAATTGTTGGATTGTATACCTGGATTATTGAGCATGTACTTTGTTGGTTTATGTCGTAAAGGTGTCCTTTTTAAGCTTTCTGAACTTTACACTGATGTGCTCGTGTCACCTTCTCATTGTTGTATATGTCTGTCTCTAACTACAATATGTGAATCAATGGACAAATTTTAGGGAAACTTTCAAAAAATGTTATTGGGTTCACATCAGTGACTGATTAACTTTCCAAACTTGCAGACGTAATGGAGCCAGAGGCATCCTGACCAGTCACGAAGAGGAAAAATAAGACGAATGTGGTCAGCTTGACTCAGCACATCTCGCTGTTTCCTGTTTCTCTTGGATTTTTTTTCATTTTTTACCAACACACCTAATACAGATGGCCGATGGTTTCAATACAAATATCCAGTGGAACATGAAATATTTTACTAAAAGACAAAAAAGTGTTTACTCCAAGAGTTACCAAAGTTTAGCTTATGAGTAAAATTGAGTTGAAGTGATTTTTGTATGCGCTAAGGACAATAGGCTGTGGCAGCCATCTTGAACTGGGCTGTTGCCAAGTGGTAATCAGTTGTAGAGATATATATCATGATTACTTTTTGCAAGTTTCACTAAAATGTGTCCAGTGATTCATTTGATATTTAGCTGACAAACAGACTCTACTTCTCATCTTTTGCCTTTCAGCTACAGGTGATTAAAAGTTGTACAAAAATATAAATTCTATTCATTTTATAGCTATGAAAGTAAGACAATTAAAGACAAAAAGAAATACATTGCCATAAAGAGAACAGGTCATCTTCTGTGTACAATAAACAGTGACGTACAAATGTTATTGTAGCAACAATTCATAGTCTTCCTTTGACAACGAGTAGCCGTGGCTTGTAGTTGTGATTCATTACAAAATTAATGTTTTTTTCTAATATTTTTTTTCTCCAGATATTACACTAAAGGGTTGAGATTTTTAGTTTTACCACATTTACTTACAAATTTAGTATTTATATGTAACATCTGCTTCACCCAGTGCCAGTTCAGTTGGGTATAGCATCTCTCAAAAACCATCAAAGCTTAACAAACCAACAAAACTTAATTATAATCCCAGAAAGATTTGATCCAGCTGTCAGGATAAGCCTTTCACTCATTTGATTATATCATTCAGGTCAGATCAACACCACTTCAGACATGTCATGTGGACATTTATTTCCCTAAATGAGGCACACCCTCCCCTCCAGCAGCTGGCATGTGCTTTTCCTCTTTAACTTCACTTCTCACTTGGAGCCTCTGATTAGCATGTTCTGCTGGCTCCTAATTATTACAACATATAAGCACTGTTTAATTTATGACATCAGCTCTCCAAAAAGTACAAAAAAATAACTGAGTGGGACTGAGAACAGCGAGACCAACATGAGCCAGAAACAGGGCCTGCATGCCACATGTGAAAGCAAGGAAGTTTATCTAAATCTTTGTACAGTCAGCTCACAAGCAAGAAGGGATCCAAGCTGCTTACTGAGTCAACAGGGTCATTTAGTTACATGAAAAAAAAAACACCAAAAAGTATAGTTAAAATTGTAATTTCTTTGATCAATGGAAGAATGTTCTTTATGTATGCTATAGTTTCATTACAGTTTACAGTGTCACACGGGTAATACAGCTGCCCACACAATGATGACTAAAATTATACCAATTAAATTAATTAATTTAAAAAATAGCAGGCAGCACGGTGGCGCAACTGGTAGATCTGCTGCCTCTCAGTGAGCAGGTCCCCGTTTCAAATCCCGGTCCGGGGGTCTTTCAGAGTGGAGTTTGCATGTTCTCTCCGTGCATGTGTGGGTTTTCTCCAGGTACTCCCCTATCCTCCCACAAACCAAAAACATGCATGTGAGGCTGATTGGTAACTCTAAATTGTCCCTAGGTGTGAGTGAGAGAGTGAATGGTTGTTTGTCTCGTTTGTCTCTATGTGTCCCTGTGATGGACTGGAGACCTGTCCAGGGTGTACCCCACCCATCGCACAGTGATTGCTGGACATGGGCACCGGCAACCCCCATGACCCAAAATGGAAGAAGCAGGTAAAAGCTAATAGATGGATGGATAAAAAAAATATATATTAAATTCCTGTCCAGTGGTCCGTAAGAAAATTTCCTAACAGGCAAGCTTACTTGCGGTTCCTAGAGCTTCTAAAAGCAGAATGGGAAGATCTTTCAGTTATCAGGCTCCTCTCTTGTGGAACCAACTTCCAGTTTCTGTCCTTGAGGCTGACTCATTGTCCAGTTTTAAGACTGGGCTTAAGAATTTCCTTTTTGATCAATTCTAGTCAGTCGGCTTGGTTTTCTGAGCTATTCCGTATCCTTTGCTTTTATAACCTTGGACTACTGAAGAACAAATTGATCTCATTTCATCAAATGAACAGTTAAAAATACATTCAAGTGAATATCCTGATGCATGTTCAGTAATCCAGGTAGAAAAATCCAAAAAAGTTCAATCTGGTCCTCTGGAC
>NC_056515.1:6423911-6426280 GCF_014905685.2 Nematolebias whitei
GCTATTTAAGAGACTGAGCTGAATACAGCACCTCAGACTGAGGAAGTCTTTCGGATGAGAGATGAAACGTATCTAAATTTTTTTGCTTTGTTTTGTTTTTTTGAATGTCCAGAGGACCAGATTGAACTTTTTTGGATTCTTCTACCTGGATTACTGAGCATGCATCAGGATATTTTGAACCATTTTGGCCAGGATTATCTCAAATTAGTAAGAAAGTTTGAGAAAACTGCAAGGAAGAGGACAGACTACAGGAACCACTTGCGATTCAACGTCAGATGTTGACAAAGTGGCATCATTCCCAAGAGCCTGGAACTAAAATCATCAGTTAGTGGGCACCAGGCAAGCAAGATCCTTCAGAAGGCACAAACCCAGCTGCTGAATGAACGGGTGAGACAGACCAATTTTACTATTGAGGCCTTGAAGGCCAAAGAAGAGCACATTAAACAGAAAATAACAACATGTCTAGATCAGACCACACTTCAGCAAGTGATGGACTGTACAGATCAGGCACGCTTAGCACAGCATGCCAAGTCCAAGACTCGACAACAAAACAAGTTTAACTTAGTACAAAGTAATAACTCATCAACACCATCACTATTCCAATAACAACACATTCAGTGTAGGACAACACTCCAGTAGTCAATTACATGCCAGGGAGACTGAAAAGTGGGTGAAGAATTTATCTGACAGACAGCTCACCCAGCACGAGATTCTTGACAGGGGACTGAACTTTGCGGTTGCACCAAGTAGAATTCCTCTGGTGGAGATGATCACAGCCACAGAATCAGCCATCCGCAACAACAAAATGAAAGAAGGTGAAGCAGAACAACTCAGAATCAAAGTTCAATCCTGCCTCAGCAATTCCAAACCACCACCTTCCAACATCAGTAGAAAGGAGAGGGATGCACTCACCACTCGTAGCAAGGACAAAAGCATCATCATTCTCCCAGCAGACAAAGGAAGGTGCACAGTGATCTTGAACCAAAAAGACTATCATGAGAAAGTTATGACATTCCTTAGTGACTTAACCACTTATGAACCGCTGAAAAGAGATCCAGGTAGTGGTTACAAGAAGAAGTTAATAGATTGCCTGTAAAATTTGTAGCAGGACAATGTTGACCGTTTTCTGTACCACAGACTGTACCCAGGGGAGGCCACACCTAGTCTATATGGTTTACATAAAATCCACAAACAAGGTGTACCATTAAGACCAATTGTTAGCTTGATTAACTCGGTCACTTACAATGTTTCCAAATATCTGGTGTCTGTACTCATCCCTTTAGTTGGCAGCTCAGAACACCACATACAGAACACCATGGACTTGGTAGATAAGGTGAGGGATGTCATCATGGAGACTGATGAAATAATGGTCTCTTTTGATGTCACATCACTCTTTACGTGCATTCCTGTTGATGATGCAGTAGAGGTGGTCAGTTTAAGGTTAAAATCAGACACCACTCTGAGCAGCAGGACCACACTTTCCACAGAACAACTGTGTCAACTCTTGAAACTGTGCCTGCAGTAATCCTACTTCACATATGGGGAGCGATATTATAGGCAGAAACATGGGTGTGCTATAGGGTCTCCAGTTTATCCTATTGTTGCCAACCTGTACATGGAGAAGGTAGAAAAGAGAGCCTTGACATCCTTTTCAGTGACACCACCAAGTCATTGGTTCAGGTATGTTGACGACTCCTGGGTTAATATTAATTCTCAGGAAGTCCAACATTTTACTGACCACATCAACTCTGTGGATAAATACATCAAGTTCACACGAGAAGATGTAAAAAATGGCAGGTTGACTTTCTTGGACTGTGAGGTCTCAGTCTCTGATAGAGGACATTTGCAAACTGAGGTGTACTGCAAACCCACTCACACAGACCAGTATTTGCAGTTTGACTCCCATCACCCTTTGGAGCACAAGTTAGGAGTCATCCCCACTAACTCAGGAGCCACGCAGAAGGGGAAATCCAACACAAGAAAGGCTCTAGAGCAATGTGGATATCCTAACTGGGCCTTCCTGAAAGCAGAGAAGAAACCCAAACAGGACTCCAGTCAGCCCACAGGTGAAAAGGAGGATCCCAGACCCAGACTAGTGGTCATTCCATATGTTGAGGAAGTATCAGAGAAACTGAGACGTTTATTTTCTAAACATAATGTCCCAGTGGCTTTTAAACCCCAAAATACATTATGTCAAAGACTGGTTCGTCCCAAAGATCCAGTCCCCCGGCACAAACAGAGCAATGTTGTGTATGCTGTTCAGTGTCAGGAGGGCTGTGATCAGTCTTACATCGAGGAAACTAAACAGCCACTGGCCAAAAGGATGGCCCAGCACAGAAGATCAACATCATCAGGCCAGGATTCTGCGG
>NC_056515.1:6426380-6435438 GCF_014905685.2 Nematolebias whitei
TTTTTTTTTTGAATGTCCAGAGGACCAGATTGAACTTTTTTGGATTTTTCTACCTGGATTATTGAGCATGCATCAGGATAAATAAAAAGCAAAGTTTTTTTGGTTTCTTCTGCAGAAGGAGAACAGCACATGAACGAAAACACAGCTCAAGAGTTCTGTGAGTTCTGAAAACATGAGCAATACAGGCTTCATTTATATACACCTTCACATGTAACAGAACTTGTTTTTTTTTCACTTGCTTTGACACAACAGGCGTTAATCACATTTACAATCTTACCAGGGTGAAACAGACAGTATGTTTGTAGTCAGTGTCAATATTATCAGGGTGAAACAGACAGTATGTTTGTGGTCAGTGTGACCTATTCAACAGGAGCTGGGTTTCGTACAGGCAGTTTGTGAGAAGCAGAAGTAAAGAGGCTTCACACACTGATCGTTGTCCTTCTGTCTTGCAGGTTTCCTGTCTCCATGATATGTTGAATGAGTGCAATTTAGATAAGCTTAACAGATTGTAGCAATATAATGTAAATGAATAATAAGGGTGATGATAATAAAATTGATGAACAAAATAAACTGGTATCAATGTATTCATTTTCACACTAGGAACTCGTCTTAAGCGCAGAGGTGACAGGGCCTTCTCTGTAGCAGGCCCAAGACTTTGGAACGAGTTGCCTCTGGTTGTCAGACAGGCCCCCTCCGTCTCTGTTTTCAAGTCCTGTTTAAAAACCCACTACTATTCAGTAGCTTTCAACACCAGATGATCTGTGTTTTGAATCTGTATGCTCCACACTGGTTAGTCGTCATATTTATTATCTGCATAATTTTTATGTCTATATTCTGATTTACCTCATTTACCCCACTTCACCACTTGCTCTCGCCGAGATCGGATGCTTCTCCTCCTCCCTCTCTGCTTTGCTTTGCACTCTGTCTGTCTGTGAAACTGCTTGTGAGCCTTTCTTGCATATCCTCTGAACCATAATTATGGACTTGTTTTGATCAGTTGGTCCCTCAACTCAATTTACAACATTTCTTCAAAGAGAAGACAGGCTTTAGGCTATTTGAATTGCCACGCAATTTCACCTTCCGGATGGAAGGTGAAACGTTTCATCAAAAAAAAAAAAAAAGAAACTGTCCAGATGACCTGACTGAAAATTACTGGAGAACAACAGAGTTACCAATGAACTTACCATGCATGCTTCTGTTTTGTTTGAGAAAAACAGAGTATCTGTAGAAAGAAGAAGAAAAAGTTGGAATATGAACTGCCAGTTCTGAAGACAATTGGATGGTCTAAACTAGTACTAGCAAAGTGCACCTAACAAAGAGTCCCATGAGTGTATGTTTTGAAAGTGTAGAACCACTAGACTAAAGAACAGCTTCTACCCTAAAGCTGTTAGACTCATGAATATCAGGATAATCACTGTGAAAAATCACATCATGTTGCTGCTGATCTAGGTCATGTTGCTGTGTTCATTCGTGCTCATCTGCTCACACAGACTCATGTTCGTGCTGCTGTTCGGCGTATTGTTTTTATGCAACTAGTGCTTAGCATATTTTTAGTTAAACATTTTTCTTAGTTCATGTCTTAGATCTTATTATTGTTTTTATTTTACAATTTATACTTTTGTTGGATGTAACTGGGACCCTGTGTACACAATTTCATTCCTCCACATGTACCATATGTGGTGCGTATGACAAATAAAGAACATTGAATCCTTGAATACTGTATCTCATGATATGTGTTAGCACTTGGAGCAAGTGTTGAGCATGACTCCTGTTTACTACTTTTAGCTCATCCATCCATCCATTTTCTTTACCCACTTATTCCATTTAGGGTCATGGGGGTCGCTGGTGCCCATGTCCAGCAATCACTGTGCGAGGGGCGGGGTACACCCTGGACAGGTTGCAAGTCCATCACAGGGCCACATAGAGACAAACGAGACAAACAACCATTCACTCTCTCACTCACACCTAGGGCCAATTTAGAGTTACCAATCAGCCTAACATGCATGTTTTTGGTCTGTGGGAGGAAACCGGAGTACCCGGAGAAAACCCACGCATGCACGGAGAGAACATGCTAACTCCACCCAGAAGGCCCCTGGACCGGGGTTTGAACCAAGGACCTGCTCGCTGAGAGGCAGCAGCTCTACCTGTTGCGCCACCGTGCTGCCTACTTTTAGCTCAATATTTGTCAAACTATAGGAGTTATAGCCATCTTTGTGTTTCCTATGGTTGAATAATAACGATGATGATGATAATAATCATCTGCCTTTCTTACTTTTTTTAAGTGTTCTCCAATAGGGGCTGTAGGCAATAGGGTAACAGCCCTAGACAGAGGGATGACAATGCTCTTTTGGCACTGGACCTTGAGATCAAACAGTTCAGACTGGGTTCGAGTTCATGTCTGAGGGAACAAGGATTGATAGAAAACCAACAAAGTCCATGCTTAATAATCCAGGTATACAATCCAATCCAACAATTTTCAGTCAGGTCATCTGGACGGTTTCTTTTTTTGCTGAAACGTTTCTCCTTCCATCCAGAAGGCTTCATCAGTCAAGGAAACACACAACACATAACTGATTTTTCCCCCAACAGCTTACTCCAAAGTGGAACAAACCAGTTATGTTGGTGCTAAGATGGTGTCTTTGGCACGCCCCCTCCTCCGGTGCCGGCCCTCTCCCTCATCGACAATCATGTCAAACTGGTTCAAAACCAAAAGCCAGTTTCAAAAAGAAACTGTCCAGATGACCTGACTGAAAATGGTTGGATTGTATACCTGGATTATTGAGCATGGACTTTTGTTGGTTTCTGTTCAAACAGGTCTCACTTGTAAATGAGTCTTTTAGGCTCAATGTGATTTATCTGTTTAAATAAAGGTTGAATGAATGCCAAAGACACCATCTTAGCACCAACATAACTGGTTTGTTCCACTTTGGAGTAAGCTGTTGGGGGAAGAATCAGTTTTGTGTTGTGTGTTTCCTTGACTGATGAAGCCTTCTGGATAAAAGGTGAAACGTTTCAGCACAAAAAAAGAAACTGTCCAGATGACCTGACTGAAAAATGTTGGCTTGAGAGAAAAGTTTCCAACAGCACAATGTTCATGATTTTTATACAAACTATGCAATAGTCTGATTGCTAGATTAACATAAACTGGCAATGTGTTGTCACTCATGACTTTTTACACCCAATAAAAGTTCTTCTGTAGGATGAGAATGTAACTAATGAGTATTGTTAAAACACATGGGTAACAAATGTCCTCCATGACTACTGTGAACAATACAATCAGGCGACAATGCTGGGCTTTCAGGACTGGAAAGGATGCGTGCATGCATTAAAATTACATGCAATTTCAGTTTATTTATTTAGCACCAAATCATAACAGAAGTTGTCTCAGGGAACTGTACAAAAGCATTCACATACTGTACATACAAAAGCCAATTAGTAAAATGTCTATCTAAGGAAGGAAGCCAGCAGACTTGTTGAATCTTCACTTCGTCGCAGTCTCCCATAAAACAACTTTGCCACTTTTATTCTCATTGCTTTGCTTTTATCAGGGAGATCTGAGTTTGTTACATGATTATGAATCTGGAATTGAACAGTGTCATTTACAAGAGGACAAAAAGCTTTGCCATTAAACGTTTACTGATAAATTTGACTTTTAAGTGTAGATATATCTCATTATAGCTAAAATTACACTTTTTACATAGTTCCAACAGCAGTAATTTCATCAGCCAAGAAATAAGACAAACCACAGCAGTAAATTCATGACGCCTGACAGCAAAAAGGAATTTATATCCTCATCAAAGCTCACGGGAAGTCTTGTTCATTCAAGTGTTGCTCACAATTCTTTAAAAAATACATGTATAGGCTTGTTTTTAAATGATCATTTAAAAAGTCTGACAGTTTTACATTAAAAAATGTTTTTTTTTGTTTCATGTATCTTGCAATTGTTAAATATTGCTGCAATAAAAATGTACCTACAGTTACAAATCTGGATATTTATTAAGTAACCTAAACAAACATTTTATTCATTACGTTCCAGTATTTAGAAGTTTATCATTAAAAAGTAATCACATTTTTAAATTTTTTGTGCTGCTATCAAACAACAATCAATTAATCTCAGTTAAGTTTTTGTTAAATGATTTCATGCTTTATCTAATTCACTAATTTGTTTCATTCGTATTCTCTGTAATCTCCCTAATTTCCTTCGCTGTTTTTTGCTTGTCTGCCAGTAGAACTCCTTTATTGGATTAATGTTTTGTAGAGATGATACAGTTTCAGCTCCGTTTTACCAATGGATGGTTAAGATTGTATAATCCTGAGGTTGACTGGTGTTCATTAGTGTTTAGTGGTTATTGTTAAAAAAAAAAACAATCTTACAAATATGAAGCAAAAATATATATACAGAGGCAGGTATGGAAGTAAAATGTAGTACTCTTTAAACTTTACAAAACCCATGAATCAAATAAATTATAGTTTAAAAAATAAACAATTTGTATCAAACAAATATTATTCTGAGATTCTCATTTTACAGACATAGCATCTTGAAGTTTAAACTTTTTTTTTTTTACATACAGATTTGAGCTAATAGGCTTTTTAGAGATTTGTGGCCTTTTTGAGCTGTGTAACTATTTGACTCTTTGTGTAATTGTAATAATTTCAAAAATATTGGTAAAATCATCTTCTTGTATAGAGAACTGCACCTGGTCACTCAGCTCAAATGGTCCTCTGTATTCTTTTCTCTGTTTATATTTTGGGAAACAACAAACTGAAGGCTGTAACTAAAGTCTACCATGTCATCAAATTAATCATTTGTTAATACAACACCAACAACAGTATTATTAATAAAGCTATAAAAACTTTTTTTTAAGTATACATCATTTCGCACTGACATTACTGTGGAAAAAAAACCTGGCTTTCAATAACACACACATTTGTTTCAAAGATATGTTTGAAACTTTCAAAAGTTTCACTAATACCCTTTTCCAACTTTTAGAAAGATTTTATTTATTTATTTTTTTTTAACCGGCAGGCCCTTTAAAATTTATCCACCTTTTTTCTAACAGAAATAAATCATCTCTTTTCCTGGGGCCACAGAGTTCATCTGCTAATCAACATAAAAAGCTGTGTGAGGACATGGTCATATTCATTGAAATAATCTAGGTAAAATAAAAGTGTCTGAACCTAAACCCTGGCTAACTCTTGTGCATGGTGTGAGCAGAGTGTAAGCAGATGTTCTGATTTTCTGGGACAGGACTTGTTGGAGCCATGTCAGGAATACTGCTGAACTCGAGGATCATGTAGAACACAAAAATTTGCCACACAGCAGGTCTTCACCTTTTGGAGCTACAGTTCAGCTCCTTCTGTCGAAAAATACCTGTTTCAGACTTGTTGACACGATTCTGCAGGTCATACAAGGCCATGCATGCATTAGCGTCTCATTGGGTATAATCCAGTTCTTAGAATTGAGCTTTATTCATGCTTGGCATTGCTTTCTTTTGGCTGGCTTCTTTTACGAGAGGGAATATATGTGTGCAGTTTTTCCAAGACAGACTGTCGAAAGAGATGTGTAGCAACTAGAGGGAAGGGTAGATAGGTGAGAGTGACTCATGACACACCAATATTTTTCTCCTTTAGTGATGACAGACATTTATTTGTCACAACCAGTGTTTATATAGGCTTAATGCCCCCCACCCCTTGACTTGTAGCATATGGTTAGATTTGCCATGACAAAATCTGGTCCTAAAGAAGTTGCACAGTGAAAAGTAAAATATGGAGCCTTAGCATGATGCTTCAAGGCAAACAGGCTTTAACAATACATATAAGTCTGCAGCTGACAGAGATGGAAACGGGTTCACTTTTCAAATAAAAGATTGTCAAACTCTTAGTAGGAAACTCTAGTAGACAAACTAGAAATAACAGCATTGTAAGAGGGAGACGATGACACGGAGGTCAGTTGGCCTCGGTGTCCAGTCGTCACCCTCTTACAATGCTTTTATTGCTTGTATCACTCAGCCCCCTGTGAGTAGCAAGCAGCCATCAGGGCACTAACAACAGCCAACAGCAACAAAAACCTTAATTTGGTCAATTTCACACAATATTTGCTAACATTTGATGTGGTGGTTGCTGAAGATCTTTCCCAACACATTTCTACATACTGAGCATGACATGTTTGTGTAATGGAAAACATTGCTTATAAGTTTGTTTTAAAGGTTTGACTATAGAAAAGTTTGTCACTCCTGAATAGGAGGATCTGCAGTGGAAGTGGTCTCCAGCTACAAGTACTTGGGTGTGCACCTGAATAACAACCTCAGCTGGGACAACAACACCCCCATCCTGATCAAGAAAGCTCATCAGAGACTCTACTTCCTCAGGCAGCTGAGACGAGCTGGTCTGGGAAGCTCAGTCCTCACCTCCTTCTACAGGTGTACAGTGGAGAGCATCCTGTGCTCCAGTATCAACGTGTGGCATGGAGGCTGCACAGCTGCAGAAAGAAAAGCTTTGCAGAGAGTGGTGAAGGCTGCACAGAAGATGTTGGAGTCAGTCTCCCCACCATCACAAACATCTACACCTCCAGATGCATGAAGAGGGTCACCTGCATCATGAAGGACCCTACTCACACAACACACACACTTTTCCCCCCCTTCCCTCAGGAAGGAGGTTGAGGAGCATTAAGTGTAGAACCACTAGACTGAGGAACAGCTTCTACCCTGAGGCTGTAAGACTCATGAATCTCTAACAAGAATAATCACTGTAAAAAAAATCACATCATGTTGCTGCTGATCTGTTTCATGTTGCTGTGCTCATTCGTGCTCATCTGCTCACACAGACTCATGTTCGTGCTGCTGTTCGACGTATTGTTTTTAATGCTTAGTGCGTAGCATATTTTTAGTTATAGTTTTTCTTAGTTCATATTTTAGATCTTATTACTGTTTTTATTTTACATTTTATACCTTTGTTGTATGTAACTGGGACACTGTGTACACAATTTCATTCCACCACATACACATATGGTGTGTATGACAATAAAGAACCTTGAATCCTTGAAATATTTAAAACTGTCTATTCTCAACATAAGACCAAGCTTTAGTTTAAAACTGTGACAATATAAATGACATGCAATATGAATTTCTTGAAGAAAGTTGCATTTAATTTTAAAAAATCAAAACATTTACTTTGAAACTGCCCCCCCCCCCCACCACCCCCCCACCGCACCCTTTTTTTAAACAACCAATACTAAAAAGTTAAAAGTGTATTCAGTTACTCGGTGCCAGGATTCTCAGGTATTCAGCTTATTTAATTTCTTCTTCTCACTCCTTAAAATGGTGCTTAAAGTAAAGCCTCAGCTTCAACGCTGTTCTGTAATTTGCCTCCATCACACACAAAAGGGGCATGTTTTGACGTGAGATCTGTGAAAAATTATTGGGTGCCACTGAAATAAATGAAAGCATTTAAAATGTAAGGTAAATAGTGTAATTTAACTTGTACAAAGTTTACGTTTCTTAACAAAAGATGGCAAGTTTATAGAAGAAGAACGAAGATGTGACGATGAGAGATTCTTTTACACTGTAGAGAAGTGTTCACAAATTCACCACCAGACATCCTGCATTTACGTTTAGATGTTATTTTGAGATAATAATAATAAAAAAAAACTCCAGATAAACAATCATTTAACCTAATTCAGCATTTTACACTTTGACTGTGTCGTTTGTATTTTCTTCTTTTTTTTTATTGACAGAGCTATTTAGAGACAGAAAAACACAGAGTATGATGTTTCTGTCAGCTGGTGATGTGTGCAACAACTGAACCCTTTCATTTCTTTTGTTTGGTCTGGTAAAGCCTGCATTCAGTTTCATGTAGTTAATTTGAAAACATTTAAATATATGATACAGTTTCTTCTCATGACAGTTAATTCAACAGACAACATGAAAGGTGTAATCTAAATCAGTTTTTTTTCTTTCAGATCAACTTTTAAAATATTTTAATATCTGTAGGATTTTAATGTGTACACATCTTTCTCACTTTGAGGGGATAAAATATTCTATTTCTTTGTTTAGTCCAGTTTGCAATGATACAAGCAGTATAGAAGAACTCAAATATAAGAACTTCTCTACGAACCATTTGATAATTAAAACAAACAACTAAAGAAACAAATCTACAAGCACCAGTTGCTGATCTAAAATGATGGCAGTATATAGGGCTGAAACTTTAATAACAAAGTGTGAATATTTTCGGCCCACAACTGCTAAATGCTGTCTGCAGCAAAAAGTAACATTTATAATTAAAATGTGCAAACTCACAAGCATCTCTACAGGAGCAGTGCCCAAAAAATAAAATAAAAACAAAGCTACCAGTTCAGTAGTTAAAGCTGTTTAAGTTCACATTCAGGAGGTTTTCTCAGTTGGCACTCCAAAATGCAAATGCAACAATATAAAACTTCAGTTTGTGTTATCCATCGTGTTTTTATGACAACTTGCAACAAATAAACAAAATCTTTTTCTTCTTCTTCTTTCAGCTGCTCCCTTCTTCAGGGGTCAACACAGTGAACTAACTCACATGAAGACTTGATGATTGTTTTTACACCAGATGTTCTTCCTGACTCAGCCACAGACCACCGAGCTACCACAGCCCTCTGTGTGGAGCAGAGAGCTGCTATCTAGGGATCCCAGGGGAGCAGATGGTGGGGGTTAAGGGCCTTGCTCAAGGGCCCAGATTGGGGCTAATGAGGGTGGAGGTGCTTCACCTTCCCCACCCACATTTTGATGCTATCGATCAGGGGAGTTGAACCGGCAACCTTTAATATTATTGACTTTATTTACTATCACACTTCGTTTCCGATCACAGGTCTACCTTCTCTAGCCTCTGCACCACTACACCCCCAAGCAAAAACTAACATTTGTTCATTTAAACATACTTATCATGACCACATGGAGCATTTTGACAAAAACTTGCGTCCATTACTGTTAGTTATTAACCCCTCACCGACCAGTGCTCTGTGTTGTCATTTCTCAGCACCATTATATATATATATATATATATATATATATATATATATATATATATA
>NC_056515.1:6435538-6442602 GCF_014905685.2 Nematolebias whitei
ACATATTGCACATAACTATCATATACTACACAGGTTGTGTGACAGATTATTGCACAGGTAGTGACACTGAGATTGAATTATGATGGTAAAGTAGATACAAAGACACTGTAGGATACATGATAGATGCTGTCCTTCTTTCCTCATTGCTTTCTATTTTACCATGCTTGCATAAATGACTGTTAGGATGAAGCTACTCTCTGAAAGATCATGATACACTCTCTGCTGCCATGTGTCATGTTCATGTAAGGTTGCTTCCATGTTTTTTTTTTTTTGTTTTGCTCTGCTTCAAATTCACAGTGACTGAACCACACAAGTGGATATCCTTCCAGCACACTCGACCCATGATGGAGATTTGCTGCCTCCACAATAATAAACCTCACTTCTGATGTTTGGTGCATGCCCCGAACCATCATGGTCTCTCATACAGGTCTCTCTTGCAAATGAGTCCTTGTGGCTCAACGAGACTAACCTGTATTAAAAAATAAATAAAATAAAGGCTGAATGAATGAAAATGAACCTATTAATCTCTATCACACCTGCTGTGTTCTGAATGCACACCTGAAATATTTATTATTATTTACTTTATTTACTATCACCCTTTATTTTTATTTTTTTATTTTTTTTTATGTTAAATAACTAAGATAACTTTATTTATTATCACATTATTACCAGAATTCAATGCAATATACAAACACAATGAATTTTTACTTAACTTTTTCCAATTGTCAGGATGTTGTAAATGGTGCATTTTAAACTAAACAATAAGGATTTATTTACATCTGCAAGTGGTTAGATGCCAGTACTTAACTAAGTAGTGCTTTAAAGTTCAAGCAGTGTCTGAAAATGTTGACCTTGTGAGGATGTTCACATCTGTTCTTCAGTAAGGTTGGAGATTTTGCACCTAATTGGTTAGAATTTTTTTAATGAAGTTTTAACAAAAGATAATGGGAATATACAATATTTGAAGTCCTGGGATTAATCAATTGTTGCCTTTTTTGGACTCACTAATCAGTCAATACCTTCTTTTTAAGAAGGCAAACAACTTAGATGTAAGCACCACCGCTCTTGTTGATATGTAGGTCAAACTGGTGTAAACATCTTCGGCATCCTAAGATTGAACACATTTGCTCTCACTTAACTTGTTTCTTAATATTCCAATATCATCATCATAAACAGAATTTCAATCAGGCATGCCAGACATATCTCACTGGATGCTTCAACTTTGTTCTACATTTGGATTATATGTATAAGATAAGATAAGATAAGATAAGATAAGATAAGATAAGATAAGATAAAATTAAATAAGATAAGACAAGGCAGAACTTTATTGATCCCACAAGAAACTGTTGTGCCAGAGTTTCAGTACAAAGGAACATATACAGGAATCACACAAGATATATATATATATATATATATATATATATATAAAAAACACTATAAAAATACCAACAATTATGTTCTAAACAGGTCAATTGCAGACAGAAACATTAAAATGTTTATTGTGGTGCAATATTAAGTTTATTGTCCTATGTGCAGAAAGGGGGAGGAGTTGAAACGTTTGATAGCCACAGGTAGAAAGGACTTCCTGTGGCGTTCTGCGGGGCACCTCGGTGGTCTCAATCTACAACTGAAGGTGCTGCATTGAGTCCAGGGTGTCATGCAGGGGGTGTGACGTGTTGTTCATCCTCTGCTCAGACACCTCTGTCAGATGTTGTCAGATGTAATGTTAATGTTCTGTTTTCTCTTTTCATTAAGCAACAGTCCTGTTTGAAGTTAACAGATGTTGGTAAAAAGAAACCATTAATTGGTGCTTTTGTCTGGATTTCTTTTTTTTCTCTCTCTCTCTTCTGTTTTTACTTTCTAGATTGAGTGCAGGTTTCTCCACTGGCTGGTGTCATTTTCTTGCATGGCAGTCATCAATTCCATGTATGGCCCTCCTCAAATCTTGAGGCTGAGCTGAACCAAGACCCTTTGTTGGGTTGTTAAAATCACAGGCTTTGTGTTGCAATACCTGTTTCTTATAATCCTTAAGGTCTCCTGGCTTCAACACTGAAGACTTTCTGCGAAGACTCCCCAGATCATCCTTTTCTAAGTTGGTGTTCCTCCTACAAGAGTAAAGACATCAGCTCAGCCTTCCTACCTGCTCAGCCTGCCTGTCCACTCTCTTGTCTCAACCACAGAACTTGTACCTTCTTCTGTTAATTATTTAAATTTTCATGTTCCTAGAACAACTGGCCGAGGTGGAGGAGTAGCTTCTATTTTTCAGTCAGGATCATTGATTAATGCCAAACCAGTTATTAGTTATGATTCTTTTGAATCGCTGTCCCTCAATTTTTCTCATCCAAAATGGAAATCAGAAAAGCCACTTTTACTAGTTGTTATATATTGTCCACCAGGAACTTACTCTCAATTTTTGTCTGATTTCTCAGAATTCTTAACTGACTTACTATTAAATACTGATAAAATCAACATAATGGGTGATTTCAATGCAGCACGGTGGCGCAACTGGTAGAGCTGCTGCCTCTCAGCGAGCAGGTCCTTGGTTCAAACCCCGGTCCAGGGGCCTTTCTGGGTGGAGTTTGCATGTTCTCTCCGTGCATGCGTGGGTTTTCTCCAGGTGCTCCGGTTTCCTCCCACAGACCAAAAACATGCATGTTCGGCTCATTGGTAACTCTAAATTGTCCCTAGGTGTGAGTGAGAGAGTGAATGGTTGTTTGTCTCGTTTGTCTCTATGTGGCCCTGTGATGGACTTGCGACCTGTCCAGGGTGTACCCCGCCCCTCGCACAGTGATTGCTGGACATGGGCACCAGCGACCCCCGTGACCCAAAATGGAATAAGCGGGTAAAGATAATGGATGGATGGATGGATGGATGGGTGATTTCAATATTCAAGTAGATGTTGAAAGTGATAGCTTAAGCATAGCCTTTAATAATTTAATAGACTCATTTGGTTTTACCCAAAACGTCTGCACATCTACTCATTCTTATCATCACAATCTTGATTTAGTTCTGACGTATGGCATAGAGATTAAGGACTTGGTAATAGTTCCTCGAAATCCTATTCTGTCTGACCATTTTTTGATACCCTTTGAGTTTACATTAAATGACTACACTGTCACTGAGAGTAAATTTCATCTCAGCAGGTGCTTATCAGAAAATGCTGTAACCAAATTTAAACAATCTCTTCCATCAATGATTTCCTCTGTCTTGCAGAGTAATGCATCAGAGAACAGTGACTTAGATCATCTAGTTGATCATCTTACAACTTCAATGCAAACTTCACTTGATAAAATTGTTCCACTGAAAAAGAAAGTAATCAATCAGAGGAAACTGGTGTAGTATGCTAAGGGCTAGGTTAGTTGCACCTCCACTACAATATATTTAAATAAACGGGTTATCTCTTTTTCGAGTTAAATTACTGCCATGTGACCGAGATAACTGTGAGTGGATTGTTTAATCAGTGACATGAGACGTTAATTTCCTTTGACCCATCAGAATAAAGGTGGTCATTTATTGAACAGAATCAAAATTTAACATCAAAACATTGTACACTTGATTAGCTGATCTGGTTCTGATTAATAAAACTTGGCACGTTTTACTTAATAAGACAACAGGACTTGAAGAAGGCATCTAGACTACTGGCAAAATAGAAGAGTTTAAAGATGGGAAATGAAGAGTTTAAACACTTAAAGGGGAGGTGTTTTGTTTACCAGAATTAACACACTTCTATCAACACCAGCCCAACTCTCAGGTACACTTGGTGCGTGACGACTCGTTAACTTTGCAGAAGATAAATCAACTCTGGTACAGAGGTCCATTTCAACTCTCCCTTTCAGCGTCTCCAGTAAGAGAGGCTGGCCATATCAGGAGTCGTGCCGCTTACTCCGTTCAACAAACACGCTCATCTCCTGGGTGGATACACAGCAAGCTGTGAGTCCGTCAGAGGTTCCACTCAGATGTGGAAGAATCCATCACAGCCTCCGAAGACGGAGTTTAAGACTAGACTTCATCAAAGAACTTGAAGACTCAGAAGAACTTGAAAGACTCTAAGCCTCCAGAAGACTCAGGAGACCTCGACAGACTGACTGACAGACTGACTGAGAAGTTCCAGGAAGTGTGGACTCTTAAAGAGTTCTCACTTCCGGTCACTTCAGCACTTCCTGATTGGTTGAAACAACCAACAGGGGGTGGTTCTAGTGATGTCAGAGGGTCATTACAAGTCAAGAAAACTGCAGGAATGTTTTAGGAACGATTAGTAAAGACAGAGGAATGTTATGGCGAAGTGAGAGGAAGCAGGTGCCAGTAGCTTCTTATTTACCGTCTGCTAGGTTTAAAAACAATCCACTTCGTTGTAATAACTCCTTTCTGACTTTCGACCGACATCACTACTTCTCATTCAGACAGAAGATCAAAAATGCATAATTACTTTGTAAATATACATTTAACTTGATTTCTAATTTAAATGAGGATTAAAAAATCATTAATACTGTTTCACAGTTGATTTAAAATGAGTGGTTCACTTCAACATTTAGAAATGGTATGAACTAAACACACTTTTGATTTATCAAGATATTGTAAAATAGTAATGATAATATAAAAAAGAGTGTTCTTTCAATTGATTACTTCAGGATACAATTAGACAGTCTCTGGATGAGCTAATTTGTATTTCTGGATTCAAATCAATGAAATAACAGTTCCTGTCCCATGAAGGTCCTCAGAGGCAGGTTTTGGTCGGAGGCCGAGTTCACTACACTGGCTCATTGGTTCAATTCTGAGTTACGTACTTTAAAACAGGCATCTAGAAACCAAGAGAGAAAATGGCGCTCTACTAATGTCGAATAATTTTATTTAACTTGGAAAGACAGTCTGCTAACATATAAAAAAGTTCTCCATAAAGCCAGAACTTTATATTACTCATCTTTAGTAGAGGAGAATAAAAATAACCCTAGGTTTCTGTTTAGTACTATTGCTAGACTAATTAAAAGTCCCATTTCTGTTGAACCATGTATCCCTACAACTATAAGTAGTGATGACTTCATGAGATTCTTTATAAATAAAATTATTTCAATTAGAGAGAAATTTCAAACCATCTTTCCTTCTACTATCTCTAGTCCCCTGTCAAATGAGGCAACTTTAAAAATTTAGCTAGAGCCTGATTTATGTTTGGACAGTTTTTGTCCTGTTGAGCTCTCTGAATTGTCAAAAATAATAACCTCATCCAAACCATCCACATGTCTGCTAGATCCCATCCCAACCAGACTGTTTAAAGAGGTATTTCCCCTAATTAATGTCCACATTATGGATCTACTTAATTTGTCTTTGATGAATGGTTATGTACCACAGCGCTTTAAGGTTGTTGTTAATTAAACCTTTACTTAAGAAGTCTGACCTTGATTCAAAAATTCTGGCCAACTATAGACCTATATCTAAACTAACTTTCATCTAAAAAATTCTAGAGAAAATAGTTGCAGGTCAGTTGCGTGACAATCTATAAAAAAATTGTCACGATACACACTGTAATCTTTGCTAAAACACTCTTCACTGCTTGGGTTCTAGTTTTCTCTATGTTTGTTTGGTTCCTGTCAGCTCTGCTTCCTATCTGCAACTTTCTGTCTGTCACACCTCCTCTCACTGCAGCTCGTTAGTGTTCATGGGAAACACCTGTGCTCTGGTGCTTAAAAGCTTCTCTCCCTCACAGTCTGGTGTCAGGACTCAGGAGAGGAGTTGTCATTCAGGAGACTCAGGAGGGAGGTGCGACGTGCATGTGCAGCTTGAAACCTTCTGGCTCCCCCTTTGATGTGGTCCCCCCTCGACTACAAAAGGAGGTTTTTCCAACTCTAGGTCCGTCCATTCTTGCCATAGTAAACAGTAGTTTATCCACTGGCGTGGTGCCAAAAACCTTTAAACATGCTGCCATCCAGCCTCTCCTGAGAAAACCAAACCTTGACCCCTCAGTCATTTCTAACTACTGGCCTGTCTCCAAACTCCCATTTGTTTCTAAAGTAATGGAGAAAATAGTCGAGTCCCAGATGAAGTGCTTCCTGGAGGATCACGCCATCTTAGAACTTTTCCAATCTGGCTTTAAACCTCTCCACAACACTGAAACTGCCCTGCTGAAGGTCTTTAACAACATCTTCATATTCACAGATACCGGTGATTCTGTGCTGCTTGTCCTGTTGGACCTCACAGCCGCCTTTGACACCATCGACCATGAGATCCTCATTGCTAGGTTGGAGCAGTGAGTGGGCATCACAGGGTCAGCCCTAAACTGGTTCAGATCCTACATCACTGACAGATCCTTTTGTCTCCATCGAGGATTTTCATTCTGCAATGACAGAACTTAAATGGGGGTTCCGCAGGGGTCCATCTTGGGTCCCCTCCTGGGTCCCCTCCTATTCTCTCTATACCTGCTGCCACTTGGTGTTATTTTCCGGAAACACAACATACCTTTTCTCTTCTACGCCGACGACTGTCAAATTTACTTCCCCCTAAGACACGATGGTACATGCTCTATTCAACCTCTGCTCTACTGCCTGGCTGACATCATGGACTAGATGGCTTAAAACTTCTTAAGTTTCAATGAAAAGAAGTCTCAAGTCATGTTGTTCCATCCCAACGACACAATCACAAACCACTGCATCGACTTTTCCTCTCTAACCCTGTCAGAAAAACAAAGAGTCACTAATCTGGGCGTGATAATGGACCCTTCCCTGAAACCTAACAATCATGTAAACATGATTGTTAAATCATGCTTCTTCCAACTGAGGCGGCTGTCTAAACTGAAGCGCATATTGTCCAAAAATAACCTGGAAAAAGTAATACATGCATTCATTACATCTAGGCTTGATTACTGCAATTCGCTCCTGTTTGGTATCAGTCAAACCTCCATTGCACAACTACAACTGGTCCAGAATGCAGCAGCCCCATTTTTAACCAGTACAGGCAAAAGAGAGCACATTACACCAGTTTTGGCCTCACTGCACTGGTTACCGGTTCACTTTCGAATCCAGTTCAAAATACTTATGTATGTCTACAAATCACTGAACAGTGTCCCCCCCCCCCCC
>NC_056515.1:6442702-6447821 GCF_014905685.2 Nematolebias whitei
CTCTCTGATTTGCTACAACCGTATGTTCCACCACGCTCCCTGAGGTCAGCGGACCAGTTGCTCCTCACAGTTCCAGGAACTCGTCTTAAGCGCAGAGGTGACAGGGCCTTCTCTGTAGCAGGACCAAGACTCTGGAACGAGTTACCTCTGCTTGTCAGACAGGCCCCCTCCCTCTCGGTTTTCAAGTTTTGATAAATCAAGTTTTCAAGTTTCAAGTAAAAACGCACTACTATTCAATAGCTTTCAACACAAGATGATCTGTGTTTTGATCCTGTATGCTCCACACTGGTTTGTCGTCATTATCTGCATCGTTTTTTGTTTTGTCTATATTCTGATTTACCTCATTTTGTATTTTGCTTTGTGTGTTACCTGTTGTTTTGTCTGTACAGCACTTTGGTTGGCTTTGTAGCTGTTTTAAGTGCTTTATAAATAAAGTGGTATGGTATGGTATGGTAAATGGCTGAAGAAAAAGCTATTTGGGAGCCGATTACCCGCTCTTATCGTAATTTATACGGACCGGGTGGGGCCCACACAACAGGTGGGCGTGGACTAATTTTTTCAGTGTGATGATTTGCATGATTGGATAAACCCACCAGTGACAGCTTTTAAAGGGCTACGCCTATACTCATAGAATCTGGGTTTACAGTACGTAATCAACGTTATGTTGCTATAGGCTTATAGCAGCATAACTAAGCATATAGCAGTGTGGTCCACACTGCGCTCAACCACCTGGAGCAGAAAAACTCTTACGTCCGTATGCTCTTTGTGGACTTCACATCTGCCTTCAACACCATGATCCCCCAAACCCTGATGGACAAACTATTCACACTAGGACTAAGCCCCTCCATTTGCAACTGGGTACTAGACTTCCTAACAAACATACCACAGTTAGTGAGGATCCACAACTTCCCCTCCTCCACCATAATCCTCAGCACTGGCTCTCCTCAGGGATGTGTGTTGAGCCCCCTCCTGTTTACTCTGCTCATGTATGATTGTGCAGCTACCCATTCAGGCTGTCACATTGTAAAGTTTGCAGATGATACAGCGGTTGTGGGATGTATCACAAACTGTTAACATTTGACAAGTGTGTTTGTGATTGTGTGCTCTTCACTGATGTCATTTGCTGAGACTATTTAAGATGTGACAGGTGCACTTGATTTATACCGCTGACTGATTTGTTTTTCAAGAATAAAGTGAGAGGTGTCTTTCTCACGATGAAGATAAAGCAGTGAGTACCTTCATTGTCCGACTTTCCTACCCTTAAGATGTCAACGCCAACAGGTTATGGGCCCAGGAGGGACATGGGAAGTCAATGGCAAAGGTTGTGCTTTGATGGAGATGAAAGAAATTACGAGTTGTGGGAGACTAAGTTCTTGGCTCACCTCCGACTGCAAGGTTTGAAAGACACAATTCTGCGTAAAGTCGAGCCGGATGCAGATGCCGAGGAAGAAGATGATTCGGAGAAAAATGAGGAGGTTTATGTCGAACTGATCCAGTTTCTAGATGATAAAAGTTTGTCCTTGGTCATGAGAGAGGCAGCAGATGACGGCAGGAAGGCATTGCAGATCCTGCGAGACCATTATGCGGGCAAAGGGAAGCCGCGAGTCATCAGCCTGTACACTGAACTGACATCCCTCCAGAAAGCTGCCAATGAGACCGTCACAGACTACATTATTCGGGCTGAAACTGCCATCACCGTGCTGAGAAATGCCGGAGAGACGCTGAGCGATGGACTGTTAATTGCAATGATTTTGAAAGGTTTGCCTGAAACATATAAACCATTTGTAGTCCACATAACGCAAAGCAGTGAGGACAAGCTGACATTTGCTGAGTTCAAAGTTAAGCTGAGAAGTTATGAAAACACTGTGAAATTTAATGCAAATGTGGATGAAGATAACGTGATGAAAGCAAGTGGTTTCAGGAGCAAACAAAAAGCAAATCCAGAGTTCACCTGCTACAGCTGCGGTCAGAAGGGACACAAAGCACGGCAGTGCGAGACTTAAAGGACAGAGACAGTGGTGCAGTTTGTGTAAAAGTCCAAGTCATAAAGAAAGTAACTGTTGGCAAAAGAAGAAAGAAAGTGTGAAACAAGCAACTGATGACGTGGATGATCACTCGTTCGTTTTCAAGATGAACGACTCTCAGATCTGCGGGTTGAAACGGAGAGGGCTCATGGTGGATACCGGAGCGACTTCTCACATCATCACCGATCTGAAGAAGTTCAGACGCTTCGATGACACTTTCCAACCAGAGGAACACTTCGTGGAGCTCGCTGACGGGACGAGGGCGAGCGGTGTGGCACAGAAGAGAGGCGACGCAGAGGTCTGGCTGCGGGACACAGAGGGACGGAAGGTGAAGGTGGAGATGACACGGGTGCTGTACATCCCCACGTATCCACAGAGCATCTTCTCTGTTAGAGCAGCGACGTCCAAGGGGGCCTCGGCAACTTTGAACAAGGACACGATCAACTCATCTCTAAGAACGGCACCAGGTTCGATATCAGAGTGTATGACAGACTTTATTTCCTTGACATTCTTGATGAAAATGATGTTGGTGATGGACAGAATGATACAGTATTGGGTTGTTATGACATTCAGGAGTGGCATAAAATTTTGGGTCACTGTAATTTTCAAGATGCATTAAAACTAGAAAACTTTGTGAAAGGCATGAAAATTAAAGGGAAGGTCGACAAAACTAACCAAGAATGTGAAACTTGTATTAAAGGGAAATTTACCCAAAGTAGAAATAGGCAAGCTGATGTAAAAGCAAAAACGGCTCTTGAACTAGTGCATACAGACTTAGCTGGTCCTATTGAGCCTGCTGCAAAAGATGGATTTAAGTATACACTAACATTTACTGATGATTTTTCAAGTGCAATATTTGTCTACTTTCTGAAAGCTAAAAGTGACACAGTCAAAGCTACCGAAAGGTTTATTGCAGATGTTGCCCCTTATGGAGACATAAAGTGCATTAGGTCAGATAATGGAACAGAGTTCACGTCAAGGGACTTTCAGTCTTTACTGAGTAAAAATTCTATTCGACATGAGACCTCTGCACCATAATCACCTCACCAAAACGGGACAGCTGAAAGAAGCTGGAGAACACTGTTTGATATGGCAAGGTGTTTGTTGATAGAGAATGATTTGCCCAAAGAGTTATGGACTTATGCTGTAATGGCCTCTGCATTTATTCGCAACAGGTGTTTTAATAATCGTTTGGAACAAACTCCATATTATATGTTGACAGGAAGGAAACCTGATCTTTCTAAAATGAAAGAGTTTGGATCAGTGTGTTATGCATATAAACAAAACAGGGGAAAGCTAGATCCAAGGTGTGATAAGGGCATTTTTGTGGGTTATGATAAAAGCAGCCCATCGTATTTAGTCTATTACCCAGACACAGAAAGAGTTTGTAAACACAGACTGGTTAGATTTATAACTAAAAGCGTGAGTGAATGGCAAACTCAAACTGATCCAGAGATGTTTGACGATGAAATTAACAACAAAAGAACGGTTCCTGTTAAGTTGGAGTCAGAAGCAGAATGTCAGGTGTCAAAGGAAACACAAGGGACTTTGACTGAACCTACAGTGAACAAAGAAAACACGAGTGTTAGACAGGATGAAGAACATTGTATGCATCGTTCCAAAAGGGAAAGAAAAACACCTGCGTATTTAAAAGACTATGAATGTAAGGCAGAGAGTGATGAATATGGAGCAACAAATGTTGACTATTGCTATCATTTAGTGTTTAATTCACCACAAAGTTACAAAGAAGCAATAAATTCACCTGAGGCTGAAAAGTGGGTAGAAGCTATGAAAGAAGAGATTGAATCTTTAAAAGAAAACAATACATTTACACTGACCAGACTGCCAGAAGATAAAAATGCAGTGAGGGGTAGATGGGTCTTCACAGTTAAAGATAACATCGATGGAACTGAGACTTATAAAGCCAGATATGTGGCAAAAGGTTACAGCCAAGTAGCTGGTATAGATTATAAAGAAACGTTCGCACCGACAGCGAGTATGACGTCTGTGCACAGCTTAATGCAGATGGCAGCTCAGTATGATCTGAAGCTACATCAGATGGATGTTAAAACGGCCTACTTCCACGCTCCTATTGACTGTGAGGTGTATATAGAACAGCCTGAGGGTTTCGAAGTCAACTCAGATTCAGATGAAAAACTGGTTTGTAAACTAAACAAGTCATTGTATGGTTTAAAACAATCGGGACGCAACTGGAACAGGATGCTCCATGATCACTTGACTGAAGATGGTTTTGTACAAAATCCTGCAGATAACTGTGTTTATACTAAACAAACTAAAAATGAGAGAATAGTTGTGATTGTTTGGGTTGATGATCTCATCATAGCAGCGAGTGATGATCTTCTAATGGACAATGTAAAAGAAATGCTAAAAGCAAGGTTTAAGATGAAAGATATGGGAACAGTTAAACGTTTTTTGGGCATTGACTTTACACAGACGGATGGTGAAGTAAAGATGAACCAAAAGAAGTACATACTGAAAATACTTGAAAGATTTGGTATGTCAGAGTGTGGCACAAGATGCACCCCATGTGAACAGAAATTAAACTTTGAGTGTGAAAGTGAACTTATAGATCCAAGATGTTATCGTGAGCTTGTAGGAAGTTTGATATATGTTATGACGTGCACAAGGCCTGATCTTAGTTGGGTTGTAAGTAAACTTTCACAGCACTTATCACAACCAAAAGAATGTAACTTAATTACAGCTAAACATGTGTTGAGATACTTAAAAGGGACAATGGACAAGAGCTTATGCTATAAGAGAAGTGAGGGGAAGCTTCAACTTGTAGCATACAGCGATGCAGACTGGGCTTCAGATCAAAATGACAGGAGAAGCACTACAGGTTATTGTTTTAGCCTTAACAAAAATGGACCTGTTGTCTCATGGAAGTCAAAGAAACAACAAACAGTGGCTCTATCAACATGTGAAGCAGAATATATGGCACTGGCAGCAACAACGCAGGAAAGTTTGTATCTTGTACAGCTTTTAAATGCAATGGACAAAGACTGTGAATGCATGCCAGTGACAATATTCTCCTCTCTTGTCCTTGTTCAAGTCCTCGCTTTTTGTCTCGCCCA
>NC_056515.1:6447921-6448716 GCF_014905685.2 Nematolebias whitei
TCTGTCTCAGCCCTGCTCCTGCCACAGAAGGTTAGTGACGTGCACACCACCTCTCTCCGTTCCCAGAACCTTTTTGCAGTCACTAACCTGTCTGTCTTCATAGATTGGACCAGAACTGAGGCTCAGATCCTTCCCAGACGAACACCTTTAAAAAAAAATAAAACCTTTTATTTTAATATTGTCCTGAGTGAAGTGTTGTGCTGATCCATACAGACTCGTTACAGAATAATCTGGCCAAATTATGGATCCAGCACAGACTCGGAGGTGGCGTTCTGGTAAATTGGAGGCCTGGCAATAAAGCCGGGCGGTTTCCCTCAGGATCAGCCTGTCTTGTCAGGTGAGGCGGACAAGAGAGAAGCCCAGCGTTGGGCTCTCCGCCTCATGAACAGGCCCAAGTTCCTGTTCCTCTTTTGTGATCAGGAGGACGAGTCGGACGAAGACGAGGATTTGTGGTTTCCTCCCTGCCAGGTCCCTTGCCCTCAGAAGAGCCGTAGGCGCACAATGTACCGGTCCTCCCGATGTCCTACCCCTCCGCCTTCAGAGCCCTTGCCCCAAACGTTTCCAGCTGTCCCACAGAGTCCGAGACCAGCTGCCGTGGTCCCACAGAGTCCAAGACCTGCTGCCGTGGTCCCACAGAGTCCGAGACCAGCTGCCGTGGTCCCACAGAGTCTGAGACCAGCTGCCGTGGTCCCACAGAGTCCGAGGCCAGCTGCCGTGGTCCCACAGAGTCCGAGGCCAGCTACCGTGTTCCCACAGAGTCCGAGGCCAGCTGCCGTGGTCCCACAGAGTCCGAGG
>NC_056515.1:6448726-6451087 GCF_014905685.2 Nematolebias whitei
TCCCACAGAGTCCGAGGCCAGCTGCCGTGGTCCCACAGAGTCCGAGGCCAGCTGCCGTGGTCCCACAGAGTCCGAGGCCAGCTGCCGTGCTCCCACAGAGTCCGAGGCCAGCTGCCGTGGTCCCACAGAGCCCCAGGCCAGCTGCCGTGGTCCCACAGAGTCCCAGACCAGCTGCCCCAGCAGCTCCCCAGACCTCCACGTCGCCTGCCCCAGCAGCTCCCCAGGCCTCCACGTCGCCTGCCCCAGCAGCTCCCCAGGCCTCCACATCGCCTGCCCCAGCAGCTCCCCAGGCCTCCACGTCACCTGCCCCAGCAGCTCCCCAGGCCTCCACATCGCTCCCTCAGACCCCCTTGCCAGGTCCAAAGTCCTCCATGTTGGCAGCAGCACCCTTCCATCTCTCCAAGTCTCCGGAGGGGCCGGCGCTCTCCACGTCTCCGGAGGGGCCGGCGCTCTCCACGTCTCCAGAGGGGCCGGCGCTCTCCCCTACCATAGAAGATTTGCCGCCTACCGCAAAGGCTCCTCCATCTACCACAAAGGTTCCGCCACCTACCACAAAGGCTCCGCCACCTACCACAAAGGCTCTACAACCACCCATGTCGGCTTCAGCAGCTCCACAGCCCTCCATGTCTGCTGCAGCTGACCCACAGCCCTCCATGTCTGCTGCAGCTGACCCAAAGCCCTCCATGTCGGCCGAGACGGCCTCCAGGACCCCCATGTCGGCCGAAGCGGCCTCCAGGACCCCCATGTCGGCTGAAACGGCCTCCAGGACCCCCATGTCGGCTGCAACGGCCTCCAGGACCCCCATGTCGGCTGCAACGGTTCCCAGGACATCCATGTGGGCTGCAGCTCTGATCCTCCTGCCTGGTGCAGTACTGGTCCTGGTCTTACCTTTGATCTGGCCCCAGCAAGGCTTACACGGCCATCTGACCTGGACTTTGCCACTTTTTGGTCAGTGGCCAGGTCGTCCACCAGAGTTTTGGGGCTTCTCTGGAGGTCCCTTCGGACCTCCAACCTGCCTTTTTGCCCACCTCCAGCCCCTCCACCCGCCCGGTCCTTGTTAGTTCTTTCTCTTTGGTGGTCCGTCAGGATGCCGGACCTTTAAGGGGGGGCTATGTCATGCTCAGCGGCCCCCACTGCCCCCCCCCATCTGCCTAAGCCTCTGCTCCTCATATCACAGCCCCTGTTTTAAGATCATTCACGTTTTTCCTTCCTCAGTTTCTGTTTATTTCATCCTGTTTGGTCCTGCACTGCCTATCACCCATTTTCTGCTCCTGTCACTCTCTCTCAACAATCTGCACTCATCTGCTGCACCCTGTCTCTGCAATCACCACTCACCTGCCACACCTGTTCAGCTCACTACTTAAGCTCCACTCTCACTCTCCTCAGTGCCAGATTATTGAAAGCCTCACAGCCAATAAATTATCCAGCATTCGCTTGTTCCTAGTTTCTTCGTTTTTGACCACAGCTTCCCTCTTGATTCCTCGCTTTGACTTTGCCCCTGTCTGGATACCACGCTCTCGGCCTACATGGTACAACCTCGCTCTCCTCTTCGACCACGACTACGGATCATCCTTTTGCCTGTTCTCACAGCTCCTGGCTCTCGACCCCTGCTACGTCCCTGGATTCTGTTTCCTGCCCAGCCCTCCAACGTTCTCTGTCTCAGCCCTGCTCCTGCCACAGAAGGTTAGTGACGTGCACACTACCTCTCTCAGTTCCCAGAACCTTTTTGCAGTCACTAACCTGTCTGTCTTCATAGATTGGACCAGAACTGAGGCTCAGATCCTTCCCAGATGAACGCCTTTAAAAAAAATAAAACCTTTTATTTTAATATTGTCCTGAGTGAGGTGTTGTGCTGATCCATACAGACTCGTTACAGATTACGGCATACAGCTCATGAAAACCCAAAATGCCTGTTCCAAAAAATTAGCATATCATGAAAAGGTTCTCTAAACAAGCTATTAACCTAACCATCTGAATCAACGACGTAACTCTAAACACCTGCAAAAGATTCCTGAGGCTCTTAAAAACTGCCAGCCTTGTTCATTACTCAAAACCGCAATCATGGGTAAGACTGCCGACCTGACTGCTGTCCAGAAGGCCATCATTGACACCCTCAAGCAAGAGGGTAAGACACAGAAAGAAATTGCTGAACGAATAGGCTGTTCCCAGAGTGCTGTATCAAGGCACCTCAGTGGGAAGTCTGTGGGAAGGGAAAAGTGTGGCAGAAAACGCTGCACAACGAGAAGAGGTGACCGGACCCTGAGGAGGATTGTGGAGAAGGGCCGATTCCAGACCTTGGGGGACCTGCGGAAGCAGTGGACTGAGTCTGGAGTAGAAACATCCAGAGCCACCGTGCACAGG
>NC_056515.1:6451187-6464951 GCF_014905685.2 Nematolebias whitei
TCAGCCTTGTTCATTACTCAAAACCGCAATCATGGGTAAGACTGCCGACCTGACTGCTGTCCAGAAGGCCATCATTGACACCCTCAAGCAAGAGGGTAAGACACAGAAAGAAATTGCTGAACGAATAGGCTGTTCCCAGAGTGCTGTATCAAGGCACCTCAGTGGGAAGTCAGTGGGAAGGGAAAAGTGTGGCAGAAAACGCTGCACAACGAGAAGAGGTGACCGGACCCTGAGGAGGATTGTGGAGAAAGGCAGATTCCAGACCTTGGGGGACCTGCAGAAGCAGTGGACTGAGTCTGGAGTAGAAACATCCAGAGCCACCGTGCACAGGCGTGTGCAGGAAATGGGCTACAGGTGCCGCATTCCCCAGGTCAAGCCACTTTTGAACCAGAAACAGCGGTAGAAGCACCTGACCTGGGCTACAGAGAAGCAGCACTGGACTGTTGCTCAGTGGTCCGAAGTACTTTTTTCGGATGAAAGCAAATTTTGCATGTCATTCGGAAATCAAGGTGCCAGAGTCTGGAGGAAGACTGGGGAGAAGGAAATGCCAAAATGCCAGAAGTCCAGTGTGAAGCACCCACAGTCAGTGATGGTCTGGGGTGCCATGTCAGCTGCTGGTGTTGGTCCACTGTGTTTTATCAAGGGCAGGGTCAATGCAGCTAGCTATCAGGAGATTTTGGAGCACTTCATGCTTCCATCTGCTGAAAACCTTTATGGAGATGAAGATTTCATTTTTCAGCACGACCTGGCACCTGCTCACAGTGACAAAACCACTGGTAAATGGTTTACTGACCATGGTATTACTGTGCTCAATTGGCCTGCCAACTCTCCTGACCTGAATCCCATAGAGAACCTGTGGGATATTGTGAAGAGAAAGTTGAGAGACGCAAGACCCAACACTCTGGATGAGCTTAAGGCCGCTATTGAAGCATCCTGGGCCTCCATAACACCTCAGCAGTGCCACAGGCAGATTGCCTCCATGCCACGCCGCATTGAAGCAGTCATTCATGCAAAAGGATTCCCGACCAAGTATTGAGTGCATAACTGAACATGATTATTTTGAAGGTTGGCATTTTTTTTTAGTAAAAACACTTGTCTTTCATTGGTGGGATGAAATATGCTATTTTTTTGGGACAGGCAGTTTGGGTTTTCATGAGCTGTATGCCATAATCATCAGTATTAAAACAATTAAAGACCTGAAATATTTCAGTTGGTGTGCAATGAATCTGAAATATATGAAAGTTTCATTTTTATCATTGCATTATGGAAAATAATGACCTTTATCACAATATGCTAATTTTTTTAGAAGGACCTGTATTTATATGTGTGTGTGTGTGTGTGTGGGGGGGGGGGTGTCTATGTGTGTGTGTGTGTTTATAAATATGTACTGTACTTTGTATATACATACATCCATCCATTATCTTTTACCCACTTCTTCCATTTTGGGTCTCGGGGGTCGCCAGTGCCCATGTCCAGCAATCACTGTGTGAGGGCCGTGGACACCCTGGACAGGTCTCCAGTCCATCACAGGGACACATAGAGACAAACGAGACAAAGAACCATTAACTCCCTCTCTCACCTAGGAACAATTTAGAGTTACCAATCAGCCTAACATGCATGTTTTTGGTCTGTGGGAGGAAACCAGAGTACCCGGAGAAAACCCAAGCATGCACAGAGAGAACATGCAAACTCCACCCAGAAAGTTCATCCGGTCACTCTTTATTTAGAGGGAAAGATGAACATTTTCTGTCCTGCTGTGGTATTTTTCATAATTTAATAACTATAAATTAATTTGATTGACTCCAAAGATTGAGCTTGCCCTTGCAACGTTATAATATCAATACAATTTCCATATTTTGCTAGTGAAAAAAGGTTGGACTTTGTGATGACAAACCAAATTGATTGATTGGTGAAAATTTCCCATTTTTCAAACCCACTAGCCTAAATAAATAATCAAATAAATAAATAAAATTGTAAATTCAGTGGTTTAGAACAGAATAAGTGCTGAGTCAGCACCTAACACCGCTGCTGGTATGAGTTGATAAATATGTTTGAGATCTCAAACTCCTTAGGTTGTTCTCCAACTCCTGGGTATACTTGGAAGGAGGTTTGGTTTTCCCGCTCTAACCTTTTCCTCTGAGGAGTTAGAGAAGTGCAGGCGAAATGTCCTTCCTCCCTTCCCCGGACAGAAACAGGGCCGGCTCTAATGCACCGACGCCTCTGATTTGTCCAGGTTCTGCTGTCGGGACTGACTGACAGTCTGGGGGTGGAGTGGGGGAAAGGTGGGAGGAAACTTTCTCCTGAGTGTGACGACTGTAGTGTGTGTGTGTGTGTGTGTGTGTGTGTGTGTGTGTGTGTGTGTGGTGGTGGGGGTGGGGGGGTCTGGGAGGTGTGGGTAAAATTGGGAGGAAGGGGGAGTCTTGAGCTCTGAGGTGAAGCGTTGCGGGACAGTTGAGGGGAGCAGAGAGGAGAGGAGCAGTCCAGGACGCACGGAGCTCATCCGTCAACCAGTAGGAGGATCCACACTAACAACTCTTATGGCTGCTTGAGAAACAACCTCACACATCCCCCTTCTCCCCCTCTTTTTTATTTTCTCTGGGACTTTTGACTTGGTTGGAGTTTGAGTCCTGAGCACAACTTGTTGCAGGTTGAACCAGTTGCTGTGTGAACTGAGAAGAGAAGCCACTCTCCGTGGAGGCGCAAGCGGTCATGGATACACGCATCAGATGGAGACTTAAACGGAGGAGAAGAGACCTTCATCTCTCTGTAGCCGTCATTCTGCTTTTTGTGGTGTCGAGTGCAAGTTCAGGTAAGATCCAACAGCTGTGGGACCCCCGTGGACACCCCCTCACGTCACACCTCAGTCTGTATTGTGAGACGTGACTTATTGTAGACTTCTGTTTGAGTGTTAGTCCTGTCTGCATCTGGACAAACCTCTGAAGACGTCTCACTCTCTTGGCATCAGAGAATCAGATCATAATAGGGGATGTCTGTGAACTGCTCAGGGAGACACACATCTTTTAAACTTTACGAAAACTTTGTGCTGACTCTGCATTGATGAAAGAATCAAAAGCAGTGGTGGACTTTCAGAAAACTCCATTTCTAACAGAAGAGGAAGATGTACAGTCTTCATTCAGGAGGGAGGGGTTGGAGGAAGATGTCTGAAGTGGTAGGGTGGAGTCCTCTGAAGAAGTCAGGACATGGAAGGGTAGGGGTGGAGGGGCAGGGTTTCTAAAGCACCCTTAGAGCTCAATTTTAGACAGATTAAACATGGATGGAAATGATAGCAGTTGGTTTAGGTTTAGGTTTGACTTAAAACTCAGATTAGAGAGAAACTTGATGAAGATGGGGAGATTAATTAGTTCTGGTATGTCCCAGGGGAGATCAGAGGACAACCAATGGGGTCCTTGGGTCTGGTCTTTATATATTATTAGCATCCTAAAGCTGTTGGGAATGGCTGGTGGTCTACTGTGAGCTTCAGACACAAAAATCTGCAGACAACAGGTGGTTCTAAAGGTTGAAAAGAATGCAGGGTTGCGCAAATAGTGGTAACAATCACTTTGAGGATTAGTGCACATAAAGTACATTAAAAATCAGTTCATGAGGCGGGAAATATCAAAATAAAGACTGGAGTTATTTCGTTCATGCTGTTGAAACAAGTTGGTTGGTGAACTGTTGGTCTGGGTCACACCTGAGGACAAAGGTGGAGTTTGTTTGTGTTTGAAGTCATCTTGATGCTACAGGCCGGATTTAATTACTTCTTAAAGCTGACAAAGCAAAACCAGACTGGTGGAAAGTATCCTGAGGGTACACTTCCTGAAATGTGACACATGCCAAGTGAGAAATACTTGATGATTAAGTGGTATAGCACTACATGAGAAACATGTGTAAAGTAATCGTCCTGCTCATCAATCGTTAGGCGGGTGGTACAGCTTTAGAGTTTTAGCAGCTTTGGTACATTTAAGGGAATCATTTGAGAGGTCTGAACAAACTCACCATTAAACAGATTGTGTGAAACATGGAGATTAAATCCCCTCTAAAAACAAAGTTTTCTCAATTTATTTTCTAAGGCTGATCATTTTTTTAATTTTTGTATTTACGGGGCTAAAATAAGGGACTAATAAAAGTTTGCTTCTGTTATAAATCCCATCTTTTGACTGAAGACGTGATAACATTAGCTTGTCCATCACTTTGTTTGCACAAAGTAAATGGACTGTACTTATATAGCGCCTTTCTATCTTATTGAGACACTCAAAGCACTTTACACTACAATCTGTGCCCTCATTTACCCATTCATACAGCACTCTACTAGATCTCTACAAAGCTAATTGAACAAATCATTCTAAAGAGACTAATCAGTGATTTATCACATTCATACACCGATGGGACACACATCGGAGGCAACAAGGGGTTCAGTGTCTTGCCCAGGGACACTTCGGCATGTGACTGTTGTGGGGTTCGAACTCCCAACTCTTGCATTGGAGGACGACTGCTCTAACCACTCAGCCACAGCCGCCCAAAGCCCAAAGTAAAAAGAAGCAGTTTCGCATTAGTTTATCAGAAAGAGGTTTTTTTTGCCATGAAATCTAACATCGAAATCAAAGATGGAAAAGAGTCTCAAATGGCAGGGAAATTGAATAGAAACCTGTTTTAAAAGGTTTCTGTCACCATAGACGTAATTATTTTTAAAAGCACGTTTGTTCATTTCTAAATTTCAGGATGAATGATTTTCTGCTCACTTACATCAGATTTGGCAGGATGTTCTGTTCACCTGGAAGATTTAATGAAAAATCTTCTTATGAATGCTTTTATTTGAAGGAGTCCCAGGGTAAAAATCTCACATATTAGCCTTAGAAAGCCCAGAAGAATCCACAAACTGGGTGAAATCCAAAAACTTTAGGGGCCTCAGGGACTAAAGGTGTAATTTTTAAAGAAAAAAAAAAAGTTAATTTAATTTTGTATGAATTACAGTGAGCACGGTGGCGCAACTGGTAGAGCTGCTGCCTCTCAGCGAGCAGGTCCTTGGTTCAAACCCCGGTCCAGGGGCCTTTCTGGGTGGAGTTTGCATGTTCTCTCCGTGCATGCACAGGTTTTCTCCTGGTACTCCGGTTTCCTCCCACAGACCAAAAACATGCATGTTAGGCTGATTGGTAACTCTAAATTGTCCCTAGGTGTGAGTGGGAGAGTGAATGGTTGTTTGTCTCGTTTGTCTCTATGTGTCCCTGTGATGGACTTGCGACCCGTCCAGGGTGTACCCCGCCCCTTGCACAGTGATTGCTGGACATGGGCACCAGCGACCCCCGTGACCCAAAATGGAATAAGAGGGTAAAGAAAATGGATGGATGGATGGATGGATGAATTACAGTGTCAAAACTTCTACGTTTGACTATGATGTCATTGTTTCTTCTTTTGGCCTCTTTTGATGGAATGATTCTGTGTTTGTGGGTCTCAGTGGTTTCAGTGTGCTAACAGGCTATTGCTAACTATGACTTTAGACATTCAACGCTGAACAAAAAGTCAGTTTCACTCACTAAAACAGTTCACTGCTACTTCTACATAAAAAATACTAATTTTGATAACAGTGATATACAATATAAGTTCATCCATCCATCCATTATCTTTACCCGCTTCTTGCTTTTTGGGTCACGGGGATCGTCGGTGCCCATGTCCAGGCATCACTGTGCAAGAGGCAGGGGACACCCTGGACAGGTCTCCAGTCCATCACAGGGACACATAGAGACAAACAACCATTCACTCTCTCTCTCCTAGGGATAATTTAGAGTTACCAATCAGCCTAACATGCATGTTTTTGGTCTGTGGGAGGAAACTGGAGTACCTGGAGAAAACCTACACATGCATGGAGAGAACATGCAAACTCCACCCAGAAAGACCCCCAGTTTGAACCAGGGACCTGCTCGCTGAGAGGCAGCAGCTCTACCAGTTGTGCCACCGTGCTGCCCACGATATAAAGTTGATATATACAAACTGTCCACTGTTGCATTGCCCACTGAAGTGAATGTTTCATTACATCACACCCTTCTCTTTAAAGACAACCCCTTTTGATTGAAACAACTGATATAAAACTGTGACAAACTGGAAATAATAGCTGTTTTTGTGTCTGGGAGTTCCTGTAAAGCATTTTGCACACTACCTACCGGTATATCAGATAAAAATACATGTATTATTTTACTAAGATAATCAGTCACTTTAAACAGTAGCATTGCTTTGAGTCAGCAGGTCTAAGGACTTGTTTTGCCATTGTTAACTTAGAAATAAAGGATGCTTGTTAACATGCCATGTAAAAATGATTTAATTAGTTTGCTGTTAAATCAACATATGACAAACAATCAAAACAAATAAATCCAGCAGCTTCTTAGTGGAGACTGTGGTTAGGGTCATGAATAAATTCTGCTAGGGTTATATGTCAGGGTACAACACATCAAGCCACAGGGTGGCACAGTTCAAGCACTTTGATTAACTTTAATCCATATTTATGGGAGTTTTTCTTTATAATGCTGGTGAGTGTTATGAAGCAGTGTTATTATGGATTTTGTTTTTGTGGCAGGCAATAAAAGCTTTAAAGCATTACTATAGTTGTACTTAAATTTATTAAACACAACTTTTGCCTGTAAAAGTTTGAATTAATAAACCAAACTTGTAAAATAAAGCATACAATTATAACTATTCAAATGTAATGTTGAATAAATAAATCAATGAAATTTCATCAAGTGTGTCTGAACTACATGTAAAGTTATTATTTTTAAATTAAATCAACATTATGTATGTTGAATCATTCTTTCAAGATTTGCATGAATGGAAGTTAACACCAGAAACTGTCAGTTCAGCATGTCTGTTATCCTACAAATACACAAAGTAGAAGAAAACATCTTTACATTTAAGAAATTTGGCAAAATTCACAGTTGAACCCATTTCATTTCATAGCTGTCATATTTTCTTTTGAACTTGGTGCAGCCAAAGTGAAACAGGAGCTTCCTGGTCTTTGTTTACTGAAATAAGATTATTTGAAGTCCGACTCTTCTTCATCTCTCTGATAGGGACTCAGAATAATCTAAAAACACTTTAGATTCTTCTCTTCAGTCTGTGTTGTTAGCCATTGTAGCAACGCTCACATGCAGGCACTCCCCTTTGACATTACTTCCTGTTACTCTGCATACAAATATTGCAATATTGTTCATTTTAGCAGCTTGGATTTATAATCTATTCTTATTAATATGTTTTCATAAAAACATTCATATTTACTAGAAAAAGTGATGTGGTAGACTGAACTTTCCCCCTAACTTTTTATGTTGTTGCATTTGTTAAGTGAAAAGTGGTTGAGCAGAGAGTCTGTAAGACGTAAAGTTCAAGAATGGAAAGAGGGGTCAGAGTTCAGACGTGAAGTTTGGGACTTTCAGTTTGTCCGTCAGGTTTATTGTTTCATAGAGAGTGGAATTCTTTAGCTGTTTAATCCATTTGTTTCTGTTTCTTTAATTTTTTTCTCTTACTAACACAGGAAGCGTGTTTGTGTAATTGAAGAAGATATTTGTCAGATTTGAACTCTGTTTATGCCTGAGAGCCTGAGTTTGAAGTCAGACTGATTCATAGAAACAACCGTGTAGTTTTGAGCAACATGACGTTTTCTGCTCTCTGCAGGAACTCATGCTTCCTGTGTGTTAGGTTTAATCAATCATTGGTTTCTTTTCACCAACTGTTCTTTTATTTTCACTTTTTTGGACCAGAACCACTATTACAGCACATTTTAGTAATTAGAAATACTAAAATAGCATTCTTTGAATACTTTGTGCAAATGAAAACAAGGCTTTTTTCTGACCAAAGCCACTTTTAGTGATAGATGACAGCACTTTGAGTAAGACTTGTTATGGTAAAACATCATAAAATATTGTCATGAACAAAGAATTATGTTCTAAACTCATATTTGTAAGTTTTAAAAGAATAAACTTTGCTGTTTTACTGAGCGCCTTCCCATCTGGATTCAATAAGTTCCATTGTGCTGTCTACTAAGCCCTGCAAAAAGCCAGAAAAATCTCTTCCAGATGTTTTCTTTTCATTCTTGGAGGAAAGGAACCATGAAAAAAATACTGTTGTAATTTTTTTTTTTTTTTTTAAGGAAAATACTTAAATCATTTTGGTTTTAGAGAAAATTTCCAGTCAGATAGTATCGGCACAAGCATGAAGTGATTTTAGGTGGAATATTATTGGGCCTTTTATTCACCAGGGGTCATTAAAAGGTTTTCTTTGTTTATGCAGGTCAACTCCATGGCAAGGATAAAGGTCGGCTCTGGCTGGTTCCCAGCTGTTTGCATGTAGTTTCTCTATGTCCAGGGGATTCTTCTTTAAAGGAAGTTTTATGGGTCACTCCTGCCTTTAGAAATTGTGTTTTTTAATACAGCTAGTTCAAAAGGTTTGTAGAAGCAACCCAGTCCAGACATTACTGAAAAAGCTAAATATTTCCATGGGAAATTTAGGTGAATTTTAAGATACTCACTGCTGGGTGCTCAAAGGACAACATCAGAGCTGGAGTCTCTCATCAGAAAGTCTACAAACTTTTAGATTGTATTAGGCGCACAGATTTGCATAATAATCACCTTTTTTTTTTAAAAAGAGATGGTAAATATTGAAGTGGGTTGTTTCTTCCTCTCTCACATAAATCACTCCATAGGTCACGTCATCCTCGATCAAATAAGTGGCAATGGGAGAAAGTGGCTTCTTGTGTGTACTCATGGATCAGAGGAAGGAATCTGGGCTCCACAGAGAGGCAGTGACCCTGTAAGTGCATGTGCCACTGCAGAACATAAATGCAGGCTTTGTGGAAAAGACTGTAAATCAGCTCTAATGCCTGCTAATAACACGGCAGATAAAACAAAATATGCAGGACAAGTTTCTGACCCTGTGTTGAAGTTAAGGAGAGCCTTTGTGCTGCACAATCAGTGCTTTATTTGCCACATCCTGCACAATATACTGTCCACTTCTTTACAGATTAATTAAGGTTCAGGCCCTATTTAAACTGCTCATAAGGGTTTGATGTTGAACTTGTTTCAAAGGTGTTTCTTCCTCAATATCTTCTAAAAAAATCTTCTTATCGATTATAAAATAGAGAAACTGCATTTTGTGAAAAAGTGCCATGTGAAAGATGAATGCAGAATGATTTAGCTGTAATTTGCCAAAGAAGCCTAATTTATTTTGTTAAAGCTAAAATAAGCAGAGCACTAGCTAAAAACTAAAAGGAGCAAAATACTAGCAAGAAACTTAAAGCAGGGAAAAAAAACACTTTCCAATATGGTTAAAATCCAGAGTCCAGACTGTTTTTAATAATTATTCTTATTCACACGTTATTATATTGTACTTATGAAGTGCTGTAACCAATTTCCCCCTGGGGAACAATAAATTATAACTGAACTGAATTTACAAATATAAAAAGACTCTCTAAAGGCTAATAAGGTAAAAATAAACATAAACTTAAAAAAAGCAAATGGCTAGTTAACTGTGAAAATATCAGAAAGCTAGGCAAGACCTAAAAGAAACATAATGGTAGCTAAAAAAAAATCAAAAGAAGCATAAAATGAGAACAAACAGAGTGAATATGCTTTAAGTAGATTTGATTTAGAAGGAGGTGAGGAAATCTCAGTGTGTTTCTGTGGAATAATACTTAAAAATAAAGCTTGTAAAGTATAAAAGTTATGAAACAAATAAACAAAAAAAAAATCATAGCAGCCATTTCCTAGGTAAGATGAATGATTTGAAATATGAATGGCCAAAATAGCACAACGTATGATATCAAAAAAACACATCAAAAATAAAAAACAGGAAAAAGTATAAATCCTGAATCAGCATTCACATAATTAATAAAATAAGGTATTTTTTTTACTTTACAAACAAAAGAAAAAAGAAAAAGTGACGATCTGAAATGTCAACATAAAACACAGGTGATGTAAAAGTTGCATTTGCTGCTTCATGATGCAACCACATATTTACTTTTTTATTATTATGCTGTGTTGCTGCTTGTGGTATGTGGCAGAGTAAAAACTAAGTCTGCTCCAGACCTCCAAGCCAAGTCTTAACTTTAGTTGGGGAACAGTGCCTTTCTCTGTAAAGGGCTATTATAATCAATGAGCATGGAAAGCAATGTGTGACTCATCCTTTCCAGCTCCATTCCCCTTCTCCAACCACAAACCTTCTCCGCTGCCACAAACAGCCCTGCACAAAACTGAGTGTAAGCACTTTTTGTCCTGTGTAGTGTGTAGAAAACAGTAGTTTCTGGTCAGTTGGAGAAACTTTTGCTGTTGTCAGATATTTTTCTTTTATAAGGTGATGTAATTAAAGTTGTAGTGATTAGAGAGAAACTCTTGTGGATTTTAGAGCTCTCCTCAAACACCAGGATGAGCTGAAAGAGGAACATCTGGAACATGGAGTCACCTACCAGGAGTTAGCTGTGCCTCATGCCTGGTCTGGACGTTGGCCATGTTACCCATCAGAAATCATTGTGTACTGATTTTAAAAGGCTTGAAATGTAGCAATGCGTTTGGGCAAGTATTCATTGAGTATCCCCACGTAACACAATAAGGTCAGAGCAGAATACTGGAGTATTTATTGAGCAAAATCCAAAAGAACTCAAATCCAGACTCAAAGGGGACAAACCATTTAAAGGACTATCATTCCTTGAAGGAATGCATTTCGCTTGCTGCATTGAAAGGTGGCTGGTCCTGTCTGAGTGTGCGTTTGTGTTTTAGCAAAATATCCCATGAACCACTGGCAGATTTCAATGAAAATCTCAGAAAAATAGTCATTAGATTAATAGGCATCTACAACTGAGGCTGATTCATGGTGGCTGCCACAGCTAACTTTAGCAAACACAACAAAGTTCATGATCAATAATCCAGGTAAAAAAATCCAACAGAGTTCAGTCAGGTCATCTGGACGGTTTCTTTTTGTTGTTGAGACATTTCGTCCTTCATCCAAAGGACTTCTTCAGTCCGAGAAGCCACAAACAAACTCAGTCCCACAACCAGCACCTTTACATAGTGGACCAACCAGTTTGCTGGTGATAAGATGGTTTTTGGGGCCCATCCTCTCCCTGGTCAACTCCTCTGAGGCAGCCATAGCCAAAGTGGTTCAAAACAACAATGGCTACTGAGTCACTTTAAATGATATTGAGTCAAAATTTGTTAGTAACTGAGAGACATTAACAACACATACTCTGAGCACCAACACATTATACAAAATGTTTGTTAAAAACCTTACTACAACAGATAAACAATGTTTTAATTGCTTTTTAAATACCATTTATTTTCCAAAGTATGCATCTTTTAAAAATGTTTATTTTAAATGTGTTTATGTATATTTCATATACTGATCTTCTCATAAATGATACTGTATCAGACTGCTCTCTATTGCCAACAAAAGAAAACTTTTTTTTTATCTCCTGGTTTTGTGTTTTTGCTTTTGCCAAGAAACTTAGAACTGTGAGCAAAAATAATTAGAAATTCTGTAAAAAATAAAAAATAAAATTTAAAAAGAAGAAAAAAGAAACAAATATAGGTACAGTTTGGTAAAATTTCTAGCCAAGCGCAGAATATTCTAATTTTGTTGTCAATGTGCTGTTAATTTTGACATGATCGCCACCTAGTGGTGTGTCATGAGTGTTTCATCATTTTAGTCTGAAATAAGTTATTTTCTGTATAGAGTGTTTTTTTTTAAATTATTATTTTATTTTATAAGGAGATATACATCCTGAGTCAGGACGTCAAATATTTTGTCAAGTATTATTTAGGGTGTCCAGATGGCTCATCTGTTGACCGGCTGACCAGCCAACACTTCTTACTCATTCAGTAAATACATATTACACACAGCAAGAGAAACCACTACACACATTCCCACACAGTCTGAAAGTGTTTCGGTGTAAGTCCTGGCTGAACTGGACTTCATAGTTATCTGTAGCTGTGCATTATGGCTGCACGTGGCTAGTAGAACATGTAGAATATTGCATTGACAACATCAGCTGTAATGAACTCAAATGTGTCTTTACAAGCACTCCCCATGGGCCGATTGTGGGCACTCAGTGGAATGGAGGTCTAATTATTTAAACTTAATTCTAATTAAACTTATAGTCTTGCATGTAATTTGTGTCTCAGTTTTATTTTTATTTATTTGTGTCTGGAGAAGAATTCTTTGAGATACTGCATAGATATTCCACATGCTGATAATACAATACAGATACAGCTTTTGATATGTGGTGCAGCTCTTCTCTGCATCAATGGATCATCTGTTGGATCGAGGCCCAAGGTCCAACTCACATCCTGCATCCTGGTACTTATATATGTAAATAAATGTCTAAAAAACAAACATATGTAAATAGTTTATTTTTAGACATTTATTTTGTACAGTTACAGCTGTTAATTAATGTGCCTGTGTGACAACTGGGGCAAAGCTTTGAATATATTTTTGTTATTACTTTATGGAAGGACAAAAATAACGAGATATATATTGTATATCGCGATTTATCTTAAAATTATTGAGATATTCATTTTGGTCCATATCGCTCATCCCTCACATTATGTAAACATTATTTAACTTACAGGAATGACATTATAGGGGAAAAAAAACTATACAGGTTAGTCTCATTAAAACACAATTAGTTCATGTGCAAGAGAGACATTTTAATTAAACAATTAACTAATTGTTTAAATCACATTCCCTCTGGAATAATAGAAATAACATTTCATGCAGTCTGAATGTTTGAAAATACAAGTAATTTGATTGGTTGGTGTGTATATATATATATATATATATATATATATACTGTATATATATTGGGGCCGAGATGGTGTAGAGGCAGGGCAGCCGGCTTGGGACGCGAGAGTCCCAGGTTCGATCCCCAGTCACTGCACATCACGTGGCGTCTCTGGGCAGCACGTCTAATTCCCAAAATGTCCCCCGGGCGCTTTCAATAGCTGCCCACTGCACCACCTGGTGGTGGATGGGTTAAATGCAGAGACTAATTTCGCCATTGTATGGAAACATACAGTGCTGACATTGTGATGACATTATTATTATTATTATTATATATACATATACTGTATATATCTATTCACAAAGAGAGGTTTTGTGTTTATAAAGCGTAGAAAGGCTTGCAGTGTTTGCTTTTTTCATGAGTACTATTCTCTGAAGAGGATTATTGAAAGGATTATTGATTGCCTGTCAGCCGCTATGGAGTAAATAATTTTATTCAGTGTGAAACAGGAATAATTCAGGGATGAAGCAGCTTTTCATTCATGCAGTTTTGGATCCCACAGCGTTGATGATTCAGAAGTGAAACGGGAGATAAACTGATAGTGTGCTGATTGACACTTCCGCTCTTTTACACAGTCAGTAGTAAAATGTGACATATAATTATTGCTTGCTGCCGATATAGAGAAGGCAGGTGAAAATGGTTTTATCTCTGTGTGTGTGTGTTTTAATATTTGTGTCTGTTAGCAAATTTATCATAGATCACTGCTACAATTTTTATTAAACTAGCAAACATTAGTTACTGGGTGTCAGTCTACAGCCAGTTAATGTTTACAGTCATCCTGATTCAAAATGCCCCCACAGCTAATTGATCTTAAAGCAACACAAATTACTATAACTCAATTAATTTTACACATAGTAATCTAGAATTTGATGTGCAAGTAGCCAAGGGTGATTTACACCACATACTCCATATAACTCCCTCCAGGTAGACAACGGACACAAGGCGTTCTTTGATGT